>NW_020173377.1:12039780-12070919 GCF_003031525.2 Neophocaena asiaeorientalis asiaeorientalis | reverse complement strand
TTTTTTTGCCGTACGCGGGCCTCTCACTGTTGTGGCCTCTCCCGTTGCGGAGTACAGGCTCCGGACGCGCAGGCTCAACGGCCATGGCTCACAGGCCCAACCGCTCCGCGGCATGTGGGATCTTCCCGCACCGGGGCACGAACCCGTGTCCCCTGCATCGGCAGGCGGACTCTCAACCACTGCGCCAGCAGGGAAGCCCCAGATTAGAATTTAGTAGGAAAATCCTTACCGGGAGATGTACCGTCCAGAGCCCCCACCACTTCCCTCCGCCTAATCACACCTCCACATGGAAAAAGACACCATCTGAAATGAAGAGTCCTTGAAATACCGCTTGTGCATCCCAACAAAAGGAAGAATTCTCCTTTGTTGAACATCTCATTTCACATAAACTCTCAGTGTTTTCGTGGCTTAGCAAAAGTTGGCAGTGGCAGAGTTCTCCTGAACAGATTGAGACATCAGAGACTAGGCCCTTGGCCATGCCTGCAACACGTTCTGAAGACATGGCCCGTGTCCCCTCTCCCCCTCACACTCAACGTGCCATTAACACTAGGAGTACAGCTCAAGAGGAAGGCAGCTTGTACTTGAAAAATAACCTTGCAATTCATGGATGGGTTTGAAGGATGAAGAGGAATGCTCTGTAGCTCTTCACCCAACTCTGGCCATTAATATAGTAAAAAGTAACGTCTCTTGCGTGCTTCTGTACCAAGCATAGTTCTAAATTCTTTTTTTGCATTATCCCTTGTAACCGTCATCTACTACAACCCCGTGTGATCGATTATACTCCCCTTTTTACATTTGAAGAAATGGGACCGAGAAAGCTTACAGAACCTGCCCAGGATCACTGAGCAAGATTCAGACCCAAGTAGCAGGACCCAGGCTTTCAATTACACCATATTTTGTGTTAAAGAATAAAAACAGTGGCTGGATCATGGCTTTAGAAATTGTGAAAACCAATGTTAGGATCGGAAGGAAGCTATGATGTAGCGCGATAGAAAAACTGAGATTGAAGGGGATAAGCCAGTTCCCGAAAGTCACATAGCAGGTTAAAGAACCGGGCCCTGAAATCTAGCCCTGATGCCCCAGTCCTGTTGCAGTGCGCACCTGTCCTTTGAGGACGTACACACGCTGCACCAAATATCCAGTTACTCACCAGGCACCTGTTGTTAAAATTCTAAAATATGTCCAGACCAGTTAGCAAGTTGTACTGTCCTGAGGCTATTTCCCTCTCCCCTCAGGATTCCTGGACCGCCCCACAATTCAGAAATTAAAGGGCTAATGTCTGTCTCTGTGGCCGGCTTCCATCCTCATTAGTCAGTTCCCGCCCTCCGTTAAGTAGCTTCAACACGAGCCCTTCGTGAGCACAGAAGCCAGCACACAGACCGTTATCCCTCCAGATAACGGGAACTTCTTGGGTGAGTTGCAGGCCACATCTCAGTCGTTCGGGGTAACACTGCTATCTCAAATAGGAGCTAGGTGACAGCTACTCGTGCCAAGCGTGCCCAAGACAGCATGAGGGGTCCAGAAAGGAGAAAGCTCAGCCCCAGCATCTGGGGACTCTGTAGAGGTCTTTTCATGCCCTTCCAGGTGTTTGCTAAGACAAGTCTTGCCCATAGAGGTGAGGAGTTCAGGGCACCTGAACTGTCAGAGGCAAGAGGAGTCTTGCCCCCTCTCTCACTTTCCTTGTTTCTTTTGGGAACGGCAGAGGCATTCCTCAAGCCACAGCAGCCCCACTGACAACAAATGGGAAATACCGGGAAAGCAGCCCTTGCCAGCTGCGCAGACGGCAGGCCCAGGCTCCTTTTGAAGTCAGTGGGAGGTAAATTGTTCTTTCTCACTCTTCTCAGCAGCAGCAGAGATGGAGAAAGGAAGTGTTAGTGGAAGGGAGGCTCTGAGGCACAGAATGCCCAGCTAGAGTCAGCTGATGGTGCGCTGCTAGCCAGCCTGAAAACCATCTAGGTCCCAGCAGCCTGCACCCATGAGATGGTGGTTTGCAGAGGACTCACTCAGGCCATTGCAATATCCATGCCCCTGTTACGCCTTCCCAGAAATCTATTTCCGTGGTAGTCACAACTTCTTTGTACAATGTTTGAAGCAAGAGATATTACAGGGGCTGATAGCAAATATAGAAAAAAAACAGCTCCCCATCTCTTTCCTTTACATCTGGTGATCTCCTTCTCATTCTCTGGATGTTTGCTTACATGTCATTCCCCATTCCAGCCTCTCCCCCAGGACTAAGTCAGCATTCCCCTCGTACCTTAGGATTTCCTTGTTGTAGCATTTATTACATTTAAACTTATTTGCTTAATGCCTGTCTTCCCCATTAGACCCGTAAAACCCATGGGGACTGAGATTGCGTTATTACTCTTACAGATCCCCAGGACCTAGAAGGATGTTATGTGTAATAGTGAATATTTACTGAATAATGAATGAACACTGCAGGATCTTGACACCAAGTCCTAGCTATTTACGGAGGGTACCTTTTTTTACTGAAGTATAGTGTCCATTATGGTTTATCATAGGATACTGAATATAGTTCTCTGTGCTATACAGTAGGACCTTGATGTTTATCCATTCTCTATATAATACTTATATCTGCTGACCCCAGCCTCCTACTCCATCCCACCCCAAACCCCTCCCCCTTGGCAACTACAAGTCTGTTCTCTATGTCCATGAGTATATTTCTATTTCATAAAAAGGTTCGTTTGTGTCGTATTTTAGACGCCACATATAAGTGATATCATATGGTATTTGTCTTTCTCTTTTTGACTTGCTTCACCTAGTATGATAATCTCAGTTGCATCCATTTTCTGCAAATGGCATTATTTTGTTCTTTTTTGTGCCTGAGTAATATTCCATTGTATATCTATCTTTATCCATTCATCTGCTGATGGATATTTAGGTTGTTTCTATGGCTTGGCTATTATAAATAGTGAGTGCTGCTATGAGCATAGGGGTGCATGTATCTTTTTGGATTAGAGTTCTGTCTGGACATAGGCCCAGGAGTGGGATTGCTGGATCATATGGTAACTCTATTTTTAGTTTTCTAAGCAACCTCCATACTGTTCTCCATAATGGCTGTACCAACTTACGTTCCCACCAACAGTGTAGGAGGGTTCCCTTTTTGGATGGGGCGTCTTAACCACCATTAGAATATGTGGGAACGGAAGTTAAAAATAAATAAAATCATCCTTGCATACATCAAGTTCTTCAGCTTCACCAATTCGCAAAACACTTTGCAGTTTGTCTTCTCTTCTCTTCCTATTTCTTTTTTGGGGGAGGGGGTAAATTATTTTATTTTAATAAACCATGTTCCATTTTAAAGAAAATCTTTAAGAGGAGAGCTTGTAAATGCAGATGCATATAATTAATATAGTATTTTAGAAGTATTCATTATTATTCATTAATCTTTGGGGTAATAAAATCAAAATAAGCGAGTAAACCAAAACTCTATCAAAAAAGAACAGATTGAACCTTATAAAGGACATTTGATGGGGTCTCAAAGGATTCAGAAATCCGTCTTGTTACTATCATATGTTTGGTTAATGACTGAAGTCCTTAACAGCGCTTGTGTTAGTATAGCATAAGGAGCATTGGTTTTTCGAGAGCCATTTTTAAAGATTACTTAATCCTGGATAAGTCTATTTTGGGCATCTCATATCAAATCCAAAGCGAACTTTAAAATAAAATTGATTTCATTACTTCAGGTAAATTATACATCTCTTGACTTAACATGTAATCTAGTAAAAAATTCTCCCAAGACTATTCTTTTCTTCCCTCTGTTTTTTGAAGTCCATTCTCTCCTGCCCCATAATTTAAGGAAACCTCCATTCCATGTATTGTAATTGGAGCATAAGTGAATTTTCCTCAAACTGGGGCGTCCACAGACCAGTGGGGGATGACTTACCTCTTCTTGGGGTTCTGTGAATTCCCTATGAGACGTGTAAAGGGATGAAAGCATACACTGAGTCATGCAGATGAACATTTTTAAATGAAATATGGCCACATGCTGTCAACATCTGAAGGTTTTCAAATATATTGCAAGTTCTCTCATACTCCCCCCTTCCAAAAGAGGATTCTAATTTTCCTTCCCTTGGATGCAGACAAGACTTAGTGACTTGCTTCTGATGAGAAGAATGAGGTAAGGTGATCTTGCATGACTCCCAAGGCTAGGCTGGAAAAGGTGATATGGCTTCCACCTGGCTCTCTGTCTTGGGGCATGTACCTGCGAAGAAAGTGAGACACCATTAAGAAATGTTGCTTTCCTAAAGCTGTCACGCCACAGACCCAATGAAGAGATTTCATAGATGCTGGTAGAGGAACCCCAGCTGTTCAAGTCTTCCCAGCCCAGCTACTGGGCATGCGAGTGATAAAGACTTCCAGCCTCAGCCACCATCTGACTACAACCTCATGAAAGACCGCCCCCTCCACAAGCCAGAACTACCAATCTGAACCCCTGATGGGTTCCTGACCCAAAGAAACCATAAGAGAGAAGTAATGATGCTGTTCTGAGCCACTGAGTTTTGTGGTGTTTGTTAAAAAGCAAAAGATAACTACTACAGTGTCCTTCTTTGCAGTTGGGTTTATGATACATTGGAACCATGTATTTATTAGAGAATAGAGGAGAAGAGAGGCAGACTTAATATATGCGTGTCGAGTGAGGGGTAAAGTAGTTCCAGTAGAGGAAAGTGACAGGAAAATGGCTCATCACCCCCAACTTGATGTTTGAGTAGGGTTGAACTCAAAGGAATCTTTGTTCGGTCAATTCCATACTTGTGTCACAAGCAGTTACTGGGCTCCAGCAAAGCAGCATCAGCAATTCCATTTAACAAATGCAATCAGTTTTAATTGTATTGGCTTGGCTTGGCTTTTATTTTGTCCTCTGATTCCACTTAACTTTACATCTGCTTATATCTAGGTTTATATGTAAGCATTTAAGTAGCATTATAATAAAATCACTGGATACACTAGCAAACCACAGTTTTTCTTTCAAAGGAATCTTAAATTTGAGAATCAATGAGGGAAGATCATCAGGAAGGCATATGTGTCTATGACACACTGTCATCTCATTCACTGTTGCCAAAGAAGTAATACCTCCCACTATGCACCCTAGAACATTCTTCATAATTGTCCATACATATAATGGTTCAGCTGTAAGGTTAGTGTATCTGTCTGTAAGTCTCCCAGTTTAAGTCTTATGTTTGAAACTCATGTTGCTGACAGTGATGTCTTCAGTCCTTGTATTCCTAGTACACATGGCCTGACTTTTTTCATCAGCAATCACTTTCTCTTCCTGTTTATCAGTTTCAGCTAGAAAGTGGCCACCTGTCTTTGACTTCCCCAACATAAATTTTTGAGTGGGGAACTTAAATGACATTTTAATTCAGACCACTGTCAATGTACCTTTCAAATCTATTCATTCATTCTCCTATTACCCTTAAATTAAAATATAGAAACAATTGATAACTTTGGTTAATATATTTACATGGGTATTTTTGTCTTACGGGGATGATTGACAGACATAACGTAGCTTTCTGTTATAAGCTGTGACACATATCTGAAGTATTTTCATATTTTAAAGCAGTAGATTATTAATTATTATAGTAACAATATCAGTCATCTCTTGCAGTCTGGAAGTATTTGCCCAGTACAGTGTTAAACATTTCATCTGTATTCTTTCATTTAATCCACACAATTTAATGACTTATGTAAAATTGCCAGTTACAATGGCTTGGAGAGATGGTCATTTGTCCAAAGTTAACATAACTGGAAACAGAGGAGCTAAGATTTGAACCCAGATAAATTTTCCCTTAGCAACTCAGTTTTGTAACTTTTCTAAATTCTTTTGACTGTTGATACTTTGCTTACCATATTTCAGTAAAGCTAAGTTGTCATCAGTTGTGAGGTGTTCCATTATTTATGAGCCAGTATGACAAAGACTGACAGTTAAACAATGACACAGCACTTTAGCACTAGAATTTTTATTTTATAATGATTTGAAAGTGCTCTATTTAATAAACAGACCTAGTTAGACATATGGTTTTTTATTTATTTTTATTAATTTATTATTTTTGGCTGCATTGGGTCTTCGTTGCCACGTGGGCTTTCTCTAGTTGTAGCGAACGGGGGCTACTCTTCGTTGCGGTGCGTGGGCTTCTCATTGCGGTGGCTCCTCTTGTTGCGGAGCATGGGCTCTAGGCGCGTGGGCTTCAGTAGTTGTGGCGCACAGGCTCAGTAGTTGTGGTGCACAGGCTTAGTTGCTCCACAGCATGTGGGATCTTCCCGGACCAGGGCTCAAACCCTTGTCCCCTGCATTGGCCACCAGGGAAGCCCTATACATATGTTTTTATCAAACATTACTGTTGTACATGTATAACACAGAAAGCATAAACAAAACAAATGGGAGGAGGTATTTTCTGGAACTTCCCATTAAGAGTCTGGTTCTTCTGAATCATTTTGCAGATGAGGGTCGTTAGGGACATTCTACAATGTCATCCTCCATGTCAAGGAGAATATTGATGATGTAGCATTTCTGAAAAGAATGTTCCATTATTGGGTCTGGAATTTTCTTCCAAGCTGCTGTCATCCTTTCCAGAAGTTTTGATATATATTTGCAGGCAAAGTTAATGCCTCTCATTTAAGTATTTAAAAATGCACATCATAGAGTCAATGGAATATGATATTATTATGTTTCCAGCAAACCATGTTAAAAACTCAACTATCCACAAATTTAGTATTTTACAGTGTTTTAGTTATACTAGGCATCTAGGTTTAATATCAGCTTTTAGCCTGATGTATATTACCATACATTTATGTTGCTTTACTTACATTATGTCCATTGTTTTGAATGCTTAGAGATATGTCAGATACCAGTTTAAATTCTTTGCATGTGTTAACTCATTAAACCCAAGGAAGTGGTATATTGTCCATTGTATCAATAAAGAAACTAAGATTTAGAGAATTTAAATAATTTGTTCAAAGTTACATTGCTTCTTAAATGACAAAGCCAGAGTTTGACTTTAATCTCTGCGACACCAAATTGCATTCTGCTAACTGCTTTGCGATATTACCGTTCACATAAACACACACAGTTGCAGTATGAGAATCGGTAACTAATATTAATGATCCTTCTTATGTGCTATGTAAATGATTTCTACTTCCCTTAGCCTTCCCTTTGCTTGCACGTGAGTATATAAAGTACCCTACATGTGGATTTTTATTGACTCCTCTCTCCCTGAGGCCAAATATTAACAGTAACCCTTCAGGGATTGATCTGGTGGTAATGGGCCAACATTTCTTACAGCCTGGCAATGCATCACTCCATGGCCATTTTGCTTTAAAGGTTTCTGAGGGAAGTAGCTATAAAATGACCATAGTACTGGCCATGTCACAGAACTCTTTACATAGATACAGGTCCATGCATTCCTGTTCACCACTGATCAGAAAATTTAATCTTGGCAATCATTCTCTAGAAAATTAATGTTGCTTACATTACATGTTTATGACCCACCATATAAAAAGGAAGGAATATGTGCAATTGCTTTATGATGATGTGCCTGAAGCAAAATACTTTATTATTAGGTACTGCCCAGTGGAGCCATGCTTAGGTTTTTATCTTGCTTTTAAAAAGAAGGAAAATAATCACAGAGGAACTCTGACCTCATTTTATAATTGGGGGTCAGTGACACCAATAGTTAGCCACACAAGTAATGAACCCAGGAATGACTTAGAAAATAAAGTGAAGCAGCTTTTGTAATGTTAGGTCATGGATTTGGAAACTTTTATTTAAACATTCTTCCCATGATACTGCATCTTTTTTTCTTTTTTTCTTTTTTTTTTTTTTTTTTGCGGTACGCGGGCCTCTCACTGTTGTGGCCTCTCCCGTTGCGGAGCACAGGCTCCGGACGCGCAGGCTCAACGGCCATGGCTCACGGGCCTAGCCGCTCCGCCGCATGTGGGATCTTCCCAGACCGGGGCACCAACCCGTGTCCCCTGCATCGGCAGGCGGACTCTCAACCACTGCGCCACCAGGGAAGCCCGATACTCCATGTTTAACAACTCTGTACAGGTGTGTGGAAACAAGAAGAGGATTTTTGTGTTTGTGAGCCATGCTTTCCTGAGAAAATGTCAGCTTTATATGAAAAGGCTTGTGAGACACTGTGAACCAATTCTGACCCAAATGAGATGCACTGTAAAAGAAGATACCTGTGCTTTCTCCCATTTTCTCGAGTCTTGGCATCTGGCACCACCACCTCCCCAGCTACCTAAAGTCGGAATCATTATTGACTTGCCTCTCTTATTTGGTCCCTATATCCAATACATTTCTGAGTCCTCTTATTCTCCCTCCACAGTAACTCCCTACCTAATCTGCCTGCTTCTCTCTATCCTGCCATTACTTCCAGTTACCACCATGGCCCACCTGGATAACTGCATCAATCTTTGTAATCTAACTGAGGCTTTCTGCCTCTGATCCTGCTGTTTCTGAAGCCAGAAACCTCATCAGGTGACTTCTCAAACTCTTTGATGACTTCCTGTGGCTCTTGGGATAAGGCCCCAAGTCCACTGTTTAGCTCACAAGGCCCTTCATGGTGAGGCCCCTGTTGACTTCCCAAGTCCCATCTCTCTCCTTCCCATGGAGGGCCTTGAAAGGGCCTAAAATATCCTGTACTTTCAAGTCCACGGTTAGATTTTATACCTTCTTAAGATGACTCCCTCCATGCCCAGGCTTGTGTCATACCTCCTGCTCTGTGTCTTTTTACTTCTTTATGATGATCCCATCACTTAGTTAACTCTTATTAGAACTACTCACTTGTTTACCTTCTCTACCAATCATGAATTCCTTGCAAGCAGAAACTGTCTCTTGTTCACAGTTGTAAGTCATACCGTATGGAGCACTTGTGGTACAGAGGATGATTTGAAGCAGTACACAGATGCTCTCTTTTAAACTTTTAAAAACTATCCTACGTTTTTTATGTTTATATTCTCTTTATAACAAGTAGCTTGTTTTCTTTATCATGAACCTCAGATGCACAGGATTAAATTAACTATAAAAAATTTTTTTTAAATTAACTATAATCTTTATTCTGTGGCACAGTCATCATTGGTCCTTTCATGACCCATTTATATTTATTTTGCTAGTTATTTTATACCTTAAGAAGCATCCCTAAATTCAATGTGCAAAACAGAAGCTAAGATCGTCATAATAGGCAACTTCTAGCCATATGGTACATGGGTTCTGTTCTTCTGCATCATTGTACCTGACCCAACATACTGTGATCACCATTCTCTCACTTTCTTCACTTGCCTCTCTGTTTCTAAACTTTATTTTTTTTTAATATTATGAAAGGTATTTAATAATTCAATTTTTAAATATATTCTACCTTCCTTTTTAATTAAATACATGCAATTGCATATCAAAACAGAGTAGAAGAGTGTATTTCCTTTTCTTATTGAGATATAATTGACATATAACACTATATTAGTTTCAGGTGTACAGCATAATGACTTAATGTATATATTGCAAAAATGATCACCACAGTAAGTTTAGTTAACATCCATCAGTATACATAGTTGCAAATTTTTTTCTTGTGATAAGAATTTTTAAAATCTACTCTCTAGCAACTTTCAAATTTGTAATGCTGCATTATTAACTATAACTACCGTACTTTCCATTCCAAACCTGATTTTCTTATGTTAGTTGTTTTTAACTTTATAAAAAGCATATCACACTTAAGCGATACTTGGGGCTTTCTCCACTTAATATAATGTTGCTGAGAGTCCTCTGTATTATTATGTGCTATTGTAGTTCACTCGGTTTGACTGCTGTATTCCACTGATAACTATATCACAGTTTAAGCATCCACTCACCCATTGGTGGGCACCTGGGTTGTCACCAGGTTTTTGCCTTTGTGCACAGTGGTGCTCTGAACATTTGAGTATATGCCTCTTGTTGCACATGGGTAAACGTTTCACTGTAGAACTGCTGTTAAAGAGAAGGTGAATTCATATCTTCTAGAGATAATACCAAACTAGATTTAATGAGATGGCACCAACTTACCCTCCTACCCATAACGTACATGAAAACCTATGGATCCATATCCTCTCCATTACTCGGTATTGTCAGCCTTCTTCATTTTGGCCACTCAGCTACCAGGAAAATGGATCTCACGTGATCTTGATTTGTATTTTCCTGATCACTAATAATACTGAACATTTCTTTATGCATGTATTGTACATATGTGTTTCCTCCCCTGTGAGATGTTTACTCCTGTTTTCTGCCCATTTTTCTCTTGGATTCTTTGTGTTATTCCTACTGGTTTGTAGACATTTTTACATATTTTGATAGCAGTTCTTTGAAGACTACATGTACTTATTGTAGAATATCATACTGAAGTTGGTAACTCATCTTTGTAATATCTTTAAGGTATCCTAACAAAAACAAAGTTCTTAAGATAACATGTGTGACATTCAGTAATACCAAAGTAGATTTCTAGATAACATGGCAAGGAGTGAAATTACCTGATTTCTTGACTGATGAAGTGGGTTGTGGTGGAGTATAGGTTTTGCCCTGTATTTGAGCTGTTTTTGAACTAGAAGCTATTGCTTTCCACACATCCATAAGGTGCTAGGCACATCACAGGCACTCGGCCAGAACTTGCTGGAATGAACTAAAATACCCTGTGGAAAAAGGCACACTAATAAGAACATTTACCCTCCAAGTTGTTTAAACAGATGGCATGTTTTTGAAAGAAGAAAAATTGTAAGAGAAACTAAAGAACAGGACTGATTTCCAGTTGATTTTCATGGTGTTGGGGAAATGGTGTTTTTGGCAGACTATTGCATGTGGTTAGGTTGGGCATTTTTCCCCTTTTCTAAGACAGTATTTTGGGGACACGCTGGTATAGGTGTTTTGTACTGACTCATCTAAAAGAGACTTTTGCATATATTGTGAAAATTCTCTTTGGAGTTAAAGAAAGGGAAAGAATTAAATACTGCTCCTCTTACAAGTCATCCATGACCTCAAATCCCCCCAAGTGGACCCACCTCTCTCTCCTTCTTCTTCACTCCTTAGTTCTGACTCAGGCACAAAGCAGGACATACCAGCACAGACATTCTGATTTGAAATCATAATGTAAAAATTTTTACATTATTTTTATTCTTACATTTACCTAAAATATGGGGTCAACCAAACTCCCTGAGACTCTTCCTGTGACTACCCTCTACTCAATGTTCCTATCTCCCTTGAAGGCCAAGGCAGAGGCAGGAATACATTGGGCCCAAGGGATGGGGTGAGGATATCTTTTATATTTATATAGTATTGTTTCTCAGTATGAAAGTTAAGTAGTATATTTTTAATTTTATAGCATATTATATTTTACAACACAGAAGACTGTATCTCACATATATGTAGTATAAGAAATACTATTACTCATACCCTAAGTACCCATCGCCCAGCTTAAGTAACTGACCTTTATCAGTCTACTGCAACTCCCCATGTCAGTCCCTCTCTCCTCACTTATTTATTTATTCAAAAGCGTTCATTTGAATGATTATTATGTATCATGCACTGTTCTAGGTAATACAAAACAGTAAAATAAAAAACAGACAAAAAGCTCTGACTCCTGGAGCTTACATTTTATAAAAGGAAGCTACCATTTTTAATTTCGGGTTTATCATTCCCTTTTCCACATAAATATATATATCTCCAAACAATATATTCGTTTACTATTATACTATCTAGTGTTCTTCTGTGCCTTGCTTTTTTCACTTAATGTATTTGTGCGTGAAATGCTAGTTCATCCATTTTCAATATTTCTGGACTTCCGTTATGTAAATACTTCACAGCATATCCCTCTTCCTGTTTATGGATATTAGGATTATCTTCAGATTTTTGCTATTACGAACAATGCTGCTATGAAATGGTATCATATGACACGTATATTATACACATTAGATTTGTGAGTCATTTCTGTTGTGCATAGCAATAACTCATTGTTCATTGTTGTATAGTTTGTATGGGTATGTATATACCCAATTTATTTGTAATTACTTCAACATTTGAGTCATTTCAAGGATTTGTTTAATGCCATGTTTATGTACATGTCTTTTGAAGCATGTGTTGTGTTGGGTATTGCTGGGTCTTAAGATATATGTAAGTCCAATTATAGTAGATACAGTCAAATAATTATCCAAAGGGATAATACAGTTTGCTCTCCCACAGCCATTCTGCTGGCTGTGCATCAAATTGTGCTTTTAATTTCCATTTACTTGATGATTAATGAAGGTGAGCACTCTGTAAAAGTTCATTTGTTGTTTGATATCATATTTTATAAAGTACCAGTTCAACACTTTCACCCACTTTATTCTGTTGAGTCGTCTGGCCTTTTTTTATTGATTTGAAAAAATATATACAGGAGTATTCCCAAACACATAAAGGATAGAACCAATGGCAAATAGAAGAGGTAATAATAGGCACATTTGTCTTATTATCAATCTGAGGTAAAATTCAATATTTCACTTAAATATGACATTAGTATAGGTTTCAAAAATTGATTTATCAGCATAAGGAAGTTCCCTTTCATGATTATAAAATATAGTTTGCTGTATTTTATCATGAAAGCAAGTAGAGTTTCTTAAGTGCCTTTTCTGCACCTATTGAGATAATTGTGTGCATTTTCTCCTTCGTGTTATTGACATGTTGATTTGTATTGATTGATTTTTGAACTTTAACCCAACCATGCATTCCTAGAGTAAGTTCGTTTTTTTGTAGTATAGTATCCTTTTCGAATATTGCTGGATTCAGAATTCTAATACTTTGCTTAGAATTTAAAAAATCTATTTTCATGGGAAAGGTTGGCCTATAGGTTTACTTTCTTGGAATAGCCTTGTCAGCTTTTGTTATTAAGGTTATGCTAGCCTCAAAATCACATTGGAGAATAATACCTCTTCATTCTTCTGACCTCTCTCTCCCTTTCCTAATTCTCTCTTCACCTGTATCTAACTTCTATTAAGCCCATTGGTTGGGTACTTAACTTCACTTATTACATTTTTTTAATTCTCAACTTTCCACTTGATCCCATTGTATAATATCCAGTTTTCCACCAGAATTCTCTATTTTGTTAATTAATGTTTTAACCTATTTACCCTGATTATTTTAATATCCATGTCTGATAACAAATATATCTGGATATCCTGTGGTTCTGTATTTAATATTTATTCCTTTCTCTTGGTTATTAGTCAAGTCTCATCTTTTTGGGTATTTTGCTATTTTTGTTTGAGTGCTGAACATTGACTTTGAAAAACTGTAGAAATAATTTAAGACTCTGAACTGTTCATTTCATAACAGCAAATTCCATTAAGGAGAAACATAGTTCAGATTTCAGGCCTACTTCCTTGGGATTTCACTCTCTCTCCAGTTGTAGAATTGCAAGTTCTTCCTGTATTGATATTGTCCTGTCAATGTTTTCAAATATATTTTTAAAAAATATTTTGTTGAGCTTGTCTAGTTATTCTCAGAGGGAGAATTTGTCTAAAATTAGTATGCTATTGCCAGAAGGGGCACCAGTTATGTTATTGGATTTTAATTTGTGTTTTCCATAGTTCAAAATAGTTGGGCCTTTTAAAATAAGCTTATCAGCCGCTAGTGTTTTCACTTATGCACGTTTCTATCTACTTATTCATTTTTTTATTGAGCCATAGAAATTATATTATCATATGGGTTTTTATTCTCATTATGTGTATTTTAAATTCTTTCTCTCTAGCTATAGTTTTTTTTAATTCTTTAATTATTTGTTTTGATGAACTTAAGTATTTTTTAATGTAGTTATATTCATCAGTCTTTTCTCTTTTGAGCCTTTTATCTTTTGAAAAAAAATTATTTATTTAGTTTATACAGCAGGTTCTTATCAGTTATCTGTTTTATACATATTAGTGTATGTATGTCAATCCCAATCTCCCAATTCATCCTACCACCACCACCACCCCCACTGCCCTCTGCTTGGTGTCCATATGTTTGTTCTCTACAACTGTGTCTTTATTTCTGCCTTGCATACTGGTTTTTCTAGATTCCACATATATACGTTAACATGTGATATTTGTTTTTCTCTTTCTGACATACTTCACTCTTTGTGACAGTCTCTAGGTCCATCCACATCTCTACAAATGACCCAATTTCATTCCTTTTTATGGCTGAGTAATATTCCATTGTATGTATGTACCATGTCTTCTTTATCCGTTTGTCTGTCACTGGGCATTTAGGTTTCTTCCATGCCCGGCCATTGGGAATAGTGCTGCAATGAACATTGGGGTGCATATGTCTTTTTGAATTATGGGTTTCTCTGGGTATATGCCCAGTAGTGGGATTGCTGGGTCATATGGTAATTCTATTTTTAGCTTTTTAAAGAACCTCCATACTCTTCTCCATAGTGGCTGTATCAGTTTACATTCCCATCAACAGTGAAAGAGGGTTCCCTTTTCTCCACACCCTCTCTAGCATTTGTTGTTTGTAGATTTTCTGATGATGCCCATTCTAACTGGTATGAGGTGATACCTCATTGTAGTTGTGATTTGCATTTCTCTAATAATTAGTGATATTAAGCAGCTTTTCATGTGCCTCTTGGCCATCTGTATGTCTTCTTTGGAGAAATGTCTGTTTAGGTCTTCTGCCCATTTTTTTGATTGCGTTGTTTGTTTTCTTAATATTGAGCTGCATGAGCTGTTTATATATTTTGGAGATTAATCCTTTGTCCGTTGATTCATTTGCAAATATTTTCTCCCATTCTGAGAGTTGTCTTTTTGTCTTGTTTATAGTTTCCTTTGCTGTGCAAAAGCGTTTATGCTTCTTTAGGTCCCATTTGTTTATTTTTGTCTTTGTTTCCATTTCTCTAGGAGGTGGGTCAAAAAGGATCTTGCTGTGATTTATGTCATAGAGTGTTTTGCCTATGTTTTCCTCTAAGAGTTTTATGGTGTCCGGTCTTATATTTAGGTCTTTAATCCATTTTAGGTTTATTTTTGTGTCTGGTGTTTTTGAGTGTTCTAATTTCATTCTTTGACATGTAGCTGTCCAGTTTTCCCAGCACGACTTACTGGAGAGACTGTCTTTTCTCCTTTGTATATCCTTGCCTTCTTTTTTATAGATTAGTTGACCATATGTGCGTGGGTTTATCTCTGGGCTTTCTATCCTGTTCCATTGATCTATATTTCTGTTTTTGTGCCAGTACCATATTGTCTTGATTACTGTAGCTTTGTAGTATAGTCTGAAGTCAGGGAGTCTGATTCCTCCAGCTCTTTTTTTTTTCCCTCAAGACTGCTTTGGATAGTCAGGGTCTTTTGTGTCTCCATACAAATTTTACAATTTTTTGTTCTAGTTCTGTAAAAAATGCCATTCATAATTTGATAGGGTTTGAATTGAATCTGTAGATTGCTTTGGGTAGAATAGTCATTTTCACAATATTGATTCTTCCAATCCAAGAACATGGTATATCTTTCTACCTGTTTGTGTCATCTTTGATTTCTTTCATCAGTGTCTTGTAGTTTTCTGAGTACAGGTCTTTTACCTCCTTAGGTAGGTTTATTCCTAGGTATTTTATTCTTTTTGTTGTGATGGTAAATGGGATTGGTTTCTTAATTTCTTTTTCTGATCTTTTGTTGTAAGGAATGCCAGAGATTTCTGTGCATTAATTTTGTATCCTGCAACTTTACCAAGTTCATTGATTAGCTCTAGCAGTTTTCTGGTGCATCTTTAGGATTTTCTATGTATAGTATCATGTCATCTGAAAACAGTGACAGTTTTACTTCTTCTTTTCCAATTTGAATTCTTTTTATTTTTTTTCTTCTCTGATTGTCATGGATAGGACTTCCAAAACTATGTTGAATAACATGCAGCTCAATAACAAACAAACAAACAACCCAATCCAAAGATGGGCAGAAGACCTAAATAGACATTTCTCCAAAGAAGATATACAGATTGCCAACAAACACCTGAAAGAATGCTCAACATCATTAATCATGAGAGAAATGCAAATCAAACCTAAAATGAGATATCATCTCACACTGGTCAGAAGGGCTGTTTCCTGGGATAAATCCCACTTGATCATGGTGTATGATCCTTTTAATATGTTGCTGGATTCTGTTTGCTAGTATTTTGTTGAGGATTTTGCATCTATATTCATCAATGATAATGGTCTGTAATTTTCTTTTTTTTGTAGTATCTCTGTCTGGTTTTGCTATCAGGGTGATGGTGGCCTCGTAGAATGAGTTTGGGAGTGTTCCTTCCTCTGAAATTTTTTGGAAGAGTTTGAGAAGGATGGGTTTTAGCTCTTCTCTAAATGTTTGATAGAATTCACCTGTGAAGACATCTGGTCCTGTACTTTTGTTTGTTGGAAGTTTTTTTTTTTTTTTTGCGGTGCGGGCCTCTCACGGTTGTGGCCTCTCCCGTTGCGGAGCACAGGCTCTGGATGCACAGGCTCAGCAGCCATGGCTTACGGGCCTAGCCGCTCCATGGCATGTGGGATCTTCCCGGACCGGTGCTCGAACCCGTGTTCCCTGCATCGGCAGGCAGACTCTCAACCACTGCACCACCAGGGAAGCCCACGTTGGAAGATTTTTAACCAGTTTCAATTTCATTACTTGTGATTGGTCTGTTCATATTTTCTGTTTCTTCCTGGTTCAGTCTTGGAAGCTTATACCTTTTTACGAATTTGTCCATTTCTTCCAGGTTGTCCATTTTATTGGCCTAGAGTTACTTGTAGTAGTCTCTTAGGGTGCTTTGTATTTCTGTGGTGTCCATTGTAGCTTCTCCTTTTTCATTTCTAATTTTATTGATTTTAGTTCTCTCCCTCTTTTTCTTGATGAGTCTGACTAAAGGTTTATCAATTTTGTTTATCTTCTCAAAGAACCAACGCTTAGTTGTGTTGATCTTTGCTGTCGTTTCCTTTGTTTCTGTTTCATTTATTTCTGCTCTGATCTTTATGATTTATTTCCTTCTACTACCTTTGGGTTTTGTTTGTTCTTCTTTCTCTAGTTGTTTTAGGTGTAAGGTTAGGCCATTTATTTGAGATTTTTCTTGTTTCTTGAGGTAGGATTGTATTGCTATAAACTTCCCTCTTAGAAATGCTTTTGCTGCATCCCATAGGTTTTGGGTCATTGTGTTTTCATTGTCATTTGTTTCTAGGTATTTTTTGAATCTGTTTCCTGATGGAAGGGACTGGTGGTGGGTAGAGCTGTGTGTTGCTCTGGTGGGCAGAGCTCAGTAAAACCTTAATCCGCTTGTCTGCTGATGGGTGGGGCTGGGTTCCCTCCTTGTTGGTTGTTTGGCCTGAGGCGATCCAGCACTGGAGACTACAGGTCCTTTGGTGGGGCTAATGGCGGACTCTGGGAGGGCTCACACCAAGGAATACTTCCCAGAACTTCTCCTGCCAGTGTCCTTGTCCCTGCGGTTAGCCACAGCCACCTCCCACCTGTGCAGGAGACCCTCCAACACTAGCAGGTAGGTCTGGTTCAGTCTCCTGTGGGGTCACTGCTCCTTCCCTGGGTCCTGATGCTCACACTACTTTGTGTGTGCCCTTCAAGAGTGGAGTCTCTGTTTCCCCCAGACCTTTTGAAGACCTGCAATCAATTTTTGCTAGCCTTCAAAGTCTGATTCTCTGGGAATTCCCCCCACCCCTTTTGCCGGACCCCAAGGTTGGGTAGCCTCTTATGAGGCTCAGGACCTTCACCCCAGTGGGTGGACTTCTGTGGTATAAGTGCTCTCCAGCTTGTGACTCACCCACCCAGCGGTTATGGGATTAGACTTTATTGTGATTGCGCCCCTCCTACCGTCTCATTGCAGCTTCTCCTTTGTCTTTGGATGTGGAGTGTCCTTTTTGGTGAGTCCCAGTGTCTTCCTGTCGATGATTGTTCAGCAGTTAGTTGTGATTCCGGTGCTCTCACAAGAGGGAGTGAGCGCATGTCCTTCTACTCCACCTTCTTGAACCAGTCTCACCTATTAATTCATTCTTTGAATAGAAGAAATCAACTCAGATGTGGTAGTACTGTCGTCACATTATATTTGGAGGTTGCTCACTACTCTGGTCAATGGTCGATTTTGACTTCTGTTCTTGCGTGGAAGGCTGAGTACACAAACATTTGTCTAGAACCTGCCCTCGTAGATTAACGACATCCTCCCTGCCATAGGCCAGCTTAGCTTTGGCTTGTTTGAAATGTTCGTGCCTTCTCCGCGCTCCTCTGGCACGGCGTTTCTTCTTCAAAAGAAAGTACACTTTCTTGCCAGTACATCACGAAATTTCACTGAATTCACCTTGTTGTCACAGTACTCTGCTGAGTGAGACATTTTTTAAAGGGAAGGGCTCACTGTCCATCTGCTCAGGTCCTCCACGCTGTTGGAGTGGGCTCTCCCCAGAGCCTTTTATCTTATTTAGGAACTCCTTCCCTATTTCAATGTCATAAAGATATTCTCCTATATTTTTCTCTAACCACTTCATAATTTTTCTTTTAACTTTTGTCTTAATCCATGTGCAGTGCATGTTTGTGCATGGAGTGAAGTAGAGATCCAATTTCATTTATTTCCATATGTTTAAGCAGTTATCCCAGAACCATTTATTGAAATTAGGAACTGGCTATATTAAAAACACCTTAATTTCAGAGCGATGTTGTTTCAGTGAACTATGTTCTAAGTCCTGGAGGTCCCTGTTTTCTTAGTATTCATTATCTGTGTCTCCCAAAGAAATGACCTCTTTTAAAGCTCATCTTCCCTCAGATACCCTATGTCTTAATTTTAGCTTCTGTCCCCACATTGTGTCAATATTATTTGCCAGTCAGTGTCTCATAGGTTGTTGGCGGTTTTAAAATCACCCAAATAAAGTGCAAAAACAATGGAAATGCATGGCAAAATAAAATTACAAATATTGCAGAACATGTGAGATCTTACCATCTTAGCAGAATTGCTCTATCCATCCCCAAAGGCAATGACAGAAGGAGGTGTAGCCGAATTAGACCAATTAGTAACGAAAGAAAGGAACCTAAACAAGCGAGATGACACTATAAACACCTCAGAAGAGAAGGACTTGAATGTCAAAATTTAGGAGTGGTCCTTGAGAAAAATGTGTAAAGACCTTGTAGGTTTTTGCAAACTGAACTTTATGTAAAATAAAGTAAAATTGAAGATGTCTGATAGCTCAGTTTTTAACGAATTATACACACACACAGCTAATAGCACTTGATTCTTGCTTTGATTGTTCTATGACATCTCACAGTTGGAAGTATGACTTAAATTCTCTTAAGCATAAAATAAAAGTTTTCATAAATTGTATTTTTCAAGATAAAGCCCCAATCACACTTTTTTCCACTGCTATTTATTATAAAGCTTTGTTGACTCAAGAGCATGAACAATAACCTGGATAGGGAGGATAGTGAAGCTTCAAACCAAATCTTTGACACAAATCTACTTCTCAATGGACTTATTTCACAAGACAAGTTTAAATCATGATCAGGACCAGGGCTAGGGCGAGGTGACTGAGGTGCCCAGGGCACAAAACTAGGAAAGCATCAACTCTCGCTATACACATAGAAACACTGATCTGATTTCTCTCATTATACCTTAGTTTTGCCTGTTCAAAGATTTGGAATGAAATCATACAGTATGTTCTCCTTTGTGTCTGCCTTCCTTCACTCAGTATGCTTTTTGAGATTAAGCCATGTTGTCCTGTGTATCAGTAGTTCATTCCCCTTAATTGCTCAATGTTCTGTTTTATAAATTTTCACTTCATAATTTATATATTATAAATATACCATTTTATATTTTATACTATACCTCTATGTAACATTTCATAAATATACCACAGTGTGTTTATCCACTTATCTATTGATGGGCATTTAAGTTGTTTCCACTTGTTGCCTATTACACATAAGGCTGTTGTGATATTTGTGTCCAGTCCTTTTTGTGGGCACATGTTGTCATTTCTCTTCGATAAATGCCTAGGAATGAAATTGCTTCATTTACAAGCTGCCAACATATTTTCCCAAAATGTTGTACCATTGTACATAACTGTCTGCAGTGCGTCACAGTTCCAGTTGCTCCACATCCTCACCAATACTTGCTAGTCATTTTTAAATTAAAAAAAATATATTTATTTATTTATTTATTTATTCTTTGGCTGCATTGGGTCTTTGTTGCTGCACGCGGGCTTTCTCTAGTTGTGGCGAGCAGGGGCTACTCTTCGTTGCGGCGCATGGGCTTCTCATTGCAGTGGCTTCTGTTGTTGCGGAGCACGGGCTCTAGGCACGCAGGCTTCAGTAGTGGCAGCACACAGGCTCAGTAGTTGTGGCACATGGGCCCTAGAGCACATGGGCTTCAGTAGCTGTGGTGCATGGGCTCAATAGCTGTGGCTCATGGGCTCTAGAGCACAGGCTCAACAGTTGTGATGCACGGGCTTAGTTGCTCCGCGGCATGTGGGATCTTCCTGGACCAGGGCTCGAACCCATGTTCCCTGGATTGGCAGGCAGATTCTTAACCACTGAGCCACCAGGGAAGTCCCTAGTCATTTTAATTTTCGCCATTTTATTGCTGTTAAGTGTTATGTCATTTGTCTTAATGTGCATTCACCTAAAGACTCATATGATGTTAGATATCTTTTCATGTATTTATTAGCTATATATGTTCTTTTAGAAGGTGACTTTTAAGTCTTCAGCCTGTTTGTTGATTGAATTGTTTGTCATCTTATTATTGAGTTTAAGAGCTCTTTACATATTCTGGATTATATATTTTGGATATGAGACCTCTGTTAGAGGCACGTATTGATAATATTTTCCCCCAGTCTGTGGCCTGCCTCTTGGTTTTCCTAATGGTGTCCTTTGAAGAGCAAAGAGTTTTAATTTTGATACAGCCCAATGTATCACTTTTTCTTTTATGTTTAGTCTATGAAATCTTTGCCTATTCCAAAGTTCCAAAAATTTCATCCTATATTTTATTTTAAAAATATTATAGTTTTGGCTTTTACCTTTAGGCCTAGGATCTATTATGAATTAATCTTGGTTTATGGCATGAGGTAGACATCATAATTCATTTTTTATTATGAATGTCTGCTGTTCCCACAACATTTAATGCAAACAACTTTACTTTCCCATATAATTACTTTGGAACTTTTCCCAAAGTTCTGTTTACCTTAGGTGCCTGAGTCTTTTTCTAGACTGTTCTGTTCCATTGACCTATATGTCAATTTGTCAATGCCTTATTGTTGTGATTATTAGAGCTTTATAAAAAACCTTGAAATCAGATAGTGTAACTCTTGCAACTTTATTCCTTTTCAAAACTGTTTTGGCTATTCTTAGTCATATGCATTTCCATATACATTCTAAAATCAACTTGTCAGTTTCTACAAAAACATTTGCTGAGGTTTTGACTAGGATGCCATTAAATCTGTAAATAAATTTGACAGCACTGACATCTTAACAATACCGAGTCTACCAATCCATAAGTGTGGTATCTCACTAAGTCTTTTTAAATTTCTCTCAACAGTGTTTAGCAGTTTTCAGTGTAGAGATCCCGCACAGCTTTCGTGAGGTTTATTCCTAGATACAGCAATTGTTTTTGATGCTATCAATTAACCTTTTTAAAATAACTTTTTTTATTTTGAAATAGTTTTAGATTTACAGAAAAATAATGTAAAACTAGGACAAAGAGTTCCCATAAACCCCACATCCAGTTTTCCCTATTATTAGCATCTTATTTTATTATGGTATATTTGTCACAATTAGTGAACCAAGACTGATACATTATTATTAACTAAAATTCATAACTTTTCTCAGGTTTCCTTAGTTTTGACCTAGTGTCTGTTTTCTATCCCAGGATCTTATCCAGGTACCATATTACATTTAGTTGTCATGTCTCCTTAGACTCTTCTTGGCAATTTACTTTTTATTATGTTCATGATATTATGTTTTCTTCCTTCAAAATGGTAGATATATTGAATATTCACAGGCCAAAGAGTGAAGTTGGACCCCTATCTCACACCATGGACAAAAATTACTCAGAATGCATCAATGACGTAAATATAAGAGCCAAAGTTATAAAATTCTTCGAAGAAAGCATAGGAATAAATCTTCATGAACTTTGATTTGGACATGGACTCATATATGACATAGCAACAAAAGAAAAAGTAGGCAAACTGGACTTGCTTAAAATTAAAAACTTTTGTGCATCAAAGGACATTATCAAGAAAAAGACAACCTACAGAATGGATAAAATACTTGCAAATTATACATTTCATTAAGGTTCTAGTATCCAGAATATATAAAGAACTCTTGCAACTCAACAACAGAAAGATTAAAAAAACATATTTAAAAATGGGCAAAGGATTTGAGCAGACCTTTATTCAAAGAAGTAGAAATGGCCAACAGGCACATAAAAAGATGCTCCACATTGTTAGTCATGAGGGAAAACCAAATCCACAGTGAGGCATCACTTTACACCCACCGTGATGGCTGTGATGGAAAACATGAAAAATATCAAGTGTCAGCAAAGATATGGAGAAAGTAAAACCTTCCTATGTTGCTGGTAGGAATGTAAAATGGTTCAGCCAGTTTGGAAAACAGTTTGGCTGTTCCTTAAAAAGTTGAACATAGAATTACTTTATGACCCAGCAGTTCCACTCCTAGGTATATACCCAAAAGAATTGAAAACAAGTACTCAAACAAGTACATGTAAACGCATGTTCATAGCACTATTCACAGTGGCCAAAAGGTGGAAAGAACCCAATGTCCATTAGCAGATGAATGGATAAACGCAATGTGATATAAATGTACGATGGAATGTTATCCTGCCTTTAAAAAGAGGCAAGTACTCACACATGCTACAACACAGATGAACCTTGAAAACATGGTGCTAAGTGGAAAAGGCTAGGCACAACAGGTATGATTCCATTGGTATGAAAAATCCATAGAGATAGAACACAGATTGGTGGTTCTCAGAGGTGGAGTTTGGGAAAGTGGCGAGCAAGTGCTTGGCAGGTACAGGTTTTCCTTTTGGGTGATAAAAATGTTTCAGGACTAGACAGAGGTGGCAGCTGCATGACATCGTGAGCGTACTAAATGCCTCTGAATTTTTCACTTTTAAATGATTCATTTTATGTGTGAATTTCACCTGTATAACAAAAAAAGAGAGACTTTAAAAATGGTAGGGATACTTATCTATTTCGTCACTGCTGTATCTCCAGCTGCTTTGAGAGAACCTGACATGCAGTAAGTACCCAATAAATACCATTGAGTAAATGAAAAACAGCACCTGTCTTTTAAGGCCAAGAATTGTCTCTCATTGCTGGGGCTGGAAAAATGTCTAAATTTGCTTCCAAAAAGAGTTTCTGAACACAGTCACGGCCACAGTAGAAATTCACTGGACACAATTTCCCCCAAAGGACAGAAGACAGGCCCAGATTCTGGAAAACAACATTCTCTACCATCTGTCATCTTTACTTTTGCTAGAGATCTGAAATTGCTGACTGTGGCTCCCTAAGACCCCTGATACTCCCCTGCTTCCCACCCAGCACACCCCAGCAAGAGTACACTTTACTCGCCATACTTACCTGACCACTTACTATAAAAACCCGATGTGCAGTGCAGCAAAGCTCGCCTGTTACGTAAGCCACACTGAGTGGTGTAGATTAACTTTGCCATGAACCACGTGAATAAAATAAGAACGCACAGCAATATAGTTATTTAAAATCCGTAGACATAAATATAGTAGGAATCTTAATTGCCTTCCGTTCTTTGTTTTCAGCATTTATTATGTATCAGGCACTCTAAATGGTACTTTTAATACATCATGTAACTGAATTTTCACCCTGGTAGTCCTGTTTTTAGAGGAAGAAACTAAAGCTTATAGAAGTGAAATAAGTACCCCAGAGTCACATAAGGAGAGGCAGAGCAAGCATTTGAACTTGGACACTGAATGTCAGCTTTATTCTGTTTTTGGCCAGTGTGCTTCCTCACAAAGTGGAGTTGACGGTAACTAGTAGCTTACCTACTAGTAGCTTACGCTATTGGTTCCTTGACCAGAGCAAAAAAGACTCCAAGTTTAAACAAACCTCAGGGAAGCTCTCTGATTGTATTAGCATGGGTCGCATGCCAACCTCCTGGCCAGAGATGAGAGTGCTAAGATTAGATGTAGTAGATGTAGATTAGATTAGATTGACCCTTGAACGATGCGGGGCAGGGGGTGGGGAGGGGGATGAACCTCTGTGTACTCAAAAATTTGCATATAATTTTATGGTTGACCTTCCGTATCCAAGTTTCCACATCTACAGATTCAACCAACCATAGATCATGTTGTACTGTAGTACATATTTATTGAAAATACCCACATATAAGTGGACCCGTGTAGTTCAAACCAGTGTTGTTCAAGGATCAACTGTACTGTTATTTCCCCAAAGAAAGGGAGGACTGTTCTGGCGTCCAAAACAACAGAAACATTCTATCATCTCACCTAAATTGCAGGCCATAGTTTAAAAGACATCTGCCAAATAACACCATCCACTAGAAACACTGTACAGTAAGCGTAAAAGAGATGTACTCAGTTTGTTGATCAATAATGTAACGAAGAGGGTTCCATTCTATCGCCAGACGCCATGATGGAATGAACCAAAAATCAGGACGCAGTGGTTCTAAGTCCCAGCTCAGTCACTCTCTCTCCCCCTGCAGCCGCGGGTAAACCCAATCTGAGCCTTGATTTTCTACCTATAGATACAAGCAATTGCCATAAACAGTTCTCAGAGGCCCTTTTCAAGTCTAGGTAGGTATGATTTTCTTGGTCTAATCTCCAGTTTTGAAGAAAGATTCCTGGATAGCCATGTATGGGAAAAGAGAAGCATTTTATTGCTGTTTTCAGTCCAAATACCCCTTTTCTAATCTTTGTTTGGCCTTGCAGTGCTGGTTTTGCTTGTAGGACCATAAATCCTCTAGTTTTAAGGTCTGATTTTCACAGTGATCACAGGGAATGTGTACATTCTGTGCAATGTCCAGCTTCACCCAGCCAGAACCTCACAGAGGGGAGACGGTAGAGTCATTGTTCAGTACGTTGAATCAGTATAATGGAAACAGAAGGAAAATACAACTTTTAGATTTTCTGGGTCAACGTAACTTCACAGTAGTAGAAATTTGGTAATTATTTGTTTTCTTAGATGGGAGTTTCTTAACCTTTTACAATCCACGCCCTTTGATAAACCTAAATATCCCACACCAACCTCCAGAGTTTCTGAAACACAGCCTTGGTTGAGCGGGGGAGGGGGAGAGCCTCGCCTCTTCCTCCGTCTCACCAGAGTCACTGAACCCCAGAATTTAGACTCTTTCTTCTGTAGAGCTTTACTTTCCCTCAATTGTATTATAAACATTATAAGTTGCTTTTTAATTTCCAACTATGAAACTACACCATTGACGGTGTTTTTAATCACCTTCCTATCTACTCCATCATCTTACCCACAGAGGGAAGGTTCTGATATGCCCCCACTAGGAAGAAATGTCCTGCAGTTGAGGACAACAGGTAGAGCACACTTACTAATAACCTTCACTCACTGCAGCTTTACTTTTTCCTTGACATGTTTTCTCTTGTCTAAATTCCTTAAGGTCATTTCTGAACCTCAGTTCCCTTCATGAAGTGAAACTTCATGAAGTTGTTATGAAAATTGGGGGGATAATTCATGGAAAGGGCTTGACACAGTGCCTAGAATATAGTAAGTGCTCAATGAATATTAGATAAGGGCAGTCAGGACTGCTGTGTACAGTTGTACAGGATGTACACTGTACAACTCCATGGTTTACAAATCAAAACACACTGTGAAAGGCAGTCCCTGGAACTGTGATATGTCGGAAACAATAGCTGGTAGACAAAAATATATAGGTATATGGATTATATCATATATATAAATATATCTATTTATATATATATAATATCTATATATAAATATATATTTATATTATATATAGATATTATATCTCTATCTATTCCCAATGATCTCTGTAAATTGCCTAAGCACAGGGTGTCTGATTTACCAGGACTCCTCTGCTCCTCCTGTAAAGTATCATCAGCAGAGCCAGGAAGTCCCAGCCAGCCAAGTATGCGGTCTCAGGCCAGCAGGATCAAATCCAAAGGATCTCCCAAGCCAGCTCTTGAAACGGAATAGCATCGGTGACCCAAAATGAAAGGGAGTATAGACCTGAAGCATTCAGGAAGGGCCACGTGAGGTCTTCTGCAAGCTTCCCAGCCTCCCAAGGAAAAGTTTTATGTCGTTTTAAATATCGGTTGTTTACATTGGGATTACCCTGAGAGCAACATGCTGCCATTATCGTGAAGACCAATGCCCAGAGGAGAGAAGCTCTATCTCTGTTTGTTTGGACTTGAAGCAGATGCCTGCAGTCTGTAAGTGTTTCATAATCAGGGGATGCTGGAGGCTTCAGTTCCTGCTGGAGACGTGTGACCACAAAAAAACAATAGGAAAAGATGGAACAAGTTGAGGAAGCAATCTCGAGAATGTTCAGTTCGTCACAGGCTCCCTGACCATGCGTTTTATGGCATGAAACACTCAAGGCAGAATGTGACTTTAAAGAAAATAAAGGGAATCTGTGACCAAATAATATTAGTGTGAAGGATTCTAATTGCACTACCTAGAGAAGATCATAAACCTCCAGTTAAGTGGGAAGTATATTTCCCAGATGCATTACTCTACACCCAGATTAACCATGTGTGAAATGATACCACTCACTTACCTTTCCTAACCACCTGATTTGTTGCTACCCAATAACTGGCAAGTTTGGCCTTTCTTAGCAGGAAATACAAGCTATTCAACTCCATTTCAAAGGACATTTATGGCTTACCTACCATGTGCTAGATAAACGGGCGGGAACAGGATGAATATAAAGAGAAGTAGATCCCCCCTCAAGGAGCACACTGTCCAGTCAGAAAGCTAACAGAAAAGGAAGGGATTGCAGGATGGGAACTATGTACGGAATAGGGATGCTAACATCTTGCCAGAGTGATGTGCAGCAAGCAAGAAAGAAAAAATAAAAACACAAATGATCAACTTACAGTTATACTAAATTTAGACTGAAGAACCTGATGGCGTCAAGAACTTTTGGATTAAGGCAGAACCTTTGGTTCAGAGAAAAGATATTTGAGGCATCTCCAAGGGGGAGGTTCATCAGCTGTTTTCAAAGAAATTGTATTTTTCACTTGCAAGTAGTAATTTACTGTATCTGTAGAGTAAAATCAGTTTGCTTTAGTCATTGCATGCATGATTAGTCGGTGAATTAGAAAATCATGCCTTAGTGGAATCTAATTTATTTAGTGAGCTCAATTTATTGGGAAGGCAACATGTCCAGATAAAATCTTTTTCAAAAATCCTTCCCCCCCAATCTTATTCTCTAACCACCAAATCCTTTTATCCTTCAAACGTCATCACCAGCTTCAAATGAGAGTAAACAAAAATGTTGAATTTGGACGTGAGTAAATGACAGGTTATCCTCCTGGTTTAATATGCCCTCCATATTTTAAATAATGATCTACTTGAAAAGACAAGATCGGAAATTTAAAAATAAAGCTACCAATTCCAGGTTTGGATAAGGAACTGAATACATAGCTCCTTTGTGCTCCCAGGACATTCCTTGTTTCGGCCTGTTTGTAGACTATCTCTTGTTCTTGACTGTGGCCCCCAAATGGTTCTAAGAATGCTGTGAATAGTTTATCCACATGCTCTCAAAGCTTGCTGCCTTTTGCCTGGACAAAGCAGCAGAACCTTGTTCCTTCCCTGTGAACTAAGTTTTGTACTTTGTGGTCTGAAGAGGCCAGAGTGAATCTCAGGAAATCAAACTGTTAGCTTGCCACTTTATTCTTTTAATTATTTTTATTTTATTTTAAACTTCTGGAGCTTTTTTTTTTTGTTTTTTGGCTGTGTTGGGTCTCTGTTGCTGTGCACAGGCTTTCCCTAGTTGCGGCGAGCAGGGGCTACTCTTCGTTGCCGTGCACGGGCTTCTCATCATGGTGGCTTCTCTTTGTTGCAGAGCACAGGTTCTAGGTACCTGGGCTTCAGTAGCTGCAGCACGCGGGCTCAGTAGTTGTGGCTCGTGGGATCTAGAGCGCAGGCTCAGTAGTTGTGGCACACGGGCTTAGTTGCTCTGCGGCATGTGGGATCTTCCCAGACCAGGGCTCAAACCCCTGTCCCCTGCATTGGCAGGCAGATTTTTAACCACTGTGCCACCAGGGAAGACCCCGGCTGGCCACTTTAAATAAAGATGATAACTTTTATTAAGTAACCAGTATCAAACCAGCTAGTTTTACTCATTTAGTCCTCAAAGTATAGCTGGGCAGGAGTATCTGTAGGCCCATTTTACAGACAAAGACACTCACTTGTGCAAAGTCAGATGGCCAAGAAATGGTAGAGTAGGATTGAAAACCATGTCTGCTCGCTTCTTGGAAACATAATTAAGTAGGTGAAGGCAACAGAATTGAGATCCTGGTCTTTTTCTTCCAAAACCTGGCTCCTGAAGGAAATAAACACCTCAACTGCTTTGAATCCCTTTGAAATGCTACTTAATATAAAATATTTGCTTAGAAAAAGACTCTTCTATTGAAAGATAACAAAGACTCTCTACTACCCTCCATAGGGTATCCATTGTGTATAAGGTCTTATGCTGGAAATATGGGGTACAGACTTGGGGCCTCCGTGGCTCACACTCTCATCAAAGATTGAAACAATCATAGACCAATGACTGGCTATCCACGTATATACACAACGAGGGTGGGGTATATTCATTTATTTATTAATTCAACATTACTTCAACATTTATTTATTAATTCAATTCATCATGACTGTTTTTTTGAGTATCTGAGCCTGTATTTACTTATATGAAAAATAAGGGCCAAAGCATCCTTGCCTGCTTCCCCAGGCTGTTGCAGGGATTCATTTAAGGAATATGTAAAATCATTTGGATGATTATAAACTGCCCCACGGCCACACACTTCTTATTACACTGCGGCAATTCCACACAGAGGTTCAGAGCTTCCAGAGTTTGAATTCCTCTGCAATTACACGCTGCCCTGGGTGACCTAGGGCGATGTGTACTCTTGCTGTACTCTTGGGTACTCTTGTACCCCATCTCTCTTTACAAAAATTTTTTTTAATTGAAGTCTAGTTGATTTACAATGTCGTATAAGTTTCAGGTGTACAGCAAAGTGATTCAGTTATATATATATAATATAGGTATTCTTCAGATTCTTTTCCATTTTAGGTTATTACAAGATATTGAATATAGTTCCCTGTGCTACACAGTAGGTCCTTGTTGCTTATCTCTTTGGGTTAGCCAAGTGGTTCATTCGGGTTTTTCCATGGGAAAACCCCAGTGAACCTCTTGGCCAACCCAATATTTTATATATAGTAGTTTGTATCTGCTAATCCCAAACTCCTAATTTGTCCCTCCCCACCTTTCCCCTTTGGTAACTATAAGTTTGTTTTCTACGTCTGTGAGTCTGTTTTAGTTTTGTAAGTAAGTTCATTTGTATCATTTTTTCAGATTCCACATATAAGTGATATCACATGATATTTGTCTTTCTCTGACTTACTTCACTTAGTATGATAATCTCTAGGTCCATGTATGTTGCTGCAAATGGCACTATTTTGTTCTTTCCTGTGGCTGAGTAATATTCCATACACACACACACACACACACACACACACACACACACACACACACTACATCTTCTTTATCCATTCTTCTGTCGATGGACACTCAGGTTGCTTCCATGTCTTGGCTATTGTAAATAGTGATGCAGTGAATAGTTGGGATAATCCGCCCTCTCTTAACCTGAGTGAATGCTTATTTCTTAACAACAAAAGTACCTGATGTACCCTTGGGGTATATGGGCTCTGGACACAAATGCAGCACCAAAACTAGTATTTCTAAGATGAAAGCCCCCAGGGTACAATGTAAGGAGCATGCATTTGAACATCCAGTAAACTAAATCCTGGCCTGCCATTCACTGGCGTGAGACCTTGGGTATATCATTCAAACTCTCTGAACCTTGGTTTCTTCACCTATAAAATGGGTGTATTAATATCAATCTCATAGAGTTGTCATAATAATTAAACGATATTCTCATTTATGAGATTATGGCTATAGAACTTGGGTATATTGGAACTGCTCAGTTAAATCGTGTAAATGGAATGTTGGATACACAGGGCTGCCACCATTAATAAAACATAACTCTATTTCTGTTTCCACCATTTCTTTGAACTTGAATTAGTGAAGGTTATCTCAAGAAAGCTGTGAAGAATGGATAGGGCATGACTAGCTTTTGTCACCTCTTGTCTTCCCTATCACCTTCTCTTTGTTAACTGCTGTCTCATAGCAGGCTAGAAAGTTTGGTACTTGGCCAGGCAACTTCGGGACTGGCAGAAAAGCAAAGCACTGGCTCTTCCAGATGGTCCCTTGTGACCACATCCTTAATTGGTAGGCCTCCAGTGGGGTACATCCAACTGTACTTCCTCCTGAGGTCCTTCCCAGGCAGCCAAGAGGACCCTGCACCAGCCCTCTCTCATAGGTCCTTATCCTTGGGAAATGCTCTGTATTCATTCCCCAACATATTCTGGAAATGCAGGCCTGTGCCAGCACAGCTGCCCTCTCCCAGAGATTGCACCAGAGCAGCTGGGCGACCCTTCTCTGGCCTTTGGTTTCCCTGGAAGGAGGCGGTCCCTGGGCCACAGTCCCCTTCGGCGGGAGTTTTCAGGCCTGAATCAGACATCAGTCATCTAAATCTCCCAAACACAGGGGACACATTTCAAAGTTCTCCAAGTGTGTCTTGAAATCTCTTTCCACCAGACTTGTGGTGAAACCAGGGGTAAGCAAACTTCTGTAAAGACGAGCTCTCCATTGTGGTGCCAAAGCAGCTATAGATGATATTTAAATAACTGAGGTGACTGTGTTCAGCCACATTTTATTTATGGACACTGAAATTTGAATTACAGTGAATTTTCATAGGTCACAAGATATTTTTTATGTCCCTCCACATTTGACAAATGCAAAAACCATTATGAACTCACGGCCATGCCAAACCGGGCAGTAGACCAGATCTCACCTGCATATTGTAGTTTCCTCACTCTGGGTTTTAT
>NW_020173377.1:11968666-12039579 GCF_003031525.2 Neophocaena asiaeorientalis asiaeorientalis | reverse complement strand
CCCAAAGAAAAGAAACAAAACACAAAATGAAGAGTCACCCAGGATGCAGGAACTCTCACCCAGAAAACCTCCTTGCCAATCTGTTTACACAGCCTCACTCTCCACACTCCGGTCTCTTTTGATAACCTCAAAGGTGGGACGGGGGAAAGGGTGGAGGGGAGTCTGTTGAGAGTACCAGACAAGTTTATTGTACATGTTTTTTAAAAGTCTGCATATATACATTTGTCTCACTCACGTTGTTCTTTAGAATCTTTCGTATTGACACCTCAGTTGAAACAGACCAACGGAGTTCCGTTCTCGAAGCTCATTGCAATAACCATTACAGTCATTCCCATCATTACTGCCCAGAATTTACCATGAAGAGGCGAAGAAAGAAATATAGTTGGATGGAATAAATGGTAGAAATTCTGTTTTCTTCTATTTCCATGCTGAAGTTGTTGATTCCTGGTGATCAGGAGGAAGCACATTTATTCTGTTTACCTAGCTGGGCTTTTCTTCTCTGTCCTAGAAGTAGGTCCAAGATGAGAGTTAAGGCATTTTTTTTCTCATTGTCAATAGTCACTGTTAGGAATATTGGCTTTGGGGAATAATGGGACATCTTTCAAGTTCTGCTTTGTCCACAGGAACAGAATCTGGCACTAGAGTCAATTGTCATAACTGTTTATGGGGCCAAGATATTTCAACTTCATGTGGACTGATTTTTGCGTATTTTCAAAAGCAAGTTCGTTTTAAGTGTATTGTGGTAGCAAGTGTATATATACTCCTGTGGAGGCCATTTTTGCTGAGTGGACTGCTTCAACACCAAGCTTCTTTCAGCTTTAATCATGTTTTAAACCTTGGAGACCATAGGATTTACAATTAAGGAAAAGGGAAGTTCAGTTTAAAGGGGAAATGATAAAGTCTGGGTTTTTTAAACGAATCTCTTTTTCCTTCTGGAAGCATTACTCTGTTGTAATAAAGCTGTAGTATATCAAATGGATATTAATGTGCATCGTATCATGGGAGCAATTTCTGGGCCACATTTTTATATGAATACTCGTTCATAGAGTCACGTAAGGTCTACCTTCTGACAAGTTCAAAGCACTGAGGAAACATGTCCTCATTCATTGGCTCCACATCTCACAGAGTCAGGAGGGTACAGAAGTAATTTTTCTTCCATTTTTCAGGTGACGAAACTGAAGCCCAGAGAGATTTTGGCAGAAATAGGAGCCGCACAGCAGGTAAGAAAAGCCTCAAATGTTACTTCATTTACAGACCTGCTCACCCTTTCACTTGGGCAATGGTGGATGTTCTTCAAAACAGGGCCATAGAACACTTTCTCATATGTAAATGTACTTAAAGTAAAGCGTTTTTTAAAAATTTATTAACATTCCAAACCTGTGAAGCAGTAATAATATTTTCTAGATTAGAATCAGAATATTCAGATTCAAAGAGACCTCAGAGATCATAAAGTTCTGCTCATTCATTATACATTGGGGAAAATGAGGCCCAGAGGGAATAAAAGATGTTCCCAGGTTATCCAGCTAATTGAACGCTGAAAGACCAGGTCTCTTGACATTTTGTGACCTTTTCACTAGACTCAGGATGGCAAATAACACTCTCCCATTTAGTGCAAGTAGCAGACATCAATAATCAATCACCCTACTCTTTTCTGCCAAACCTTGTCACAGTCTCACAGTCATTCTAAACATAGTCCAGGCAGTCATAACTAATTACTCAGAGCTGATGCTAGAAATAAAACCTGTTTGTCATCCATGATATTAAAATGCCAAATATAATTTTTAAAGCTATTTATTGATAGGGGCATATCATATAGCAGGCATGGTATTCACAGTATTTAACTGCAACCTCACAACAGCTCTATGCAGTTGGCATTATTAGAGTTATAGAAACTGACGTTCAGGGAGATTATATAACTCACTCAAGGCCACAGTAGTGACTTGTAGTCAGCTAGAAGCTAGTAAGTAGCAGACCAAAGATTTGAATCTAGGTCTTTAAAAAATGTATAAGTGTATTTGAATAGATAGATACACATACATATATCAGTTTCACTTAAAGGTTCTCTATATCCCATCTCATTCCCTTTAAAATATTTTTAAATTTTTTAATAAAAATTGTATGTATTTAAGGTGTACAATATAATCTGATAGACACATACATTGTAAAATGATTACTATAGTTGAGCTAATTAGTGTATCTTCTCATCACATAGGTACCACTTTTGTATGTGTGATGAGTGCACCTGAATGTATCCTCTCAGCATATTTCCACTGTTTAATACACTATTATTAAATAGTCATCATTCTTCTATGTTAGATCTCTAGACTTACTCATCTGACACAATTACAAATTTATACACTTTGACCAACATCTCCCATTTCCCCTGCCCCTCCCAGCCACTACTAACCACTGTTTTACTCTCTGCTTCTATGCATTTGCACTTCTTTTTTTCTGAGTCCACATATAAGTGACATCATACAGAATTTGTTTTTCTGTGCCTGGCTTATTTCACTTAGCATATTGTCATCCAGGTCCATCCATGTTGTCACAAATGGCAGGATTTCCTTCTTTCTCAAGGTTGAATAATATTCCATACTATATATATACAGCACATCTTTATCCATTCATTCATCAGCAGACAGTTGGGTTGTTTTCATATCTTGGCTGTTGTGAATAATGCTGCAGTGAACATGGGGGGGGGTACAGATATCTCTTCGAGACACTGATTTCATGTCCTTCATATATATACCCAGAAGTGGGATTTGCTGGATCATATGGTAGTTCTATTTATAATTTTTTGAGGTATCTCCATACTGTTTTCTGTAGTGGCTGAACCAATTTATAGACCCACCAACGATGTACAAGGATTCCCTTTTCCCCACATCCTCAAAAATACTGGTTATCTTTTGTCTTTTTGATAATAGCCATTCTAATAGGTGTGATGTGACATCTCATTGTGGTTTTGGTTTGCATTTCCCTGATGGTTAGTGACATTCCTCATCTTTCATATATCTGTCAGCCATTTGTATGCCTTCTTGTGAGAAATGTCTATTCAGGTCCGTTGTCCGGTTTTTAATCGGGTTATTTGTTTTCTTGCTATTGAGTTGTTCAGTTCCTTATATATTTTAGATACTAACCCCTTATCATATGTATGGTTTGCAAATATTTTCTCCCGTTCTATAGGTTGTCTCCTCACTCCGTTAATTGTTTCCTTTGCTATTCAGAATCTTTTTAGTTTGATGCAGCCCATTTGTCTGTTACTGCTTTTCTTGCCTGTGCTATTTGGGGACCCCCAAAAAATCATTGCTCAGACCAATGTCAAAGTTTTTCTCCTATGCTTTCTTCCAATAGTTTTATGGTTTCAGGTCTTACATTTAAGTTTTATATCCATTTTGCTTTGATTTTCATATATGGCATGAGATGAAGTCTAATTTCTTTCTCCTACATTATATCACTCCCTTTTTTAATATAAATTTATTTATTTTATTTATATTTATTTTGGGCTGCGTTGTTGCTGCGCGTGGGCTTCTCATTGCGGTGGCTTCTCTTGTTGCAGAGCATGGGCTCGAGGCGCACAGCCTTCAGTAGTTGTGGCGTGTGGCTCAGTAGTTGTGGCACACGGGCTTAGTTGCTCCGCGGCATGTGGGATCCTCCCAGACCAGGGCTCGAACCCATGTCCCCTGCATTGGCAGGCAGATTCTTAACCACTGCGCCACCAGAGAATACAGTTTTTTAAATCATCTTCATCTTATTTTTTCCCCTTCAATTATCTTCACTTTGGATAGGTGGGTTACATTGTCCTTGCGGAATTTAACACGAAGATCAGATGCTCCAAGTTCACTGAATTAGAAACGCAAAGACTGTCTTTGCAGTCTCCCCTCAGTTGTAACTTGCTGCAGGTTAGAAATGGCCTTTTATTGAAAGGCATATTTGGTGGAACAAATAAACCACCTTTTGTTAGGGATTTGCTGTGGCTCTCCCCCAGGTCTACCCCCTCACCACATCCGTTTCCAACCCCCTTATACGACTTCCTCTGCTTCCCTGTCCTCAAGTGAACAAGAACAAATGCAGTCCTGCTGTGTCTGGCCTTTTTAATGGAGCTGGGGCCAGGCCAAAATAAAGTATTCCGGCTTTTTCTAGCAATTCACCAGCAAAAGGATTCAGAAGGATTTATAGCAATTTTCACTATATGTGAATGCCACCAGGGTAGCTTAAGAGATTGGGCATACATTCTGGAAACTTTTGCCTTTATCTTGCTAAATCAAAAGGAAAAACAAAAAAAACAAAACGAAGACCCGGGAGAAGTAAACGTTATACTGCCTACCTGGTTTTTTAGCTGTCTCTAAATTAGTTAATGGTCCATCCAAGCCCATGAGAGTAAAGTCCACGAAAGATCACAACACCTTTTCTGGACACAACAGCTTTTCTGGACATAGAAGTAAATCCACTGAGATGATCTTTCCTCATCAAACACGGCCAGCCTCTGCTGACCCAGCTCGGCTCCTAGATGAGAATCTGGGAATTCCCATTAATGCCTCATAACATTAGCACATGGCCTTAAGCCCGCTTACTCACAAAAGAGACCTAGTTTCTAAACACCACGGGTCCCTCTCTGCAGCTTCTATTTGAAGTCAAGGGAAATAGATGGCCTTAGAAGATCCTCTTGAAAGAGTAAACTACATTTATCTTCCCAGTAAAGAAGATGAAAACAAACATCCTTAGTGTTTGCATATCGAGAGCCGAGACTCTGGCCCCTCTGGCAGAAGCGAAACACTTGGCCTATTTCTGGACTGTATTTGAACAGTTTCAGTTGCCTTGTTGTAGCTGGCTTCTTAGAAAGATAAACGGCCTCCCGGCCCCCAAGGGTGTTGGCTGTGACCGCTTGCTTTGCCAGTGTAAAAAGGTAAGCTACCGAGAAGAGCCCGTCCTATCTAAAGGTGTAGACTTTGTCAGTAAACAGTTTACCCTGCATCTTGTTAATACTGAGAGGTATTTAATGTAAACTCTGAATTATTGAAGCCTCGTGCAGCATTTAGGAACACAGCTGCACCTCCTGGTGTCCTGCTGAAGTTCCCTTCTTGGGTCTCTATTAAGATCATGTAGCAGTAGTGTGTTGGGAAGGAAAGGTAAATAGTTGTTGATTTCATTATTTATATACAGCTGTGTTTGTAAGCACGTGGTAGCCTGGGTAGGTGAATGCCGTCTGTGATTCTTTGGTTCAACTGCGCAGCTGCCGTGACTCAAGAATCCGTGAGTCATGACAGACATTTTAAAGTGAAATTTGATCAGCATAGGCAGCCGATCTAAATCATCGAAGCAGTTTATAGTAAGTGCCATAAGAATCCTATACTGACAGTGGGAGAGAGAGATCTTAGGGGAGAGAGAGATCCTTTCTGTCTGCCTTCAATGATGCTGAAAGACTTCTCAGAGGATGTGGCATTGGAGGTGATTATTGGGTGGTATTTCACCAGGCAAAGATGACAGAGAGGACATTCCAGGCGGGACAGTTTAAAAGCCAGGCCTGATGTCTAACTGTATATAATGTATATGCCTGCACCTCTATCTGCTTCATCCTGGTTTTTTCCTGGCTTTTCTTTCTAGACTCGCATATCCCGACTACACTTTTAAATCTATCCTAAATCCTAATTATGAGTTCTGTCCTTGGGGGCAGTTATCATATCTGTGTCCTCTGTGACTTTATACACACTATTATTATACTTGGAGTGTGGTATGAGTTGAGTAAATATTTACTGAATAATATTTACTCGGGCCACAGTCTACTTCTTTTCCTTTCCATTCCCAGCCTACCAACCATTCATGTTTGCCTCCCATCTGCTGCCATTCGCCATGAGTTAGACTTGAGAGGTGGTCTGCATACATTTAATGGAGGGATGGATGCAGCAACTTGGTGATGCTGGTGGCAGAAACAGTGCCCACAGTTCTGTAGACATGCTCACCTTACAGCAAGTATTGTTGTATGCAAGTAATTTGATTTTCAGAATAGAATTACAATAGCCAGGCACAGGGCTGAACCCTTCTTGCGTCTTATCTGATGGAATCATCTCAACAGCACTGTGAAGTTAGGGCCAGTATCCTCATCATGCTGTAGGTGATACAAATAAGGCTCAGAGAGAAGAAATCACTTGCTCAGTGTTCACCGAGGTTGTACTCAAGGGAATGGGGAGTTGCTCGTCTGCACGTATCACTTCAGAACCAGAGTTATTAAGTCTGTTCAACAATGAAGGCTTTATTTCGTTCCACAGCAAACAGCAAGGTACTTGCTAGACCTCTCGTGAGAGCCCGCCTGACCCCCATGTGGTGGAGAGAAAGAGGAGCAGAAGGAGGAAGGTGGAGGGAGAAGGGACACACAAGGTGCCCCAGTCAAGGGCTGAAATTGGTTCACATCTGCATAAATTTTCTCTGGACCATTTTGTTGCTACCTGAATTGCTTCCCTACATTTCCAGTGGCTTAATGAATAAAATAGTGCAGGAAATGCAAGTTCCTTAAGTGAAGTCTAAATGGCAAGGCCAAAGCTGCTGGGCAGTGTATTCTAGAATCATCTCTGAAGTACTTTTGCTGATCTGTTGTGTGTTTATTCCCACTATTGCTTGCCAACATCTGATCATATATAACTGAGAACTATCTAGAAATACCTTCCTTCTCCTGGTATCTGCTAGGGCACTGGTACTTCCATCAGTACTGTGAAAACAGGCTTAGCGAATAACAAATCTTGGCCTCAAGAGTCAGCCAGGTCTGCAGCCGACTGTGATTCCATCCCCTCTGGATAAACCATTTCTTGGAAACTGGGCCATCTTCTGTCTTCAGGAGAGGGTTCATACCCATATTGGCTAGTACCTTGATTATTACTGAACACTGGACAGGGATTATCAGAACGAGAGAGCTTGATGCAAGGCAGCTCATACCTAAGAGGGAGAGAAGGAGAGACAGAAAGGTTCTATGTACCTGTCTACACCAGGCTTTGCTGCAAAGGCCTGCGTGGAATTAGAACTTGAGGTTTTTGAGGTCTCTCTCTGGGGAGATGAAGATTTTGAAAGTCTCAAGGAATTTTCACGAATTTAAGTTTGGAAATTTTTTAGTAAATTTAAAATTTAGTAACTTTACAAGTAAAGGGAGTGAAAATATGCCTCTAGCAAGAATGTTTTGGGGTTTTCTTTTTTAAAGAAGAGGAAATAAAACCCAAAGTATATTAAGGAATTATCTAATTTCAAATTGAAATTAGGAGGTAGCTATAAATTATCTTGTAAAGGTATATCTTACTTTGAGAAATAAATAGGAAACATATTCTTTCCCTTCTGCCTCCCTCGGACTTATCCCACCCAACTCTGTTCTGTTTTGGTTTTTTCCCCATGAATCTTTCATAGAATGACTCTTTCATAGAATGACTCTTAAAATTGCTTCTTGCAGCCTGACCTTCTTGCCAGCCAAAATCAATCCCTCGTGTTTCTCTGCATCCCCAGTGGCCTTGCTACATCACAGTGTATAGCAAGGAAAGTCACGGTGAGGAAAGGCCAGTGAGATTCCTCACGCTGGGCTCAGTTCTTCTATTACGATTCAATTAAACTGTTTATCTAGTTACTGCCGCTCAAATCTCTGTCTGGAGTCTGAGGTCGCTGCAACATGCCAAGTGGGAAAATGGCCTCTTAAGCCTCCTGCTTCCCCTGATCCTTCCTACGTCACAGTGCGGGAGAGGCAGCCCGAGTGGGAAGGACCAGGGGTCCGAACAGAACAGAGGGGCCATGAGGTCACGGGGGTATCCAGGGCCAACGGGGCAAAGACTAGATGGTTTTAGACGTTTATACCAACTTGCTTCCAAGGGGCTGAATATTTCGAGAGGTGGGGGAGGGGAGAATGGAGGGAAGAAAGCAGTCCTGTTTTGTTTTGTTTTGTTTTGTTTGGTGGTACGCGGGCCACTCACTGTTGTGACCTCTCCCGTTGCGGAGCACAGGCTCCGGACGCGCAGGCTCAGCGGCCATGGCTCACGGGCCCAGCCGCTCCGCGGCATGTGGGACCTTCCCGGACCGGGGCACGAACCCATGTCCCCTGCATCGGCAGGCAGACTCTCAACCACTGCGCCACCAGGGAAGCCCAGCAGTCCTGTTTTAACCCGTCTGCTACACTACGTCAGAGTGAGCTTCCAAAACCGCCAACCTGATCAGCCCCTGCCCTGCTTAAAACTTCCAAGACCCCTCTTGACTTCTGAGGAGTCACAGTGTGGCCACAGCGTACTTCTCTGGTCTGGCCATTTTTGCAGATCCATACACCCCAGCTGTCCCAGGACTCACCGTGCTCTCTCTTATCTCCCTGTCTTGGCACAAGGAGTCCTTCTGCCTTTGCCTCCCCTGACTTCTCAGCCTTGTTTGGTTAACTCCTCTGTGTCCCTTTTGTCTCACCTCGGATGTTGCCTTCCTCGGGCTACCTCTCCAGATCCCACCACCACCATCGTATCTGGGACAGCTGCTGTGGTCTGTGTCAGGGCTTGGAAAACTTTCTCTGAAGATCCAGTCTGTAAATATTTTAGGCTGCTCAAGCCTGCCATTGAAGCAAGAAAACCTACACCAATGAGCTAGTCCAAGTTTCAGTGAAACTTTATTGACCAAAGTAGATGGTGGGCTAGATTTGGCCCATGAGCTGTAGTTCACCAACTCCTAATCTCAGTTCCCATAGTTTCTTAAGCTTTAGTCTATGAAGACCCTAATCAGAGACCGTGAACACCTAGGAGACAAGAATTAAGTCTTTCATCTCTGCGTTCCCAGTGCCTGACACAGGGCCTTGGGCCTGCATAATGTGCGGTGGCCGTTGAGAACATGCGTGATTGGGTAAAGGACTGGAGAAGGCCCAGTCAGTCAATCTTCTGTGACTACCGCACTCTTCCACAATCAGTCCTTTCTTCCTAAGACAGAATAGGAAATATTTTCTAAAATGCTTAAAGTTGTCTTTAGATTTTGGTGGTGGGTGGGGGGGAGGTAGATTAGTTAGTAGAAAGATAGTGTTTTTGTGTCCTTTGAAGGGGAAACAAGGACACAGGAAATTTCTTCCTCTCAGATGTGTAGGCCCTGAATAACTGGCTCTTCTAAAGATTCCAGATTATAATTGGTAAGCCTTCCACCTCCCAGGGTGCTGGCAGGATCTGTTGAGCCTCATTCCTTGGGCCTGCACACAAGGGCTGTCAGCAGTCTGACCCCTCCAATATCTTGCTGAGACACATTTCTGTCCATTGCATCCTGCCATGTTTCCAGCAAGCCTGGGCAGTTCCAAGGCAAGCATTTTTGGCTGTTTCTCTAAAGCAGTGACAACAGGCTGTGCTGTTTGAACAGCCCTGTGTGTATCCAGGGACCTTATGGGGAGTGAGGGAATTCCCTTTCCTCCCTCTGTAGTTCACAACCCAATGAACTTTAAAATGCTCTAATTCCTCAACAACTACAAGAACAAAATCCATGTCCTGCAGCTGTTTGAAGAGGTAGAAGGAAGGAACAGTGGGATTGGCAAAAAGACAGTGAGCTTTTGTTCTTTGTTCCTGCCGAGTCCACACCCCCTTTCTTCTAAGTGTAAGTACCTTTGTTTTCATGGAGAGAAGCTCCCCTTTCCCTCTGTCAGTTCATATGGTCTGGATGAGAGAAGACCAAGCACTGTGGTCCAGGCGTGGATGCAGGATTCAGGCCTTGCCAGGTTGTGTCTTCCATCTCCTAGTCCACAGAGACAATCTCAGAGGGATGAGGCCAATTAGAAGCACCCCTGATACTTCTGATGGGAATCCTGGGAAGATTTAGGTGAGCTGAGAGGATAACATATAAATCAGGAGCAACTGGGCACCCACTTTGTCAACAGAGAGCGATGCAGAGCTGAGAGACAGAGAGCTGATGACTTTGCTTCAGCCCCTGATCCAGTCCCAGTCGGAGATTAACATCCCCCTGAAATTGTCAGGATTGTGAGCCAGTAAGCTCCCATTTTTTGCATCTGTTGGTTAACGTCAGGTTTCCATCTGTTGTGACTACAAGCATCCTAATAGAAAAAATGCTTACACACTCAAATCAAGTACCCAGGACAGAATGTTAGAACTTACTAAAGCTTGGGATTCCCCATTCCAGGAATGGAATTTTCTGCCATCAGTTTAGCTGGCATCTCATCCTGATACCTTCTCTTGTGATAAGCAAGCATGTAGGTGATGACCCACTTTCTTGCACTGGGGTCTTTACAGAGCCAGAGATGGACTGGGGACAATTTGGATTCATGAATTTAAATGCAGGAGGGTTGGCCTCCACTGATGGACAACATCTATTGATCCATGGTGGAGATTTCCCTTTAGGATCACTGAATAGTAAAGCTAGAAGAGGCCTCTGACCATACGGTCTGGCCTCCTCATTTAATAAAGGATGAAAGTGAGACCCACAGACAGCAAGAACATTTACTGATGCTGCATGTGTGATTCAGAGGCCGAGACAGCATTAGAATTTGGGTCTCCTGACTCTCACCCCTTTATTCCACCAAGTCCCTGGCCCAGCTGTTGTAACCTGTACTATTTTTCCCATTAATGAGAGAATATGACAGTTTCCTTGAAGAAAGGTAGAGCCTGTAGCCATGTGCTTAGAAAGGTGAGAGTAAGGTGGAAAGAAAGCTGGACTTCGAGTCAGAAGAGGTATGCCTGACCTTGGACAAATCACTTGGTCCTTTGAAGACCCAGTTTCCTTGTTTGGAAGGTGAGGGATGGAACCAGCCCTTTTCATCTCTCAGGATGCTGTGATGAGCAAGCGATAGCACGTGTGTCAAAATGCTTCCTGTGCCGTTAAGTGTGACTCTCTCATTCATTCAGCAAATTATCGGGGGCCTAGTCTGTGCTCAGTACACATACAACAGTTAGCAAAACATTGATCCATGCTCTGATGAAGCTTGTATTTTAGCATGGGGAGACAGAATAAACAAGACAAACATAATTGGTAAGTCAGAGGGGAGAAGTGTTACGGAGAAAGAAAAGCAAGGAAGAGGTACAAGGGATACAGATATACTTGGCTGGGCAGAGAAACCTCACTGAGGAGGTGACAGCCGAGCACCAATGACCTAGGAGAGAAGAAAGGACCAATCCTACAAATGAGGGAAGCAAACCTCAAGCAGCACAAACAAAAATCGTTTGAGCCCAGAGGTGGAAGCCATCCAGCCTTGCTTTGTACAAGCAACCTCCCTTCTGTGAAATCATAGCTTCTTCAAATGCATTCCATCCTCCCGAATCTACTTGGTCAGCTAGTAAGCTGTGCTCAAATATGTATCTGGTTGCATTTCCCAAGGTGGGAAAAATAATAGATAGGGGTAAAGAAAAAGAGACAGTTGAAGAGTGGGGAGTATAAGCTGGCATACTCGCTTTTGAGGGGAATCTAGCGATATCATTGATATCGTTCCCCACAGAATTTCTACTTCTAGGATCTTATACTAAGAAAATACTGTAATTAAGGATGTGCGCAATGACTTGGCTAAAAAAATATTCATTTATCTCAGCCTTATTTATAACAGTTCAACATTTGAAACATCCTAAACATCCAACTGTGTGGAACTGGCAATAAAGTACGGTATTTCTACCAGAAATTCCAGGAATGGCCGCATTTGGACTGACTTGGTTCATTAACCTATCCCTGAATTAGTCTTTGTGACTAATCACTGTTTAGTAGGGAGCAGTTCTGTGCAGCTGTTTGTCAAAACATGATGCACTTAAAATGGGTGCTTCCTATTGTGTTTGCGTTTTACTGTCAACAGAGTTTATTCAAACAAAACAAAAGATAGAGGTGTTCTATTAACATGAGAGATTTTTATTTGAGAAAAAAACAAATGACAAAATGGCTGTACTACATTATCTGACATATGCCATATATGAGCTGAAGTAAAGCCTAGAAGAATATACTCCAAAATGTTAACACATTTTCTGAGTAGTGGGCTTAGAGATGATTCTCATGATGTTTCTGTTAAGTAATTTTTTACTGGAAAAATTAACACATGGTCCTGGTTTCAAAAAAATCACAATACAGATGGAATACAGAATACAACAAATCTATCTCCTTCAAATAACCACTTTTTCATAGTTTCTTGAGTGGTCTTCCAAATTTTTGTTTGTATACACAGGCACTTATGGGGGTATCTGGGGTTTTTGTGGTATAAATGAGCCCTTTGAGAACACAAATACAAGCAAACTAAACATACTGCTGTGCACCTTGCTTTTTCCCCCTTAGTTCATCTTAAATATAATTCAACATCAGCACTTAGAAATCTGTGCCATCCTTTCAAATGATTGCAAATGATTCCATTATAGGGCTGTCCTATAATTAATCAGTCTCCCTGTAAATGAACATTGAGATGGTTTTAATTCTTTTGCAAATCTCACATGTTGACATTTGTCTTTATTGAATGTGCCTCTTTGGGCACACAGGTAACTATTTCTCCATGATCGACGCCTGAAAATGGTACAGCTAGGTTCTAGGAGATATATATTCTTACTTTCATTGCCCGTTCCTATATTTAATATTTTCTAAAATTCCATGTTCCATGAGTATTTCTAGAAAGTAAGTTTCTTGAAAATGTCATTGGAGAGCCCACAGCCCTTTCAAAAATCCTCGTTAGGCTCAACCATTGTTCCTTTGACCCTGAGAGAGAAGGTGCTGTGTGCTGGCGTTATCGCCATACCCAAAGGACACATTCTTATTGGGTTGCTGAATTTGAGAGGACGGTGGCTGGCCTCTGCACAACAGCCTCAATATATAGTCCCTCTTATCATGGCAGACAATCTGAGGGCTCCTTCCCAACGACGTACACCCGTTTAATAAAGCAGCTGGCAAAGACAAGCTACTGGCTGAAAGAAATGGAAACGTATGTCTGATATCTTTGGCATCAGAACGCCCAGAGAGAGGTAGAATGGTCAAAAACCCATAAAACTTCCATAGCCTATTAAGAGTGGCATGGCAGGCATGGCAGAGGCTAAGAACAGAAGAGGTAAACTTGTCCGAAAAAATGGTCAGACTGAAGTTCCATAGAGTTTATTGTTGGAATGGAACAGCTTAAAGTCATTAAGAATCTGATTGCCAAGCCATGTAAGTGAGCCAGGGTTGAAGCCACGTACAAGTGACAGACACTTCTCATCGCAGCTGGCATCTCAGTAGAAATCTGTTAATAACATCAAGAAAAGGGCACTAAAACAACTGTCTAAACAGGATGAAATGAAAGCATATTTGGCGTGTTTCCTCACAGGACAGAAGGGCAAATGTTGGCAACTTTCTCCAAATGACAGGAGATGAGTCTGCTTAGAACACCCAGACATGGGATTAAAATAACGTTGTCCAACTAATTATTTTCCATTCCTTGGTATGCTTCCTCGGCTGATAACCTCTTTCAGCTTGTTTAAAAATATATTGTTTTGCTTTGTGATTGCACCTCGAAAAATTGTTTGGTTTGCAGTATGTTTACATTGATACCAGAAACTAATCTCAGAAGATTAATTTACATGCGGAAATAACTCAGATATTGGATAAAATACATTTAGAAGCCAAGAAGTAAGAGAGTAGTAAAGGTTTCAAAACAGCTGATAGAATGAAGAGCTTCAGATATGTATACGTTTTCTCCACTGTCCACTGGCTACATGGCACTATCTTTAAAGTAATTAAAGTTAGGTAAAATTTAAAATTCAGTTCCTCAGTCACACTGATCACATGTTAAGTGCTCAAGGGCCATATGTGGCTGCTGTTTCCCATCTTGGGCAGTGCAGGTCTAGAACATTTCTTTCATCATAGGAAGTTCTATTGGACAGCACTGGATTAGACCTTGGAAATAATTCTCAAAGACACTCTTTGCCTGCCCAATTCCACTGGTTCCATCTGTCTTTCAGAATGCCGCCACTCGTCAGCTTCACCTTATTTTCTTGCTTTGCGTGTCACCTGGTGAAAAGTAGGAACAGCAATCGTTTGAATTACTGGAAGCTCTTGGAGGACGGAGATAATGTCCTATCTTTTATGCCTAACACATTTCTAGAGCATAGTCGGTGCTCACTAAATGTTTATTGACTGACTTAACAAAGAAGAGATGAAAGAAGGGAGAAAGCATCTTATATTAGAACTAAGTTTAATTTTCTAGACAAGACAGCTTATTGAAGGATACACACCAAATGATAAATCAGAGTTCATTTGGACATCAAAGAGAGCATTGCTGTCAAGCCTTAGTATAGCTTACTTAATGACATTTCTGTTTTCCAAAGCCTTTTCTGTCTAAAAAATAGATCATTCTTCCCCCAGGGAAAGGGAGGTAGATTGGCCCAGAATGCTACTCTGAATCTCATTTTTTTTTTACCATCGTCAGCCCTCTTCACTTCAGCGTACTTTCATAAGAAGATATAATCTCCCCAATTCCAGATTCTAGGGTGCCTGTTTCACGGTAGTTTCTATGGAATCACCTTAATTTTACAAGAAAATGCTCTGAATCACCGTATTAGGCAGGCTGGATTTACAGTGCTATCGCATACATAGATAATCTCACACATGGTCTGTGGGCTTTCCTGGCAAGAGGGAAGCATGTGGTTCTGGAAAGAACACAGGACTTGCACTGTCCACACATGGGTTTGAATTATGGCTCTGTCACTAGCACCTGTGCACGGTATCAAACTCAGTGTCCCAGTTTCCTCGTTGGTGCAACCCAATTTGGAGAATCATTGTTAACAATCAAAATAATGCCATCAATGCACTGCCGCCTTCAAAAGTGACTGACCCATAGAAGGCCCTTGATAAATGATAGCTACTCTTAAAATGGTGATTGATAGATAACTTGGATCAAAGAATATGGCCTTCCTCACCTGAACACTTTTTTACTAACTTCGTCCTTAGATTTCAAATGCCACCTTACTTTGGAATGCGCCCACTGCTGACCAGTGGATGAAATCATTAAGTTTTATTTGTCTCTTATCCAGTTTCTCCTTAGGCTGAATAGCAGGGCGTGGTAGGAAAATTCTAAGGTGCCCCCATGACCTTTAGCCCCTAGTATTACTCCCATGATTACATGGTAAAAGGGATTTTGTAGATGTGATTAAGGTTACTAATCAGTTGACCTTGAAATAGGGAAATTATCTGAAAGGACATAACCCACTCACATGAGTTCTTCAGAAGCAGAGAGTTTTCATCAGCTGGTGGCAGAAGGGTCATCACATAAATTCAAAGTGTGAACAGGATTGGACGCAAGAGAGAAATCCTGTTGCTGGCTTTAAAGTTGGAGAAGGCCATACGGAAAGGGCCTGGGAGAGGCCTCTAGGAGCTGAGAGCAAATCCCCAGATGACAACCAGCAAAAAAAAAAAAAAAAAAAAAAAAAAAAAAAAAAAAAAAAAAAAAAAAAATGGTGACCTTGGTCCCACAGCTGAAAAAACTGGAATCTGCCAACAACTGGAAAATCTTGGAAGTAGATTCTTTCCAGAGTCTCCAGATAAGACCCCAGTCTGGCTAATACCTTGATTTCAGCCTGGTGAGACCCTAAGCAGAGGACCTCTCTGGGACTTCTGCTCTGTAGAACTGTGAGCTAACAAATGAATGTTAAGGCACTAAGTTGGTGGTATTTTGTTATACAGCAATAGAAAACCAATGCATAGGAGGTGGAGATGGGACTTGGGGAGAAAGAATTGGATGAAAGAGGCCTGGGGCAGGCTTCAGAAGTGAATAAGGAGAGATGGGAAGAAACTGAGCCAGGGAAAGAGGGAGTAAAAATGATGTTGTAAACTTTGCATAATAAATGAAAGACTGTGGAAGTGCAGAGAGGCCAACCTGAGAAGGCCTCCTATTGCCTTAGACGTGTGCCTAAGGAGAGAGAGAAAATGAGACAGCACTCCTTATTTCATAACATACAAAGGGATAAGACATGTAGACGCAGGGAGAACACCATTTGAACGTGAACACAACCATCTGTAGGCCAAGGAGAGAAACCTGGAGTAGATCCTACCCTCTAAGCCCTTGGAAGAAACCAGCCTGCTGACATCTTGATTTTGGACTCCTAGTCTCCGGAACTGTGAGACAGTATATTTCCGTTGTTTCAGCCACCCAGTCTATGGCATTTTTTTACGCAGCCCTAGAAAACTAATGCCAAAATCTCTTTTAGTTTGCTACGGCTGCCGTAACAAAGTACCACAGACTGCGTGGCTTAAACAACAGAAGTGAACTGTCGCACAGTTCTGGAGACTAGGAATCCAAAATCAAGGTTGGCAGGGTGGGCTCCTTCTGAGAGCTGTGAGGGAAGGATCTCTTCCAGGCCTCTCTCCTTGGCTTGTAGACGACCATCTTCTTCCTAGGTCTGCTCATAATCATCCTCCCTCCATGCATGTCTCTGTGTTCAGATTTCTCCTCTTATAAGGATACCAGTCATAATGGATTAGGACTCCCCCCACAGTGACCTCATTTTAACTTGATTGCCTCTGTAAAGACCCTATCTCCGAATAAGGTCATATTCTGGCATACTGGGGGTTAGAATGTAAACATTTGGCTAATGTATGACTTTTAAGGGTAATATGTTACCTTTAAAAATACTGTTGGCTTGGGCTTCCCTGGTGGCGCGGTGGTTGAGAGTCCACCTGCTGACGCAGGGGACGCAGGTTCATGCCCCGGTCCGGGAAGATCCCACACACCGCAGAGCGGCTGGGCCCGTGAGCCATGGCCGCTGAGCCTGCACGTCCGGAGCCTGTGCTCCGCAACGGGAGAGGCCACAACAGTGAGAGGCTTTCGTACTGCCAAAAAAAAAAAAAAAAAAAAAAAAAAAAAATACTGTTGGCTATACATGAAGGTCGTGGTGGGCAGAGCCTCATAGTGGGTCAGTGTGACCTGAAGCCACTTCTATAGTTCTGACTCTGTGACCTTAAGCCACATCACATCTCCATACCTGCTTCCCCGTCTTTAAAACAATATCCTTTCTAACACTCAGTGATTTTATCGTATTATATCATTCCGCACTTACTAAAGTACTTCAAACTATGCAGAAATGGGGCAGCTTAATTTAGCAATCATTGAATACACACCTTCTCTGGGCCAAGCACTCTGCTAGGAGACAAGGACACAGAAATGGGTGTGGAACAGCAGTGGACCTCAAGAAACTCCCAATCTAGTGGGCTCTAGGTGTCATATTTTTAAATTGGCAAATGAAGGAAAGTCTACCCACTAATTGTGGGAATTCGGCGTATATTAACTCTCTTCTCACTCTAAACTCATTGCATGAATCCAGAATGATGCTAATCCTCCTAAGATCAGAAGAATCGAAAACACAGCTGAATTGTAAGAGTGGAAAGGCATCTAAAATGTATTGGTGACTGACTATGCATCGGGTATTTTACTTCCATCCTCCTCTAATACTCAAAAGTATTCCAGGCAGAATTTGTCTAAGAAAAACCCAAGTCCAAGAGCAAAAGGCAAGGGAGAAAAATCTAACTCCCTTAGTGGTATTATGAGGAATTCCTGTGGAGTCTTTGTACCTTATATGTCAGCATAGTGGAACCACCTATATATCAAAATGACGTTGAAAAAATATATTTTAAGGTCTCCATAGTGAACCTAAAAGCTGTCCGCCACCTGAATACATCATAACAGCAACTGCAATAAGAGCACAGTAACCGTTGGAGAAGATCGAGGTTGGATTTAGAGCTACGAGGGCTGAAATCTGCCTTGGACATTTCTAATGACTGCCGAACAGCAGATAAGTGATCTGTGTCTTAGTTACAGACTTGAAGGTACATCGGACCCATTAAAAGGTAATTTGGGAAATAATAGTTATGATAATAATGTTAATGAAATAATAATGGCACTTCTCTCTGACCTTGGCTGGGTTGTGGCTCCAGCCGGCTTCCTCTGAGCCCAGCCATTTAGCTTGCACTAGCTTTCAACTGCTCATCACAGCATCTGTACTCATTCCCAGAGCTGGCGGGCAACCTCCTACCTTTGAACTGAGTAAATAAACATGACAGTGAGCCCTTCAATGAATGCCCACCCAGGGTTATTATAAAGGCTTTAGGCCAGTCTGTCCTAAAACTGCAGACAGATTTAAGGTGCTTTGCCATTTACTGGAATCCCACGTTGAACGGGAAGACTTATTGGGGCCAGTGATTCTAAAATAATAAATACAAAAGACATGGGAGTCAAATCCAAACCCGCACCAAACTGCCTGGCAGGTTGCAGAGCAAATCTAAACACACAGCCTTCTACAGGAGCAAATGTAGAGAAAACCCACCAAGCTCTTGTCATTCCAGCCCAACTATTTATAAACACTCTTTTAGCCAAGGTTCAGTTTTTAGCTCATTCTCTTGCCGATGTCTAGTGTTATCTGAAAGTAGAAACAAAAAATTACCTTTCACCAACGCACATAGACAAAGCTAGTTTTTTTTCACGACCTAGGAACAAACCTGGGGTCAGAAGTTTAGAAATAATTTGAGTGGCAGTCATTTCAGGGATGAGAAATATGACACAGTCATGGCTGAGTCTGAGTAGCAGAGAAATACAGCACTCACCCTTGCTTATCTCCCTTCTCTATTCCTGATTGACCTTATTTTTCCTTTGGTAAGACTTTCTGAGTTGCATATTCAAACAGATAACTGCTTACTGTCATATGCTATTTATCTTCTGTCAAAGGTTGAAAAAAGTACCAAACACAACCTCCACAGCTGTATTTGCCAATAATTTCTGGATCCGTTTGGGGCTGATCTCATTCTTATCCTCCCTCCAGCACCCATCAAAGTAATGAATGGTGTAACTTCTCTCTAGCGATGCTGGTATGAATAGTAATGTGCTGCGGTAGGGATTTTTGCTTCTCTCTGATTAATAGGTATTCAGGAATCACAGCCCTTTCACTGTTTTCTTTAGATTAGGGGGGAATCTTGGTGCATAGGGTTGGAATCTGAGCGGTAAGAAGAGGGCTTCTCAGATCGTGGTAGAAAGAACCGCCAGTTTACTTTTCTCTTGTGCTTTCATCTAACAATCTTAACTGGGTCATGGAGAGCTTGGGCTTGGGGTCACACTGGCCTGGACTGAATTCTTGTTTGGTAAGGAGGGGAAGCCGCTTAACCTCTTCTCAGGCTCTGTTCCCTCCCCAGAAGATAGGAGTAATATTAATACCAATCCCCAGGGGTGGGGTGCGGTTTAAATGCCATAACACTCTAAGAGGCATTAGCAATGTGCCAGCCAAGCTGTAGACTGCTCTGCTTATCAGATGCTGCCAGAATGATTGTTAGGATCCCCGGGGAGCTTGGTCCGTTCCCAAACTGAGCTCTTCAATCCAGCCATGGTTAACTGGACACTAGGTGGGGGGTCAGAGGAGAGTTTCCAATTGTTAAAGGAAGGAGGGGGCATTTTTAGGTTCTAATGCAGGCACGATAAAGAAAACACTTGGGTACATAGACATAAGAATGCCCATGGAATTGCTCCCCTGGATTGAACTGATAATGGTGTTTACAAATTTAGGGTCCTGCTTTCAAACGGGAATGTTTGGTAAGCTTTGGACAAATTCTAGTCTCTATCCCAGATTTTCAAATGGGATCATGATCGTACACTGGTTCTCAAAGCCTGGTCCCTGCAGCAGCAGCACAGATGAACTTTTCAGAAATGCAAATGCCTAGGCCCCACTCTTGACCTAATAAATCAGAAATGACGGGAGTGGAGGCCAGCAATTTGTGTTTAACAAGCCCAGGTGAATATGATGTGTGTTACGGGACTCGTACCTTCTCTGCATATGTGGATCCCTTTTACTGGTATTCTTAACTTGAAACAAACGAACAAAGAAAGACCCTCACTTTTCTAATCCTATAGTTGGCAGGATGAGATTGAGCCATCCTTGAAAACTAGTCCTTAGAGCAGGCGTGAGTAAGCAGAGTTTCAGATATCTGCAGGCTATTAGTGATTGGTTCTTAAAAGCAGCTGATCAATCTAATCAGTCATCTCGCTGTGAGAGGCGTTCTAGATGGAGCGCTAAACGCAGTTCAGTAAACTTAATAGTATGTTTACCTACCCTATGCTATCCTTACTTTGTTAGAGATTAGTACTAGGAATTAGCGGAGTTGAGGCCTTTAGTCCCTGCAAACACTGTAGCTGAGAATAAAAGATCCTAAAGTAAAAGGTGTTAATCTGCTTATTCTCAAAGTCTGAGACAAGCACCGATGTCAAATCTAGGCAGTGTGGAGAGCAAGCTTCCCCACTAGGTTTGGTTAATGGGATGCCTGAGAAGAGCATGGCTGCAGTGGATTTGGTTTTTGTGTCCTTATCATCCATCACACCCATCTCCCATTGGGTAGCAGCCGTAGCATCAGATTTTCTCCACTCTTAGCTTTAGCAGTGGGCCCCAACTCAATGAAAGGCAGAGTAATCCTCTCCCCCTTACCATGGTGATGGGCTAGGAAACCCTGTCTGGCCAATTTGAACAAGCATTCCCCTGGCTGCAAGAATCGAGATAGTCCAAGCAGGGGGATTTCTGTTAGGATACAGAAGCTCCTCGTTAGCAGTGTGTAGGGTGGGGAGTCGTTTGCCCCATGCATGATGGTCACCTGCAGACAAGGCTGACACATAGGGCCATAAATGTGAGTTGCTATTATTATCAATATTATTCTTCCTCTCATCACCTACCCAATTCTTGAAGGGAACAAGATCTCTAAAAGAGCTTCTGAACAGGGTGACCTAGAAGGAAGAAACAACTTGGAGCAGAGATAGAGAAATACTCAAGAATTTCCAAGAAAAAGAATCAAAAGGAGACATGAGCAGGAAATGACTATCTCTAAGTCTTGTCGTGAAACACGCACGCACGCACACACACACACACACACACACACACACACACCCCTTGAGATGTTAACTGCAAAGTAAGCACCACCTATTCCCTGCTAAAGGGGAGGATTAGGTAAGGCTTCAGGAAGATATGAAGCTCTTGAGGTGAGATCCAAATAATCTAGACAGAGAGTAGAAGGAAAGAACCTTCTAGACATGTGCAAAGATCCCATAGCAAGTGGAAACGAGTTGAGTATAAGGACCTGAGAAAAAAGCCAGAGAAACTGAAACAGAGTAAGAATGGTAAATCATGGTATAGATATCGGGCACATAAGACACTAAAAATGACCATGGAATTGCTCTCCTGGATTGAAGTGGCTCAAGAGGATGAGGATTAGATCACATAGGTCTTTTAGGCCATATTAAAAGTTGTGGTCTTAAGAGCAATGGAAAGCTGCAAGTTGCATGTGGTACCATGATGAATTTTTCAGGGAGATATATCAATGCCTAGTTCTCAGTCATAGCTTCTCAGAAAAGGTGTAAAGACTTTATAACACCCCATCCTCTTAGCAGAGTCCAAGGGTTCCTACCATGGCTATGATGATCTACAGGCCAATGGAGGAAGATAAGGAACAAGTTAGCTTCCAGGCATGGGAAGCCCAAAACAGCCCTACACTCCAAAATATGATGTTCATCCTCCTTGGCATCCAGACTCTGCCATAGAAATGAGTTGGGAATGAGTCCCATCTGATGGAAAGAACTTTCCCAGCTGTTATTTCCCCTCTGGAGCTCTAGTCCCCAGGCCTGCAACTAATATACCAACCCAATGGTGTGTCATCTAACAAATCCAAGTAATTTACTACCCCCGATGACTATTCTCCTCAATTTTTAGACAAGCTTTCATTTTTCTTGACATATTCATGTTTCTGAAACTAAGAAAGGTCTTAGAATCATGACGTACATTTAATATAAGATTTCTTCTTTCTTTGCCTCCATTTAAAAAGCTGATGATAAAGGATGTCTTAATGCATCAAGGAAATGCCACAGATTTGATACTCATGATTCTAACTCTCTTTTCATTTTAATAACCTCTACATTTCTCATTTTTCTCACTGGAACATAATTGCTTGCCTGGTTTTTTTCTCTTCCACTAAGCAGTGAGCTCCTTTTAGGACAGAAATCGCTTTCTTCATCTTTATATATTTCCTGCCCCTTCCAGCAAATTGTACCTGGTAGGACCTGGCACATAATAGGGGTGGAATATTTGTTGAATTAATGAATGAACCAATAAGTGAATAAATAAATAATATTACATATATGATTCAAGCATAGTCCTAAACGTCCCTTGGAAAAAAAATACAGATACCTTTTTTTATCTGTAATCTGGTTTGAACTTGGCATACCCAACATTTTTGAGTATTCACAATGAACAAGGCTCTGTGCTAAGAGCTTTACATGTAATGTCTCATTTAATTTTCAAATGAACTCTAAATTGATCACATGTTCTCTTAACCACTTAACTAGCCTATATACTGAGGTCAACAATTACTTGCCCCAAAGTAACCCATTTGTAAGTAGAATCACCATTTCTCAGCTCTGCCTAGCTGACTCCACTGCCTGTCCTCCCAGCCAGTGCACTGAAACATTTTAAACATATCTTTTCCAGGTTTGAAATCAGGGAACAGAGTCCTCTGAAAGTCTAGTGTTTGCATACTTTCCAATCCTTTGGTCATAACGTTGCCATCTGGAGTTGTCAGAAACACTCTAGGATAAGGGAGGAGCACCTTCAATTCCTTTGTCGCACGGAGACCCCATTCAGGAAAAGATACTTACGTTAATAGAATCATCTGCATATTTCCCTCTATTCAGTGAACTTTTATCTTATTTCAAGTGGGTGAGGTTTATCCTCACATTTCCGCTTCGAATGTAGAAATGCATTCTTGCTAAATCAGACACCTCTTTTTCTTTGGAAAGAAAAGTGGAAAGAATTGCAAGATACCGTAACGATATGATAATGGTGCAAAATATTCAGCCTAGATTAAATTTAGTGGGGAGGTACCGTTATATATTTAGATATGTCAAATCACATTCCTTGAAACATGCTGTATTAGGAACTGCTCGTTGTTCCTTCATGCTTTTCCCTTTCTCTGTAGAAAGAGACCTCTGATTATTAACTGGGTATCTGACCACCCAAAACAAAGACTATACTTATCAGAGTTGGGGCCATGTGTCTAAATTCTGGCCAATACCTCTGTAAATGTGAGTATCACGTGGAAGCTTTAAGAATCTTCCTGAAAAGTCTGCTGCTGTGCTCCCTTTGCTCCACCTTCTTTATTTCTTCTTTGCTGATGGCTAAAATTTTATTGTGTTGGCCGGAGGTAAAGCAACCATATTGGACCATGAGGTGATCTTGGAAAAGAGGCCATACATAGTGGAAATATAAGATAGAACAAGCCTGGGTTCCTGAGGTTTTCATGGACTAGAACCTTCATAATAACCCCAGACTGATGTTGACATGAGCGAGAATAAACTATATAAGCCATTATTTTAAATTTATTCGTTTAAGGCAAACTCAATCCTAATCGACACACATGCCAACAGCATTCACTAAGACCCTGATAGTAGTAATGGCTAGACTACAAATAGGGACGTCAACCTTATACCAACCTTGTAACAGGATCCAGTTCTATTAAGATGTGGGTATTTCATGCAACTGCCGTTTGGAATTATAATAGAAATGGTGGTCATTTCTTGAGGGCTAGGTAGTTACAGAATTAATAGACAAGCAAAACACCAAAAAACAAAAACAAGAAGATGGACAGTTCAGCCTCTGGGTACAAGGCAAGAAGGAGAGTTGCCTAAGAACTAGAGAAATAAGAGAACAAATTAAAATGTACGTGAAAGGGTTCCATCAGAAGTAGCATTTCAAAGCAAGCTTGGGTTGACCCTTTGAGATCTGTCTAGAACAGCTCACCTCCTATACCTGAGAAGACACCAAGGTTGGGTGGCTTGTAAAATGATTCTTTCTTGACTTTTTCCATCCAGTCTCTGCAAAAACACTTTTCAAACTAGGGACCGTTTTTTTGGCGGGGTGATTTTTAAATTTTATTGAAGTATAGTTGATTTACAATGTTGTGTTAATTTCTTCTGTCTAGTCAGGTGACTCTGTTATATATATATATTCTATATATATAATATACTATATATACAATATATATTTTATATACATATATACATACACACTCTTTTTCATATTCTTTTCCACTGTGGTTTGTCACAGAATACTGAATATAGTTCCCTGTGCGATACAGTAGGACCTTGTTGTTTATCCATCCTGTATATACTAGTTTGCCTCTGCTAATCCCAAACTCCTGTTCCTTCCCTCCTCAGCACCCCCTCCCCCTTGGCAACCACAAGTCTGTTCTCTCTATCTGTGAGTCTGTTTTTGTTTTGTAGATGTATTGATTTGTGTCATATTTTAGACTCCACATATAAGTGATATCAATATGACATTTGTCTTTCTCTGACTTCCTTTGCTTAGTATGATCATCTCTAGGTCCATCCATGTTACTGCAAATGGCATTAGTTCATTCCTTTTTTACGGTTGAGTAATATTCCCTGGTATATATGTACTACATCTTCGTTATCCATTCCTCTGTCGATGGACATTTAGGTTGTTTCCATGTCTTGGCTATTGTAAATGGTGCTGCTATGAACATAGGGGTGCGTGTACCTTTTCAAATTATAGTTTTGTCTGGGTATATGCCCAGGAGTGGAATTGCTGGACCATATGGCAATTCTGTTTTCAGTTTTTTGAGGAACCTCCATACAGTCAAACTAGGGATCTTGTTAAAAATGCAGATGCTGCTTCAAAGGACCCGGGTGGGACCCAAGACTCTACCTTTCTAACCAGCTCCCAGATGCTGATGCTCAGGCCGGTCCACCTGTGGACCATGCTTGGAGTAGAAAGGCTCTGCACAACTGCCATAGAGATCTCTGAAAACCTACATCAGATCATGTCAGTCCCCTGCTTAAAACCCTCCAATAGTTTCCCACTGTGATTTGGGTTAAGTCCAAACTCTTTATTATGTCTCTTGCGACCCAGTGTCATCTGGTCTCTGCCCATATTTTTGGCCACATTTCAGCCTACCTCCTGCCTGGTCCACTCTCCTCCAGCCTTCCTGGACTGATTTCTGCCTCTCAAAGATGTCAGCCTTATCTCAGCACCTTGTTTCATTTTTTTCATGGCATTTATCAATACCTGAAATTCTGATGTATTCTAAACCTGTAGAATATAAGCTGTTGGTCTATAATATATATCACTGTAGTCCCAACGCCTGCTATATCAGCACAGTGCCTGCTATGGTACAGGTGCTCAATACAAAAGAACACCAAAAGCTAATGTTTGGGCCACAAAAGTAGCAAAAATAATTGATCCTGGGGTCCAAAATTCTGGTGGACAAAAGGAGCCGGAGGACCAAGTGAAGATGCCATTCTCTGCAATACACAGACATACATAGCTTGTGTCCTAGAAGAACTGACTCCAGTTTAAGTCAAATCCCTACAGCAAATAGCATCAGAACCGCATTTCTTGAGTCCCAGTGGATGGCTGATCCCCAATAATGTCCAACAGAAAAAAGCCCATAACAGGGGCCCTTGGGTGCTGCTTGGTGTTTGTTGCAAGAGCAGCCTCTAGGCTCCACGGAAAGGCTTTTGTGAGCGATGATTTCTGGGGGTCACCCAACTGAGACCCATCTCTGAATGTGACCCCATTTCCCAACAAAGGCCTCTAGAAGAGTAAGTGCCCCCATGTCTTTCTGCCAGTCTCTGCTTGCAGTGCTATAAAATCCAAACAAACTTGTCCTTTCCAGAAAGATTACCTAGTTCATGCCAAGGAAATAGCCATCATGTGTTTCCTTTCAACTCACCCCTGATTCTCTCCCCAAGGATGGAAATAAAACACTTTGAAAGTCTGAGAACATTCAAAATAAGCCATCATTTAGAAGTGACGGCCTCTCGTGCTGTGCACATAAATAGAAATCCATACTAACCTCAAACACATTTATAAGGTCTTCGTAAAGAGTTTGCCTTTTCTCCATAAAAATCCGAAAAGATTAATTAGGAACAGGATGACTCATCCATCTAGATTGATTAAATGTATCTCTAAGGGTCAGACTGGAAACAACGCCTAGATACATTAACATACAATTTGCCCACAGTGATTAGTCTATTTATTTTACTTGCTGACAATTTTTCTGGAATTAAGTCATTGTTAATCTTCGTCTGGAGGGAGAGACAGGACCACCCTATTCCCCATCCAAGAAGCCATCTTCTCTCACTTTGCAGACTAACATTCTCTCTCCAAATGTGCAGGGTCCTTTAGAGCTTGGAAAGTGACCAAGATAGCACAGAATATTAAAGTTGCATCCCACACTCAGCCCACTGCTTCTCTCATTAGCTCTCTGAACAATGTCTCTTCCCTCTCCGAATTTCTTCTCCTTTTTTATACCCTTTGCATCAGGACACATTCACTAAAAAAACCTTTTGGGAAGTAATGTCCCCTTTCCAAAAACAAAGCATTAATTATATACTGATATCTAGGCCTAAAGGGTAATAGCTAACGTTGGGTGGTAACCACGCATAATAATATACTGTATTACTTGAGTTGTGTTCTTTATTTCAATTAATAGTCACAAAACGGCTGCAGGGAGATTGGGAAATGTAAGTATTCACATCCCCGTCTCACAGGTTAGTGAAACTGGGATTCAGAGAAACAGGTCTTCGGCTGTGTTCACCGAGCTAGAAGTGACCAAAGCAGACTTCATAGCCTGGTACGTTGGATAGCAAGCCCTGCTCTTAGCTCTTGGGCCATGTTGTGTCACAAATGTCATGTTGAATCTGTCACTTCTGCTCCTCTGCTCCCCCATGGGGGCTCAAGATTGCACAGTTGAAGACTGAGAATAAACTTTCTCCCCTGAGTGGCATCACCATCCACATCTCTGGGAGCCAATCAAGCTCATCTTGAGCCCCAGACACATTTGTTGACAGTTCAAGCACACATTATGTGGGTAGTTTTCCTTTGGCCGTTCCTTGGTGATGGTGGCCAGTTCTCTGGCACTTACCTAAGCCATGTTTATTAATATAACTGCTAGGAGGTTTTTAAAGAGCCGATCATACTTCTAGACTGACCACATGGTTCTAAAAAGAGTCTACCAACACAGCCATAAAGAAAACAAAGCACTCTGAGTGGAACGTAAAAGGAACCAGGGTCCTATCTTCCTCATCAAAGTGGTGCAAGACTGCGTATGGTGGGCTCGCCGCACCACCACTGTTCTGGAGCAAGTTGAGCAGGTTAGTTACCCTCTCTGAGCCTCAGTTTTTCTATCTGTAGAAGTGGTATATTAACTTATAAGGTAGTTGAGAATATTACATGAGATAATGAGGGCAAAGCAAGAAGCATGGTGACTGTCAAATAATAAATGCTCAATCGATGAGAACTGTAATTGTTGCTGATCCCTGTCTTACATTCTGTATAACATAAATAATAACGATGATCATTGCCAGCCATCTCTTTAAGATTATCTGTGTACCAGGCACTGTTCTAAGCACCTTATATAATTTAGTTCGTTCAGTGCTCACAACAGTTCTATGAGTGCTGTTGTATTCCCTCTTTACAGATGGGTATGCTGAGGTCCAGAAAGGAACATTTATTTGCCCAAGGTCACACTGCCAGTCATTCCCCATTGAAAAACAGGCCCTTTAGCTCCAGAGCTCACTCTCTTAATTATCATACTCCATGGGAAGTGGTTACACAGCCACAAATCCAGTGGATTACAACATAAACCTCTGAAACAGAAGAGGCAGGGTAGTTTAGCCTCCAGGGCCCGGCCTATCTCCTCCTTCCCCACTCTTCCTACCTTCCCCTAACCACCATTTGAGTGTTTAATCCAACACGTAGCTAAGGAGAAAGCAGAGGAGAATAAGGAGAAAACAGAGGAGAGGTTTGTTCCACCAGAGTTCCTTCTCAAGTGGAGCCTCCCAACAGTTTTTAAGATAAAATGATGATGTCATGGTTATGAAGACAACAAGGAAAAAAAAATAGAAAAGTACCATGAAAGTAAAAGTGTTACAGGCAAAAAACAGTGGTTCAGGCCCTGGATTTCTCTAATTCAGCCGATTCCCCAGACTTACTCTCCCCGTAAGAGAAGCTTCTATCCTAAGTCGTTACCCTCCTCTAATCACCAGCATCCTACCGGCCACTCCTTTCACCCAGATCTGATGGATTCCTACTCATCGATCAGATTTCAGCATACACCTCACCTCCTCCAGAAGGCCTTCCTGGATCCCCCTGCCCAGCCCCCTACAGCAGGATTAAGCAGCTTCTTCAGATCTCCTGTAGCATCCATCACACTTTTGTAAGTGCAATGGACTATAAGCTCCATGAGGGCAGCATCTAACTCCAGCAAGTATTCTTCTGTATTCTCAGAGTCTAGCGTTTTGCCTGCGATATAATTAGACACGTCAGTAAACATACGTTGTGTACCTTTGAGAGCCACAAAGCATGCCACTTCTTTTAAGGTTTAGAATCAGGTGATACAATTCTTAAAAATGTACTTTTTCATGACTCAAAAAGGATATACACAATTACAGAAAAGTAACAGCCAGTCTATTTTCTTAGGTCACTCCACTCAATAATTTGGAAACCTGGGCAAAGTATAACAGTACTTTCTACTGGAACATTCTTCCCTAAAAGGATCCCAAATCCCTCCTCCTGTTGTTTATACTCATTCCACTTCATCTGGTTCCCTTTGAAGGTAATTCTCAGGGGCTTCATGATTATTATGATATTTTCCTTTAGCTTTCTCTTCTCTGGGTTAATAACCTTGGCTTCTTAAACTTTTCCCTATAAAAATCTATTAATAATTTTCATTGCTTTCCCACTTCTCCATACTACTCATATCTTAATGCATATTGTTAAGTCTCGTAAAGAAAGGAAGTTAGTTTGAGGTCTCTATTCTTACCTTTGTTCTCTGAGGGCTAAAATACAAAAAAAAAAAAGAAAAACGGTGATTATATCTACAAAGTAAGGAATAAGATATGGGTTTAAATAATGGTCATCTGGTCTCAGTCTTCCTTGTTTTTGCCTTTTTGATATTTGAGGCTCATCTTTTGAAACATGCTCTACTTTCTACTAAGTTCTAGAAGACAGAGATGATGTGAAGTCTATGGTTTAGAATAAGCATGTACATTAAGACATTAGAAATCATTCCACATTTCCAGAATGGTCCCATTTCAAATATTTGGATCTGTTTTTCCATGAGTAGAACTCGTAAGTGTCATATCTGTTTCCTAAGTTGAGGCTCAAAAAATATGATCAACCACATGTGGTATATAATCTCTAGGTAATGATGTTAATATCAGTAGGAAACGTTGATTGCAGCCTCCTTCTGTAGCTGGTGCTATGCTAGTCATTCAGAGGCATTTTCTCTTTTAGTCATTAAAACATCTTTATGAGATAGATATTCTTTCATCCCCATTTTACAGATGAGAAAATTGAGTCTCAGAAAAACTTATATAAAATCACCCACCAGTAGGTGGCGGAGCAGGGACTCCAACAGGCCTGACAGTATACTCTAAGCTGGAGGCTCTAGAAGTACTGATTTTGGGGTTTTGTTTGTGTATTTGTGTTTTCGTAAATGACCTGATCCACCATCAAGCACACAGTAGTTTTATAATAATTCTTCGATTTGTTGACGTAGGGAAGCAGTACCTTTTATACTGTATTGGCAAGACTCTAAATTAGTTCAACTACTTTGGAGCATCTGTCCATTGGGGCATCTGGCCACATCTAGGATCATCTGGCAGCATTGGGGGTGTTGAAGATGTGCATATCCTAGGGCCCAGCCGTGATTCCCTAGGCAGTATGGCAGATACCACTGGTCATCTGACCCAACCCCCTTCCACAGCCCTATGCTGTCCAGAAATTTTTCTGTAATTGGCTGAGGGATAAACCACGTGACCCTGTTCTAGCCAACAGGGTATAAGTGAAAGTCACTGAGTAGGCCTTCTTGGAAAACTTGTTTACAGGGATAGTACGACTAGACTACTTTATCTCCTGTACCTTCTTGCTGACTGGAGCATGGCACAATGTCTGGAGTTGCTATAACTATGCTGTGGTTATAAAACAGCAAACCTGTGGGTAAAAGTGCACCCTGTAAGGATGACGGAGCAGAGAAATGGAACAAACCTGGATCCCATTGGCATCATTCAACTGGCCTGGCAGTCCTGGAATGCCTAGGTGGCGTAATGTTAGGAAGAATAGCCTCTTGTACCATCAATTCACTGTTAGTTGGTTTTCTTTTCACCAGAGTTCTCTAGAGAACCTCTCACATGTACACAAGATGACATACACAGGCGTTTGTAATGTGAAAAATCACAAACAAAGCTTAATGTCCATCAAGAGGAAAACAGATAAATAAATAGCATACTCACGCAATGAGACACGGCAATTAAAAAGGAGTAAACTAGATCTACACATAACAACATAATTCTTTTTTATTTTATTGAAGTATAGTTGATTTACGATGTTGTGTTAGTTTCTGGTGTACAGAAAAGTGATTCAGTTATACACATCTATAACAGTTTGTATCTGCTAACCCCAAACTCCCAATCCATTCCTTCTTCCCACCTTGGCAACCACAAGCGTAAGGTGACATGTAAAGCCATATACTTTATTATTATAATTACCATCAACCAGGAAGGCTGTATTGAGGAGTGAACTTTCCATGAACCCCGAAGAGAGGGTAGGATGAGAAGATTTAGGTAGGCAGTAGAGGTTAAGGAGCTTTATGGACTGAACTGTCTCCCCAAAATGTACAAGTTGAAACCCTAACCCCCAGTGTGACTGTATTTAGAGACAGGGCCATTAAGAAGGTAATTAAGGTTAAATCACGTCATAAGACTGGGATGCTAATCTAATAGGACCGATGTCCTTGTAAAAAGAGGTAGAGACATCCAGAGTACACTAATACAGAGAAAAAGCCACGTCATGACATAGTGAGAGGGTGGTTGTCTACAACCCAAGGAGAAAGGCCTCAGGAGAAACCAGACCTGCTGACACCTTGATCTTGGACTTCCAGCCTCCAGAACTGTGAGAAAATACAGTTCTGTTGTTTAAGTCTGTGGTATTCTGTTATGGCAGCCTGAGCAAACTAACACAAGGAGTATGTCTAGAACTGTGGTTCTCAATAGTGAATGATGCTACGTAACAGGGGGATTTAAGAAATTGGTGGGGGGAGGGTCATGTTTGATGGTCACAAAGCTGAGGAGCACAGGAGGCATTTTATGGGCAGAGGCCAGGGAGGCAAAACCTTTTTCAGTGCCCAGTCCAGTCCTCACAACAAAAGAACAATTCTGTGTCCCGAATGCCTTTAAAATATCCCACAGGACATTTATGAGAGGAGAAACCTGTGTATAATTATCTAAAGCTACAAAAAAATGCAAAACAGTGAGGGTTTTTTGGCCAGGTAATATTATACACTGAATTTTCCAGGAAAGTGGCTAGTATGTAGATTAAGGGAGGATTGTACTTTTGTTTTCTTAAGAACTTTGCCAAAAGGTACTCACCACCATTCTGGAATATTCTGTCGCTGACAGTAATGCTCATGATGTTTATATTGTCCACACGACATATCCTTATCAGTCTTCATTCATAGCCATAGTATGTGCCAAGAGTCTGCAAACTCCAGCGAGCTGGCCAAATCCAGCCTACCGCCTATTTTTGCACATAAAGTTTTATTGGGACACAACCGTGCTCATTCATTTACATACTATGTATGGCTGCTTTCTCAGTAAAATAGCAGAATTGAGAATGGCCTGCAAAGCCTAAAGTATTCACTATCTGACGTTACAGAAATGTTTGCAATCCCCTGGTATAAACTTGGTTCTGTGTCTAGTACTAACATCCAATTACTTCAGTACCTAATCTAATTTAATCCTACAATATTTACCTATTGAAATATATATGATTTTATTATCTTACTTCTCCTTTAAGTTCTATTAATTCTAGTTAATGCGTTATGTAGATTCATTTGAAGTTATGTAGGTATCTCTGTACCTGTGACATTCACTTTAGGAAAGAAGTGGAATTAATTTCAGTAAAGAGGGGGGAGTATTTCTAAATATTCTCAAAGGTTGAAGAATACCTACTCTAGACCTAAAAGAACAAAGACCATGAAGAACAAAGAAAGAGTTATGTGACCAAGAAGAAAATCGAAAACAGGCACCATGCTGAAGATGAACTGACCTTAAGCTCCAGGAAAAAAGCTGGGTTTATCTGTACATCACTTAACTCAGGAACTGGTACACAGGACTCCCTCTGTAAACACTTGGCTGAATGCTCCCATGAATGGAGGGATGGATGAGGCATATGAATGACAGAAGGACAAAAGACTGGGGTAGAGAGCTTCCTTTCTCAAGGGGTCATCAAGCAGAAGCTCAATGGCCATTTGCTGGGCAGTTTATAGCAGGGATTCCTTCATACAAGTACCAACTGAGTGGACCAGAGAACTCTCTAGGTCTCTAAAACTCCACTTCTAAGGTTGAGATCCAGTACTCCAAAGATGCAGAGTTCATTACTTGGAGCAGCAAAGACCTTAATCAAATTTTAGACTGAATATGATCTAAAACTATCAAGATCTGCCCAACCTCCTGACCTCATCCCTCAGCTCGTTACATGAGATAATAGAGAGAAGGGGTAGATTGTGGTAGTTAAGTATACAGGACTCTGGAATCAAATAGGTTTAGGTTGGAGGGTAGACTGTGGGCAAAGATGAACACCAAAATTCCTCTCATCCTTGAATGCACACCCCTTTGCAAATATGTTGCTGCAGAGCCTTCCATCAGGAGGTGGAGTCTGTCACTATACCCTTGGATCTGGGCTAGCCTCCTGACTTGCTCTGAGTGGTAAAATGCAGAACAAGGGACATGGTGTAACTTCTGAGCCTAGGTCTCAAGAGGCCTGGTAGCTTCTGCCTTTACTCTCTCAAAACATACAGCCCCATATGATGAAGTATGGTCTAACTCAGGGACTGGCAGAGCATGACCCATGGGCCAAATTCACCCCACCCCTTGTTTTGTAAATAAAGTTTTATTGGAACACAGCCATGTCCATTTGTCTACATACTGTCTATGACTGCCTTCACATTATAAACAGCAGAGTTGAGAAGCTGCATCAGAGACTTAATGCCCTGCAAAGCCAAAAATGCTTACTATCTGGCCCTTTACAGAAGAAGTTTGCTGAACCTTGGTCTGGCTGCTGCAGGATGAGACCACATGGGACCAAGAGGAGCTGTCCCAGCTGAGGTCTCCCCAGAACAAGCAGCTCCAAGTTAAACTACAAAATGTGTACATCTACACAAGTGATCGCAGGTGCAACCAGCAGAACAGCCCAGCTGAACTCAGCCCTAATTACAGACCCATAAACTCATGAACAGATATAATGATTGTTGTTTTAGGGCGCTAAGTTTTGGGGTAGTTTGTCCTGCAGGAAGAATTAATTGAGAGGGGCAGCCGGCAGCCATGGCTCTGCCACTCAAGGGTTGTATAACAGTGTTTGTTCCCAGCTCATATTTTTGGAGGGCTCACCACTTCAGGGCAGGCTGGCTGGCTTCCAACTACCAGCATCTGGATCTCTCTGCTTGGGGGCTTTCTCCAAAGCCTTGTAAGGGCTCTGTCCAAGCTGGGAAATTAACACTCCATCTGTACCCCACCCACCCTTAATCAATGATCAGCAGAAGTTGGTGTAAAAATACACTCCAGTTCCCTCACTCTCCGGAAGGGATAATTCTGAGGCATATGTTCTACACTGTTTTCCAGAGTTTCCCTGCAGGGTAACTCTCTGGTCTCCTACTACCTTGACAGTACACCCTTTATCAGCATCCATCCCTTCCATGTCTGTTTTCCCATGGCTGTACTGATATTTCCTGAACATCCCAAATAAGCTACTTTCACTTAAATCCTGTCACAGATTCTGCTTCAAGTCAAAATACAAACCAAGAAGACACTGTGTAGCTTTAGACAAGTTTGTCTCTCTGAACCTTAGTTTCCTTATCTGTAAAATGGGAATCATAGGAGCATTGTATCATGGGACGTGGTCATGAGGACTCATCTGAGATACTGTTTGTAAAGCATCCAGCACTGCTGTCAGCGGCAACAGCGCACCTTAACTAGCCCCACCTCCTATCTGCATGCGTTCTGGGGACTGGCCAAGTGCATGCACAGAGCTCTGGTGATTGGCTAAGGCACCTCTAATGAGCCAGGCTCCTATTGAAGGACCGTCAAAAACCAGCATAGAGAGGCAGACGATGCCCGAGGACAACCCAAGTGTGCGGAGGGGTGGGGGTGGGGGGCTTACTGTGGCTTCCAGTCACGTCTCAGTTCAAAAGTCTGAGCGTCATGCCACAGATCTCCATCTAGAGGACACCGAGGCTCCTGACTTCTGAGTTGGAAGGCTGGGCTGCAGCCTGCTGCGTGCCTGACCCCAGGAACCTGCCCCCGACAGGAAGGAGAGGTGTAGTCAAGGAAGTGTGGCAGGCCTGACTCCAGACAATTAGAAAAACATCATCGCGCCTAACAGTGGAAGGTGAGCATGACTTCAATGTTGGCCTTAAAAAGAAATGGGGTAGGAGAGGATTCTTCCTTTTCTCCTCGAAGAGAGCAGTCTGTCTGCTCAAAACCCTCCACTCCTTCTAGTAGTCTATAAATACACACCCAAACCCAGAGAAAAAACTAAGAGCGCTCTTGTGCCTCCCGGACTACAAAACACGTTCCATTTGCTTTGGTCCCTTCTGTTCTCTTTGAAAGGTTGACTCCTTAATATTTCTCCCTCATGACCTGCCCCCAGCACATGCAGGGAGGATTAGGGGAGCCCTCGACTGCAGAGCATGACAAGGAGGCTCAGCTGGTCCCTGCATCCTTAGGAAAGGGCTCCAGCAGACCCAGGGTGAGGCAGTGAGGTAATGAGAGCAGAATTCTGGATCATGGCCAGGCCAGGAATAATGGCACAGCTATAATTACCCTGTAGAACATCGGATGGAAGTGGCTATTTTAGAACCTAAAAACATCTCAACAGCACCTTGCAGTCATATTCGGGAAAGCCCCTTTTTACCACTGTTGTCTTCTTGTCATGCAATAGGATGTCATGTCAGGGACATTTCCTACCAGAAAACCATCAGGGGATCCATGTAGCATTTGGAGAAGCCTGAGAAAAGAAATTTGTTACAAATTTTAGTTAAGGTATTACTGTATATGAGGGCGTCTATTAAAAATAACAAACTGGTCTAGAAACAAAGTTGTCCAGATGAAACTTGCTTTCATTTATTTGTATCTTAAATCATTTTTTTGAGTAGGAGACAAAGGGGTGGATTTGGAGCGCAAGAACTCATGTTAACGACAGTGATAAATAGTAATAATAATATGGTGGCAGATAGCATTCACTGCTTACTCATGCCATGTGCATGACCTGCATTTAAATACCTGCTTTTTCTTTGATGCTTATCAGCTTTCCCTGTCTTACCGCATTTGACACGAGGAGGGAGGGTACTCTTATTATTCCCACTTTACAGATGAGATGACCAAAGCTCACTGGGGTTAAGTAACATGTTCATGGCCACCCATTGGTATGTGACATCTGGGGATTTGAACCCAACCCTGTGTTGAAACAGTCTGATCTGTGCTAAAGCACCCACTTTTGATAGGCCCTGACTGGCAGGGCCTGGAGCAAGAAGACAGGATGTGGAGAGAGCAGACTTCATTTATGGTTTCCTTCCTGTTGCCAGATAATTGTAAAGGAGCTGGGGGGTGCTGAGAAGTCAGTAGACTGTTAAGAAGTCAATTGATAAGAAGTCAATTCCTTGGTTCAATGACTAGAAGGCAGTTGAACAGGCAGAAGGGTAAAGTACGCCCAGTGATGAAAGGAGCAGTTAGAAGCCCTGTCATTGGTCCCTTTAAACTATCCTGTAGAGGCACTGCAGTGTTTGAAGACCATGGCGCAAGCACTTCTGGCAGCCACAAAGAGCTCTGTAGAACTGGGGACGACTTCTACTGAATGCAGATCAGGAGTAACTATGCCCAGCATTTGTATAGGCCCTTTTACTTCTACAACTCTTTAAGTTCATCAAACACTAATCTGGAGAAGTGGGCCAAGTGGAATTACCCCCATTTACAGATGGAGAAGCATCTCTAAGTAACTCCAGAACCCCAGGACAATTTCCACTCAGACTAACTGCATTCTAGCTCTGCCCCATTTACGATTTGAACTTGATTTGTGTGGCTAGAAAATGAAGCATGTTGAAAACTCTGGGGGAAAAAAAAAAAACCCTCAATGCTCATAAGTAGAAATCAATGCTATGTAGTAATCTAAGAAATACTGGTTTCAAAATCAAAAGAACAAGTAATTAGCATAAAGACACATATTAGCATGCCTGAAAACCAGGAGGCTGCTAGCTAGGAATCTGCTTTGCAAAATTAAACAACATTGGCTGGAAAGTATTATAGTTTCATGCAGCTAATATGCATAGCTTTTGAACATGTTCTGATATAGAATTTAAGGTTGCTTCATTGGGCACATTATTACAACCCTTATCACACTGTGCTTGGATTTAGCCTAAAAGCAATTCCAAAATGACTATATAATTCATGTTCTCCAAATTACAAGAGAGGGTTCTTCATTTTTCTCAGCGTGCTACCTCTTTTTGCCTTTCCTTCAAGGCATAAATATATAGTCACGAATTTAGGGAGAGAGATAATCAAGTGTCGTTCACATACACTATAATTAATATCTAGAACTCCATTTTCAGGAGGAAGAGCCAAAAAACAATTGAGTCAGTTTTGTAACTTGGCTCTGCACAGTTAAGAGAAGTTCCCAGTGGAAAAACCCAGAGAGGCTCTTCACTGTCTTAAGCATCTTCCAGAGTGGAAGAGCAGCAATCTTTAGATTGGGCCCAGTGCCTTATTTTCCTTAAGCCCCAGTTACTTCATTGTAAAATGGCCCACAAGAACCTAACTAATTCTGGCCCCTGGCTGTCTCTCCAACTGTATCTCTCACCATTCTCTCCCTCGCTCATTCATTCTCTGCCACAAGGGCAGCCTACATGTCTCCTCGACATGCCAAGCATATTCCTGCCTCAGGGCCCTTGCACTTGCTATTTTTTCTGCCTAGAAACAGCTCTTTCTTCAGGAATTCGCAGGCTCCCTCTCTCAAGTCTCTAGTCAAACAGCCCTGCTGGAGGAAGGCTTCCTTTGGTCCCTAAGCAGCACTTGCCCACCATATTCTCTTTATGATCTTTCCTGACTAATTTTCTTTATAGCATTTATCTTTACCTGACTTTTTTTTTTCCTGTTTATTGTCCCCACCCCACACTAGAAGACAAGATCCATGAGTGCTGGAACTTTGTTTTCTCCCCATTTCCCAACTTTTCAAGGACTGTCAGCAAATAAGGAGAAGCTCTGTAAATATTTGTAGAAGGGAAGGAGGGGGAGACAGTGGGAAGGAAATCTCGATGCTCCTTTTTTTTTCATCTAAACTTCCGAATTGGTACCACGGTTTTAAGTTATTTCCATTAACTAGTTTACATTGGGCAATTGATTTAAATGAGAAATAATAATTATCCCTTTTCTAAAATTAAAAAGAAATTAATTATGGTGAAATCCTTATGACATAAAATTTACCATCTTAACCATTTTTAATGTATTTTATTGAAGTATAGTTGATTTACAATGCTGTGTTAATTTCTGCTGTACAGCAGAATGTTTCAGTTATATATTTGTGTGTGTGTGTATACACACACACACACACACACACACATACATATATACTTTTCATATTATTTTCCATTCTGGTTTATCACAGGTTACTGAATATAGTTCCCTGTGCTATACAGTAGGACCTTATTGTTTATCCATCCTGTATATAACATTTTGCATCTGCTGATCCCAAACTCCCAATCCATCCCTCACCCACTCCCCCTTGGCAATCACAAATCTGTTCTCTATGTCTCTGAGTATGTTTTTGTTTCATAGATAAGTTCATGCGTGTCATATTTTAGGTTGCACATAACAGTGATATATGGTATTTGTCTTTCTCTGTCTGACTTTGCTTAGTATGATCATCTCTAGGTCCAGCCATGTTGCTACAAATGGCATTATTTCATTCTTTTTATGGCTGAGTAATATGCCATTGTGTTCATGTACCACATCTTCTTCATCCATTCATCATTTAGGTTTTTTCCACATCTTGGCTATTGTGAATAGCGCTGCTATGAACATCAGGGTGCATGCGTCTTTTTGAATTATAGCTTTGTACAGATATATGTCCAGGAGAGGGATTGCTGGATCATATGGCAAATCTATTTTTAGCTTTTTGAGGAACCTGCATACTTGAACCATTTTTATTTATTTTGTTTTTAATTAATTATTTATCTTTGGCTGTGTTGGGTCTTCGTTGTTCCATGCGGGCTTTCTCTGGTTGTTGCGGTGAGCGGGAGCTACTCTTCGTTGAGGTGCTCAGGCTTCTCATTGTGGTGGCTTCTCTTGTTGCGGAGCATGGGCTCTAGGCGTGCAGGCTTCAGTAGTTGTGGCATGCAGCCTCAGTAGCTGTGGCGCACGGGCCTAGTTGCTCCGCAGCATGTGGGATCTTCCCGGACCAGGGCTCGAACCCGTGTGCCCTGCATTGGCAGGCGGATTCTTAACTACTGGCTTCCCAGGGAAGCCCAACCAGTTTTAAATGTAGAGGTCAGCACAATTTTTTGGACCAGGGCATCTTCAAAGGAAGTACCTCTATTGTAAAGAAAGACTGCCCCAGTCCAAAAAAATGTGCTATATTCTTAAATACTTACATTAACCAGATTGATGCTTTTAAAGTAGAAGAAAAATGTGATATACGTGTGCTAAAGCAAGGTAAATACAGAATTTACAAACAAGTATTAATTTATAATGCACCACAAGTAGTGTGGTCTATTAATAAAAAACATACATTTAAAGTAGTATAAACATCTCATTTAATGTTCCAGCTTGCCACCTAAGGACCATTAAATGAAACCCTGTTTAGTGATGTTTAGTCAAACATCTACACTTGAACCTCTTCTTGGACATGAGACTTGGTCAGTTGCCATGGTAACCCCACGGTGCTAGGCCAAAAGATTTATCCCTCATTTACAGATGGAGAAATTAAGCCTCAAAAAAAGTTATTACTTGCTCAAGGTCGACACAGGGAATAGCAAAGATTATACTCACGTCCACAGCTTCTAATGGCAAGTTCTGGGTCTTTCCACTATACCAAGCTGTGAAATGACATTCCTAAATATAACATGCTTATTTTTCCATCTCCCTTTATTATCAGCTTTGCTATTCAAAGTCATTCTAAATTTCTTCCTTCAAGACTCATATTAAGAGTATTTTTGTTTGTTTGTTTTTGAGCCAGCCCATGAATTTTCTAGACTAGCTTCTTAGCAATAAAAAACAGCTTTCCTCACAAAGTGGCCCTACATGCCACCTGGCAGCCCAGACCTCACTTTAGGAAATACAACTTAATTTAATGAGGTGCTAGGAAGCTGGCTTGGGATGCATCCAGCATTTTAATGTAGAGTTTCTTACCAGCTGGTAGTCACTTGCTCCTCAGCTTATCCTTCTCTTATTGTGAGCCTGCTTTTTTTGATTACTGTAGCAGTAACTAGAGAGGTGAAAGTCATTATTTCGATCCGTGTAGGGGTTAGTACCCTTTATTCAAACTCTAAGATGTTATTGCTATGATTGGCCACATTTCATGGGCAGTCCCATTTCAAGCTACAGAGTAGAACTGGGTGGATGGAGCAGTGCAATTCCATTACCAGGGGCCTGTAAGCAGCAGGTTCTTAAATCTTCGCTCTTTCAGCCAAAGGTCACTCTGAAGTTTCTAGAATATATCTGAGTACATGCTAGGTGTCCAGTGCAGTGAATGGTTACAAAGAAATTAAGCTTTAGTCCTGATTCAGTGTTAATCACCTATTAATAATGAGTCCTCACTGTATTCCTGGCTCTGTGCTGGGTGCTATGGATACAATAACAATTAAGGCAGACATTGTCTGCCAGTAAGTCTATTGCTGTAGTACTGTAATAAGTTAATATCATGGAGTAAGTACTTAAGTAGTTATTATGTATGTACCAAGGACTGTAGTGGCTAGAAGAATAAAATACCACTCCTGCCCTTAACATCCCACACATAAAAGAAAAAACAATAAGTAAACTCTCAAAACTTGTAATGTGTGTGTGCATAAAATGTTTAAATAAGTGAGTGACATTCTCTTAAGAGAATGGAGAAATGCTCAATTATGTTAGCTGCTGATATTACTAAGCACAACTCTTCTCAGTGTCTTTTTGGTATTCATTGTAGAAAACGAGGATTTATCTCCACAGCATTGCTGGGTGTCAGATGTCTAAGAGGCAGCTAACATTTTATTTGTAGGTGGGCATATATTGAGCCTGGTACACTCTTTTTTGTTTTTTTTTAAAGTACCGATTTGGTTTTTTTTTATTTTTACTTTTTAAAATTTTTGGCTGCATTGGGTCTTCGTTGCTGCACACGGGCTTTCTTTAGTTGCGGTGAGCAGGGGCTACTCTTCATTGCAGTGCGTGGGCTTCTCATTGCGGTGGCTTCTCTTGTTACGGAACACGGGCTTTAGGCGCATGGGCTTCGGTAGTTGTGGCATGTGGGCTCAGTAGTTGTGGCGCATGGGCTTAGTTTGCTCCATGGCATGTGGGATCTTCCCGGACCAGGGCTCAAACCCGTGTCCCCTGCATTGGCAGGCAGATTCATTAACCACTGCACCACCAGGGAAGTCCGAGCTTGGTACCCTCTTTAGGGGAATTAAACAGGAGTATGTTTCATAATGTTACTTTTTTAAAGGCGAAGTATCAGTTGTAAGCTAAGTGGGAGAATCTAGGTCACAAGAAATTGGGTCACCATGATGCTTTTCTCAAAAGGGTTTTAAACTTTCCCACAATAAAGTTATGGATAGAAAAATAAAACAATCCAACCTTTGGACATAAAGTTAATGTAGAACAGAAGCCGGCAGCTTTGTTGCTCTAAGGATAGCATATGTGTGTAGATACTGAGATCATGAACTTGGGAATCAGAGACCCGGATTTGAATCACAGCTCTGAAATTTACTAACTGGGTGTTCTTGCACGTGTTGGGTAGCCTTTCAGATTCGTGGTTTTTGTTAGCTGTAAGATGGAGATACCCAAGACTACCTCAAGAAGTGGTTGGGAAGATTAAATAACATAGATAAAGCATTTAGCCCAGTGCCTGGCGCATCATAGGAATATGAAGCACTGATGATGTTGATGAGGAGGAGGGTGAAGCAGAAGACAGCAAAGATGAAGATGCTGATAAGCATGATATTGACGAGCTCAGTGATTCTGTCTCCCACCCAACCCATACCTTCACCTGTGATGCTTTTCTAAAGGCCAATTTTATATATTATATATACAAGCTTGAAAAATAATAGAACTCTATCTTTACAGGCCAAAACTCTTTGAATTGCGTTTCTAATTCTACAAACTTCAAATCATTCCTCTAGAGTCCCTAGGCCAGGCTGCCTAGAACAAGAACAAGAACTTCAGCTGGTAAGATGGTTGTTTGTTTTCAGGCCCAGATAGGGACCCAGCTAGGATAATATCTTGGCCCGACTGGCACCACACTTGTAACCAATTGAGCTAACTAGTCTGACTTGAAGGAAGAAGGAAATCCCAAACTAGTCCCTGAGTTATCTTCTTTGGCTCCACAATAGAACTATCTGCAAGAAATATTTTTATTATTTGGGTCCTTTCTTATCCTCAGTGAAGTTTCCTTTAGCATATTTTTCTTCCAATTACAGTGACTCTTTGGGTGAACGCTTGAGAATGAGGTAACGTTCTTTCCTGGGACTTAAGAGGAACCACTCCATTTCATTGTGTTGATTTTAATAGGCACAAAATTACAAGTGTCATAGAAAAATGAAATCAGGGCAATTTGAAAATCTAAAGGGAGAGAAGAAAACAGTGAAATTACAGCTTTGCTTTGTAACTACACCTTCTTTGCAATGTGAAAAATACCCATTACTACTCTGCATATGACAAAAAGATATCTGCAGAACAACCTATTTTTTCTTCTACTCTAAGAGATTTTAATGCCCTTAGATGGTAGAATTTCAACGTACTGGATGAAATGAGGGCTGTGAATACCACGCAACTCAAAATACATTTGCTGAGAAGTATCAGAGCAATGTGTTAGCATTTGACACTACTAAAACTTGGCTGCTGTTTTGGCAAAGTGGTACACTTAACCTGTAGCTATTGCAATTTAGTGAAATGTGTCATAAAATCCTCCCTCAGCAATAGGACTTTCAAAAACCCTAATAAATTTTAAATGGAGTCAAGATTGAATTTTCAGATAAGTATCTCATCCTATGACATTTTTATTTAGGAATTAGAACACCAGGGATTGACTTTAAATGAAGTCTATCTAACACCGAACACATTATTCTTCAGATCTTAGCCGCTTTATATTTTAAATGTGATCACATTTTGTTAAGAGTTGGAAGTTATATGTTTCAGGGCAAATAGTGAAAACCCTGGGAAACGGAAATAAAGTCATTTAAGGAGAATATAGGTTAGTAATGGTTTTTGACTTTAAACTACTTCCCCTAACCCTTTTCATGGGAAGGCTGATTTTAAAAAATGAATTTTTAAATAGGTTAATAGGTTCAAATAACAGTTAGCACTTACTGAGTACTTCTAATTGGCTGGTGCTATTGTGCTAAGCATTTTGCAGGGATAGCTCATTTAATTAGCACAACTCTTTGAGCTTGATAATACTATGAAGAACAATTTGTCAGGCTACCCAGTTTAAATGGCATCGTAGGAAAGGAGCATCCAAACCACCAAAATACTATAAACATTATTTATTTATTTAGCACCCCCTAGTGCTAAGAATGGGGAAAGCGATTCCCAACCAAAACTGCTTTTATATTTCATTCATTCACCATTCGTTCATTCCACCGATATGCATCAATTTCCTATTATGTGCAAGACACTGTGATGATGCTGGTATTGAGTAAGGAATAGACCTGCTCCTGCCTTCAAGAAATGTACCATCTATTATGAGACAAACAACAAAAGTAAGGTTAAAAATGTGCAGTTATGGGCTTCCCTGGTGGTGCAGTGGCTGAGAGTCGGCCTGCCGATGCAGGGGATCGTCCCAAAAAAAAAAAAAAAAAAAAAGTGCAGTTACAAATTGTGCTGAAGGCACTTATGGAAACAGCTAGAGTCCTGTGATAGAAAGTACAGAGCACTCCAGGCAGGGGATAGCTCGTGTCAAGGTGCTGAGGTGCACAGATGTTTGGAATACTGGGGAAGAATTCCCCTATGGCTGGAACATAGAGACATGCACAAGATTAGGTTGGAGTGAGGGCCAGGACCCAGTGGAGATGGACATGGTTGGGAGTATCTGTTCTAAGTGTGAAGGAAAGCGGGTCAGGGGTTTAGGCTGCTATGTGAACTGATGAAATTCATGTGGTGTAAAGACCTCTCCGACTGCTCTGTGGAGAAAGGCTTTACAGGGAGTGAAGGAGGGTGTAATCCTTACCTGGGAGAGACCATTAAGGAGGCTTTGTAGGAGTTGAAGTAGGAAATGAGAGCAATTTGGGCTGGATCAGTAGTTCTCAACTGGGGAGACTTTTGCTCCCCGGGGAACGTTTGGCAATGTCTGCAGACATTTTTGGTTGTCACAAATAGGGAGGCCCTCTGGCATCCAGTAGGTAGAGAACAGGGGTACTGCTAACAATTCTACAATGCACAGGACAGCCCTGCACAGCAAAGAATTTTTTGGCCCAAAATGTCAATAGTGCAGAGGTTGAAAACCCTAGGTTAGAGGTTTAGCAACAGTGATAGAGATAAGTAGATAATTAAAAATTTTTTTAAACTATGTAATGAATGGGACTTAGTGATGGATGACTATTGAGTGGTGAGAGAGAGGGAGGTATCAGGTGTGACTCACAAGATTTCTGGCTTGAGCAAATGTGGGGTGTTGTTTACTAAGATGGGGAGGATTGTGGGAGGAGCCAGATTGCAACAGGGAAGAAATAAATAAATCATCTTTGTATATGTCAAGTTTGAGTGGCTGGGAGATAGCCAAAAGGAGATGTGAAATAAGGAAGTTGACTTTCTGAGTCCACAGCTTAATCATAATCATACAGTTAAATTATTGAGCAGTTATAATGCGGCAGGCATCATTCTAAGAATTTCTGGTACATGATTTTATTAATCCTACTGACAGTAAAGATCAACATACATTCTTTGAATCCTCCTGATGTATACTTAAGTCTCCAAATTATGAGCAAAGGATATCATTCTAGTCTTCAAAATTTTTCTTTCCACATAGGAAAACACATTGCTGAAAGCTAACAGTAAATATTGTGCCTTCTCTAATAAAACAGAATGTGTCAGTAAGATAAAACATCCTAAGCACCATGCCGTCAAAGATACTCAAAATTATATTTGTCATTTTTCAAAAAGCTTTCATCATCTTTGTTTTAGAAAATACCCTGAAAGTAGTTATCTTCCTTATTATTTCTGGTTTGGATAAAATAGCAAAATTTTACCCCAAAGAGGACACTATTCAGGAAATATAAGCATGATGTCTAGAAACAGTTAAGCATTCCAAGGCAGCCTTCTGCCATTTAATATTCTTTCAAAGCCATCTGGCCCTCCTCTTTCTCGGTCAAATGATACAGTGTCTTCAAAACACATTCCCCACATGAGCACATGCAGCTAACTAAAGTCAGGAAGCCTGAAGGAATCAAACTACCCCATTCTAAGTTACATGATATGTAAGTCACTCTTGTGATACTTGGGATGGATGTCTGGGAGTAGTTTTGCTTATTTAGTCTGAGAGAAAGAATCTTAAATAGCAAGGCTATGAAAGCTCATATTGTTACAGTGAGCCCTACTGCACTCGTAAGCTTCAGCTAAGACCTCAGTTAAAAATGGGACTCCACTTTGGAATTTGTTAACAAGGCCAATTCCTGGTAGTGTATATTTGTAACTTGGCCCAGGCCTGAAGTTTCAGGTCAACTCACATTGAAGTAGAAAATAAAGAACTTTGTTCAGTTGAGAAGGAACTACTCAGCTCAGAATCTAGGAATACAAACGATTTGTGATCCTCATATGTCTTGAGGCAGTCTTTCAGAGATTTTTCTCCAGTTTCTTTTATCTCCACTTTACTGAGAATCTGCTAGTGTTAAATCAGGTGAGAAACCCTGCTGATAAGCCTGAATCCTTCCGGTCCTTAGTGGAGGTACTCATCCGGCTGTGGGAGGACAAATAAGGTTTCAAATTACACCCTGCAATCGATTTTTAGTTTTGTTGGGTTCTAGGTACCTTCCGAAAAATCCTACAAGTTCTAAATTCTTGGCTAGACCATATTGAAAATCCCTCTCTTAGAGCCACCAGGAAGCATTTCCTGCACCTCATTACGCAACTTCTTTAGCTGTTCTAAAAGTGGCTTAGGGATTTTCTTTTCCCCTAGGGAAGGAGGTGGGTCAGGAAACTGAAAGAGAAAAACGCACAGTTCTGGGAGTGCTTGTCCCAGTGTCAGTCCTTCTACTGAAATTAGCCCCACGTGCTCAGTGATTTCATGACACCTAGAGATTCTCCCCCAACATCTTGGGTCAACATGCAAAGGCAGCCTGATCAACAAAGCAGTTCTTACTTATCTCATTAGTACTCCGAAGAGTATTTTACATAGTCTGTGATGCCTAAAGAATGTTTTCTCATCAAAACTCTTCCAGCTTGCAGCATAGTATTTACTTTTCCACCCATCTTTCTGGAAGAGAATATCGTTTTTTTGTGGGGAGACGCATCCATAATATTTGCAATTCCACAAAAATATGTGATACATTCTTAATAAACAATATGCAAGTCTACCATCGAGGAACATAGAGTAGTACTGATTCACTAAAAAGATTACATTCTACTTATTAGAAGACCTACATTCCATCTCTTTTTACCTCCTACCCACATTTCTAAATTGTGTTGACTCTTTTGTCTCTGGTAGTTAGACCTGAATATCATTAGCTATTCCTGGGACACCTGTATCCTGTTGTATGGTTGGAAACCAGTCTGGCCCATATGTAGACAAAGAGAGCTAACCTTGACCGGGCTCATAGTCTGGACCAGGCACTATGCCAGGTGTTTACATCTGGTGGTTAGCTCATTTAATTATTAATGTATGATGAACTCATATGCATTTTCATACTGGTGGTGGATAATTTTCTTTAATCATAAAAGAAATACGTGCTTATGAAAGAAATGTAGGCAAAAAGGAGAATAAACTATGGGGAGGGGAACAGTCATAATGCCATTCCCCAAAAGTAATCACTGGCCAGTATATTCCTCACAATCCTTTTGATATGGTAGGCTTTAGAAAAAACCTAGTTATAATGATGCCATAGGTATAATTATAATATATATACTCTACATATAGTTATGCATAATTGCAATAATAATATACATACAACTGGTTTACATTGTTTTTTCAATTAAGACTAAAAATGCTCTTTGCTACATGGTGTTGCTACATTTTTTAAAAACAGCTGCATTTTACTCCATACACGACTATCTCATATTTACCTTAATTACTCAGAGGTTGTGCACAGTCATTTTAAGCAGCTTACAAAGGTCAGGAAAGAAAGAACACCGACACTGTCATTTTAAGTTAAAAAGAAGAAATCCAAGTTAGGCCATGCAGAGAAATCAAAGCCTTGTAAAAAACACATTAATACTCTTTCATTTTTAAATTATCCTATAGGCCATACATGGTTCAGAATTTTTTTGTTAATTAATTAATTTATTTACGGCTGCACTGGGTCTTCATTGCAGCACGTGGGCTTCTCATTGCGGTGGCTTCTCGTTGCAGAGCACGGGCTCTAGGCGCACGGGCTTCAGTAGTTGTGGTGCACGGGCTTAGTTGCTCCGTGGCATATGGGATCCTCCCGGACCAGGGCTCAAACCCGTGTCCCCTGCATTCGTAGGCGGATCCTTAACCACTGTGCCACCAGGGAAGCCCCCAGAATTGTATTAAGCATATTAAAATAAATTCAAATTAACAAATGTGACTGAAATACATTCTCACCACCCCCCCGAAAAAAAACTAACTCAACTGAAACTAAAATTCCCTAATTCTATATGCACTTTTAAGAGCTAGCTAAAAACGTATAACAGAGAGCAGAAAAGCAAGCCACTATTTCTCTCCTCAAACAAGGAGTTGTCATGCCCCACTGGCAATATTCTTTGGCAGAAATAGTCATTTGACTTACTGTGCTAGTTTCCTGGGGCTGCCATAACAAAATACCACAGACTGGGTGGCTTAAACATCAGAAATGTATTGTCTCACAGTTCTGGGGGCCCGAAGACCAAGATCAAGGTGTTGGCAGGGTTGAGTTCTTCTGAGGCCTCTCTCCTTGACTTGCTGAAGGCAGCCTTCTCACTGCGTCCTCACATGGTCTCTTTCCTCTGTGTGTGCATGTCTGGGTACAACCTGCCTCTTCTTATAAGGACATCAGTCATATTGGATGAGGGCCCACCCATTTGACCGCATTTTATCTTAATCACCTCTTTAAAGGCACTGTCTCCAAATTCAGTCACGTTCTGAGGTACTGGGGCTTAGGACTTCAACGTGTGAATTGGGGCTGGGGGGGCAGGACACAATTCATCCCATAACGCTTGGCAAGATTAGCGATGACAAGATCGCTGGCTCCTTTTTTCTTTCCTGCTAGGATGTCTGGTTAACAAAGTATCTTCCTTTTAAAAAAAGAAAGAAAAAGAAAAGAAAAAAGCAAACAAAAACACATGCACCTTCTCTTTAATACTCCCCCATCCCACCACCAAGAAAAACAAAAAATATTTTGAACTTATTCTCTTCATTTGAAGTCTCATCATATCTGCATTGGGCACATTTTCAAATCTTAGGCAAGATCTCAGAATAGCAAGGGACACAACGTTTGCGCTAAATTCCTTTAAGAAATAGCCATAGACTTGCTGCAATTTCACAAAAAAGAAAAAGAAATGAAAAGAAAATGCTGCCGCCGACATACCCTGGAGGCTGTACTTTCAAGCCAGCCTCCTGGTATTTGATGCCACAGAACCATTGTCCTTCCACAATCTCCTACCTGCCTGTCCAAACCAAAAATAAACCCTATTTTCTTCTCAGGACCTGACCATAGAATTTCCTACCAAATTCAAACACCTAAAAATCCTCCCTGGAATGTTTCCTAAATGAAAAGAAGAAGAAGAAGATAAAACACTTAACTTTGTAAAGATTTTGTTAAACACCAGCCACCCAAATTTAAAAGTAAGAAAAAAGTAGATTTTAAGTGGAAACAGTCCAAGGAAAGCTCTTCTTTGAAGAAATGGCCACTGGCTCTTTTGTTCTTTTATTTTTGCAGGAGACACGGTGAGGGATTTTGTATCCTTTCCCGTATCTTTTTGTGAAATCTAATCCTCTTTTGCTAGAGGTTGCCTTTCCCGTTCAGTTTGCCAGGCCAGCGGGGGGTGAAAAGTTGCATTTTAACGTAGCAGAGGGCTGTCTCAAGTTTATTAACACCGTACTGCTGAGGAAATTCAGTCCCCCAGTGACTGCCCTGGTTCCCAGATGAAATATTCACTTTCCCTATGATATGTTATCATAAATAGAATACCAAAAGGTTATTATATTTTGGACTAGGTGACTGATTTTGAATTAACTAGCTCGAACAAAATGAAAATTAAAAGACCACTCAGTAGTGTAGTGGGAATGCATTTGGAAAGCCTACTTTCCCTTTCTTGTGGATGGTGACAGTGGGAGGTGAAGCGTAAGACTCTCAGGTCTTTTCGGGTTTCGTGACCTCGGGCCAGCAGATGGGGAGGCAGTTCATCTGCATGGATCAGGGAGGTCCTCGCTTTTGGTGAGGAGCTGGCTGGCTCTGGACTGGTCCATGTGATAGGGAAGAGGGCCCTGGACTCCTTCCATCTACTAATCCATGAAAATGTAAAAAGAGGAACCCCCTGACCTGACCAAACGTGGTCATTTCAGGCTAATTTAACTTTCTCCTCCTCCATGGCCAAAGGCTATACTGCAACCCCAAGGTGTCCATGTTGCAAGAAAATACAGACACAAGTGGAAACATCTGAGAGTGGATGGATTCAGAGAAATCCCTAGAAAAACCACACGTGAACAATTGCCTGCCAGTAGTACATTTAACACAATGGCAGTTTGAATTATTTGTAAGGTAGCTACGTATTAAATGTCTGTGTCTTCTACACTTTAAATTCTATGAGGGCAGGGATCGATTAGGTGAGTGAAGAATGAAAGACTGAATAAAAACACCATAGAAAAAGAACGGGATTTGGATTTAGAAGCCTTAGATACGAATCCTAAGAGGTTTAATTCTCTAGTCATAATGGATGATTTTTTTTTAAAACAAAATGTTCCTTACACCATGGTAAGTATTTTAATCTTCACTTTTCTCCTCTAAAACAAAAATAGATAATATTTTCTAAGCAAGTTTGAGTTCCTGCCTCTTGGATGACCAACCATCACAGTTTACCTACCTGGGACTGACCAGGTTCTGAGGATAAGGGGTTTATGATGCTAAAACCAGGGAAGTTCTGGGAAAACTGGGATGCGTTGGTCATGGTGCAACACTGAATTAGTTGCTTTTTATTCATTTTTATCTCAGCTAATCCTCACCTGAGCACTGTTAGATAAGTAGACACTTTTATTATCCCATATTACAGATGAGGCTATCAGGGCTCAGGCAGGTTAAGCAACAAAAAGCCAGGACCGTCTTAGTTGGGAGTCCAAGGCATAGTTATCATGAAGCTGTGCTGCCTCTCATCAGAAAAATGGGAACCGTGGTAACCCCACCTCATGGGTTTCACCTGGTCATTGAGATGATGATAATGAATTCATATGTGGCATTTCACTGTCTGCAAAGCCCTTTCCCATTGGACCCTACAGTGAAGGGAGGCCATTAAAACTATGTTGTGATCAGTCAGCAATAAAACTTCCTGATCTGGAGCCAGAAAAAGAAAAAAAAAACTATGTTGTGGTCAACCCAGGTTGACCACTCCTTTGGGAACTTCATGGCCCATTACTCTGGGCTCTGGTCAACTCTTTTCTCACTTCTCTTTTTAGAGACACAGAGAAAATAGGAGAGGAAGGGAGACAAATTATTCTTCATCAGCAAGTTACTTTCTCCAAAGGTACTTTTTAATCATTATTATCGTGAAATGTTTATTTTTCAAAAGTCTGTGCTAAGCTTGAGAGAACAACTTTAACTGAAGAATAAATGAGTGCCTTAAAGAGGTAAGGTTGTAAATTGCCCATCAGGTCCAAGGATTCATGGTTGGTTGGTTGCATTCTTGGTATTTATGTCTGAGAGTTCCCTGGTCCTTCACCTGAGCTTGCCCATACTAATATGTATTTTTCAGTTTAACCAAACCCCAAAGTTATAGGCAAGAGGGAAATATAATAAGCTGGGGGAGACAGATACATTGAGGAAACATAATGAAACTTTTCCAAGTAGTAGGTCAAGCAAACTTATATAGTTTAATTGAAAATAAATGCCTTATAAATGAAGCAAATAACTACAAAACAGACTCTTAAAGAAAATCAAAAAAAAACTGATTTTCAATCATACTTGATGATATATTTATTATATATGTAATATGTGATGATATTTGGGGGTACTTCTTTGGCTCCCCACTCCCTTTAAAACTGGCCATGTGGGCTTCCCTGGTGGCGCACTGGTTGAGAGTCCGCCTGCCGATGCAGGGGACACGGGTTCGCGCCCTGGTCCGGGAAGATCCCACATGCCGTGGAGCGGCTGGGCTCGTGAGCCGTGGCCGCTGAGCCTGTGCGTCCGGAGCCTGTGCTCCGCAATGGGAGAAGCCACAGAGTGAGAGGCCCGCGTACCTCAAGGAAAAAAAAAAACAAAACAATAAAACTGGCTGTGTGTGTGTGTACACGGATACATACAATGGAATATTACTCAGCCATAAAAAAGAATGAAATATTGCCATTTGCAGCAACATGGATGGAACTAGTGATTATCATACTAAGTGAAGTCAGTCAGAGAAAGACAAATATGATATGTGGAATCTAAAAAATGATACAAATGAACTTATTTACAAAACAGAGACAGACTCACAGACATAGAAACCAAATTTATGGTTACCAGAGAGGGAAGGGGGGGAGGGATAAATTAGGAGTTTGGGGATTAACAGATATTAGTATATATAAAATAGACAAAGAACAAGGACCTACTGTGTAGCACAGGGAACTGTATTCAATATCTTGTAATAACCTATAATGGAAAAGAATCTGAAAAAGTATACACACACACACACACACACACACACACACACATATAACTGAATTACTTTGCTGTACACCTGAGAGTAACACAACATTGTCAATCAACTATACGTCAATTAAAAAAACAAAAACAAAAAACTGGGCTTAAACACCTTATCCTGACACTCAAGGCTTTTTATATTACAGTTCCAGCTTAATTTTTCTCTCTTCCTCATCTTGTCCAACTGGACTCTCCTCTCCTGTCTTGCCTCCATGCCTTCATTCAAGCTGTTGCCTCCACCTGGGATTCCCTCCTCATTCTCATCTGCACCTGTGAACCTTGTGATGGACCTCTGTTGTTCCTGACTATGCAGCATCCATTTCTCCTCTTTCTCATTTTAAAGCTTCCTTTGTAATTTGGGGGAATCACTCCTGAACAGGTTCACTCTGTGGGTTCAACAGGCTGAGCCCATCTTCAATTCCAGAAGTGGGCATGTGATCCAGACCTGGCCAAACAGCCCTGTTTGTATATTCTGCCTCATTTATCAGGAGAGAGGCACTCTCTTTATGCTGGCGTGGTGGAGCTGGTAACAAGGCAGCCTAGGAGGGATGGTGTCCATCCGTACCTCTACAAGGAATAAGCCTGTCTGAAAACAAAGCCAGTACAAGGTAAAACCACCAAGAGATAGACAGCTCTCTAATGGCATCATCTAAATTTATTTATTTATTTATGGCTGTGTTGGGTCTTTGTTTCTGTGCGAGGGCTTTCTCCAGTTGCAGCGAGCGAGGGCCACTCTTCATCGCGGTGCGTGGGCCTCTCACTGTCGCGGCCTCTCCGTTGCGGAGCACAGGCTCCAGACGCTCAGGCCCAGTAGTTGTGGCTCACGGGCTTAGTTGCTCCGCGGCATGTGGGATCTTCCCAGACCAGGGCTCGAACCCATGTCCCCTGCATTGGCAGGCAGATTCCCAACCACTGCGTAATGGCATCATTTAGATACCCTGGAGCCAACTCTGCCTGATATAAGATATTCCTGCATTTCTCAGTTAGTTAAACCAACACATTTTTCTATGTTTGCTTAAATTAGTTTCAGTTGGGCTTCTATCACTAAAAAACAAACAAACAAACAAAAAACCCACAAAAAATAAAACCCCAAATCTCGGTTATACAGACTCTACCCATAATTCTGGGTTCATTTCGAAGGTCACCAAATTCCTAAAGCTTTCTTGTCCTCAGAAGAGAGATGACATTTTTTTGGGGGGGGTGTGGTTTTTTTTTTACTTTTTGGCCAAACAACGCGTGGCAGATGGGATATTAGTTTCCTGACCAGGGATCAAACCCACACCCCCTGCATTGGAAGTGCCGAGTCTTAACCACTGTACTGCCAGGGAAGTCCCAAGATAACCTTTTTTATTTAACAATCTCCTAGTACTCTATACTTAATATTTCTTGTCATCTGCCATGGGTTAAAGTTTCTTACCAATCTCACAGGACTGCAAGCACCTTGAGGACAGGGTTCTGGGACTGATTTGTTTTTGCTGTCCTCACGGTGTCATACATAGCTGAGTGTTCCTACCCACTTGTGAATAAGTGAGTCAAATTTACTTAGCACTAAAACAATTTTTAAAAAGACTTAAGATGGGCTTCCCTGGTGGCGCACTGGTTGAGAGTTCGCCTGCTGATGCAGGGGACGCGGGTTCGTGCCCCGGTCCAGGAGGATCCCACATGCCGCGGAGCGGCTGGGCCCGTGAGCCATGGCCGCTGAGCCTGCACGTCCAGAGCCTGTGCTCCTCAACGGGAGAGGCCACAACAGTGAGAGGCCCGCGTACCGCTAAAAAAAAAAGACTTAAGATGACTTGAAAATAGCTTTCACACTTATTTTGTTTGGAGGTCAAGAAAAAATGAATCAGGAAAGGGAGAGAAGGCATAAATGTGGAAAGAGAACTCATAAATGTGTTTCTCTCTACATTGTTAGCAGTGTGATTACTGTGATTTATAATGTGTACAAAAATCTAATCATATAATCAGCAAGGTAGAGACTTGAAAATTAAGTGCCTATAAAGAACTATAAATTCTTCAGAAAAGAACAGTGAGAAAACTTGGTCTTTCCAGTCAGACCCCCAGATTTGATCTGAACTTTCCTGCTATGTGACTAAGGGGTGAATTCGTTATTATTTGTGATTTTCCATTTCTTAGTATCTAAAATGACACAAATAGCTATCACCAAACGATTGCTGTGAAGATGTAGTGGGAAGAGAGAGATTGTGTATTAGTTGGTATACATATCCAGCTGCTGCCACAGAGATGTATAACATGAATGGTTTAAACAAGAAAGATTTTTATTTCTCTCCCATGTGAAAAACAAGACTCAAGTAGTCTGGGGCTGGTATGGTGGCTCCATAGTAGCATCACAGACCCAGGTTCCTTCTATCTTGTGGCTCTGCCTTTCCCACTATGTTGTTCTCATCTTTAATTGTCCAAGATGGCTTAATGCTATGATCTCATTCTAGCCAACAGAAAGAGGAAAGGGGAAGTGGAGTGTATGCCCCTTTCATTTCAAGGCACAGTGCAGGTTTTCCACATGGACTGCTCACATCCCAGTGGACAGAGCTTGGTCACATGTCTGATAGGGGACAAGTTAGGAAATACAGTGTTGGTTCTCAGCTGCCATGGCTCAAATAATGTTATGGTTTTTTTTAAAAAGTTATTATTATTACTAGAGATAAAGGGGAAAACTAGAGATAAAGGGGACAACACTGGATTTATTTAACCACCTGGAAGGTTTCCTGGTACACCTGATACTACCTCTTTCCATCCCCTTTCTGGTTACTGGTGTATTAAAAATTCTGAGTAGTATCCTCTCCTTTTTGCTGGCTTTGTTAAACAGCAAAATCCTTCTGAAAGCAGCATGAAAATGCATAGGATTCATGATAATATAACTCTTAGGAATTTATTCAAATCAAATCATGAATGAAATAATAAAAGGCAGAAGCTGTGCATTCCAGTCTTCCTGGAAGAGCACGATTGTAAAGCGTTTCGCTATTCCACATTAGTAGACCATAAGCCATCCCTTCCTTTTCTGAGACCAGCTTTGAAATCCTCAGGTGTTGGTCTTAGATACCATGACGTTACCCCAGTGCCTGGGCCAGTGCTGACTGGAGTAAAGACTTTAACATGCTGGGTTCCTGAGAAATGGGTCTTGTTCAGATATTAGTGTGCAGGAGGTACGTTAGGGGTCAGTACCTGTGGGGAATTAAAGTAAGCAGGACTGGGCAGAGAGAAAAGTGAACTGTGATACAGTCAAGAGAAGGCTTTAGCCAACCTCCCAAGCAGCTCCAGAGCTGGAACAGCCCCTCAGAGTTGTCCTGCATCACCCATTCCACGGAAGGAGACGTGAATATATGAATAGGTATCTTAAGGCAAGGGCAAGTCCTGGGGAAGAATTTAGCCAAGAGCAGGAAGCAGCCAACACTGCTGGCATCTGGAGAAAGAGCACCTGAGTCCAGAAGAGGGAGATCTGGGCTGCGCAGTTCTGCGTCCCCGGCAGGGGTCAACACTGATCCATGCTGAGCTAGTAGGATACTGTTGTCCGGTAGTTTGAAATGGGAGACTAGGAAACTGGAAGTGGGGAGGCAAGTTTACTGCAGTGTTCGAGGCAAAGTCCACAAATTCTTGTGGATCCTCAGAACCACCTGGTCCCTGCCCTTCTTAATGCCTGGTTGTTGAATGGTTCATTGGATTTAATTTGTTCCGGTTACCATGAGAACCTTATATATTTTGCCAACAATCCATGAATTACTATGAATGTGACAGAATATTATGCATCCCTCGAAATGATAAGAATGCCATTCTGATAATAATGTCAAACACAAAAATATGTCCACGTTATCATTTTAGGTGAACTGACAAAACAGAAAATAATATTCCTGTAGGTAAACATTAATAAGTAAAAGTAACAGATGCATCCCAGGACATTATCAAAAAAGTGAAAAGACAACCTACAGAATGGGAGAAAATATTTGCAAAGCATATATCTGATACGGGTCTAGTATGTAGAATATATTAAGAACTTCCAACTCTCACAGCTCAACAACAAGAAGGCAACCCAATTTTAAAAAATGGGAAAAGGACTTGAACAGATCTTTCTCCAAAGAAGATATACAAATGGCCAAGAAACCCAGGAAGAGATGTCAACATCATTAGTCATGAGATGCATATTGAAACCACCACAGGGTACCACTTCACATTTACTTAGGATTGTTATTTAAAGAAAAAAAAGAAAGAAAGAAATATAAAAAAGAAATATAGCCAAGAGTCGGCAAGGATGTGGAGAAACTGGAACTCGTGGACATTTTTGGTGGGATTTAAAATGGTTCTGCTGCTGTGGAAAACAGTTTGGTGGTTCCTTAAAAAGTAAAATTTAGAATTACCACATGATGCAGCAATTCTTTGTCTAGGTATAAGAGAATTAGAACTAGAGGCTCAAACAGTTGTACACAAATATTCATAGTAGCTCTATTCACAACAGCCAAAAGGGGGAAACAGTCCGGATGTCCATCACAGAGGGACGGATAAACAAACTGTGGTATATCCATATAATGGAGTAGTATTCAGCCATAAATAGGAACAGACTACTGCTATATGCGTATATAGATGATACTTGAAAACATGCTATGGCAAAAAAGCCAGACACAAAGGCCATATATTGTATGATTTCATTTCTATGAAGTGTCCAGAATAGGTTAATCTTTTTTTGTTTTTTTGTGGGTTTTTTTGCGGTACACGGGCCTCTCACTGCTGTGGCCTCTCCTGTTGCAGAGCACAGGCTCCGGACGCGCAGGCTCAGCGGCCATGGCTCACGGGCCCAGCCGCTCCGCGGCATGTGGGATCTTCCCAGACCGGGGCACGAACCCGCGTCCCCTGCATCGGCAGGCAGACTCTCAACCACTGTGCCACCAGGGAAGCCCCAGAATAGGTTAACCTTTTGAGACAGAATACAGATCAGTAGTTGGCAGGGGCAGTGGGGAGAGAAAAATGGGAAGCATCTTGCTTAATATATATGGAACTTCCTTTGGGGGTGATAAAAATGTTTTGGAACTAGATAGAGGTGGTGGTTGCACAACCTTATGAGTGCAGTTAATGCCACTGACTTGTTCACGTTAAAGTAGTTAAAATTATGTGACTCTCACCTCAACTAAAAAAAAGGTAATAAAGAATAAAAGATACTATTGGATTAGAAGTGGTTTTAAAAAGCATTATATCACCATGTCATATATATTTTATTTTTCAGTTTCTTTTTGTTTCAGGGTAGACAGTTACTTCCTAAAATAATTAAAATACTTTGGAATGAGAGAAATAATTGTCAGAGTGTAAGTTATCCACATGGGCCATATGGAGACAGTGCCCCAGGGTAACACATCCCTTGCCAATAAAACTTAAGGTATAAAGTGACTGGCAACTGGCTCTTGTCCTTCACAGCAGTCTTGGTTCTGTCACTTCGTTAACCTCAATTTAGTACAGCCCTTCATTGTTTGCAGTTGAATCTTTTGGGGCTGCACTTACATCGTACTGGCGGGGTTTATTTGTAGCACCTTTAAAAATATTCTCTAATTCTTTTATTATACATTTTCTAGTTTAAAATCTAAGCATAGTATAGTTCTTTTTGAAAATCCATGTGAGAATAGAAATAGAAAATTAAAATGCCCATCATTCTATCACCTAGAACAGCGGCCCCCAACCTTTTTGGCAACAGGGACTGGTTTCATGGAAGACAATTTTTCCATGGACCAGGGGTGGGGGGTGGCCTCAGGATGATTCAAGCACATTACATTTATTGTGTACTTTATTATCATTACATTTGTAATATATAATGAAATAATCATACAACTCACCGTAATGCAGAATCAGTGGGAGCCCTGAGCTCGTTTTCCTGCAACTAGACGGTCCCATCTGGGGGTGGTGGGAGACAACGACACCCGACGTGTGTTGCTTATGTCGTCTGCTCCTATGAGAATCTAATGCTACCACTGATCTGACAGGAGGCATAGCTCAGGCGGTAATGCGAGCGATGGGGAACAGCTGATGAAACTTCGCTCGCATGCCCGCTGCTCACCTCCTGCTATGCGGCCGGTTCCTAACAGGCCACGGACCGCTACTGGTCGGTGGCCCAGGGGTTGGGGACCCCGGACCTAGAATGAAAGTGTTAGATGTTTTATACACATGTGTGTACACCAACACGTATACACAGTGGTATGGGTGCATTTGGGGCCACAAATAGTGTTATGCTGTACATGTTTTATATTTTTCACTCCCTAATGTTGTTAACAATTTTCTTTGTCATTCTTTTAAAATGGCATTTTTAATGTATAGTGGTACCATAATTTATGGAACTGATCATCTGTTTCATACATCTATTTTTCCCAATATTTCTGCAATCTAATCCTTCACTCTGCTCCATTATAACCATTCCTTCCTTCACTCTTCTTTTCTGGGGGAGGGGGAGGGGCAGCTTCCAATTTTCACCAAAATATTTACAATTTTGTTATAAAGAAAAATAAGATGAAATTCCTGTGTATAAGTCCTTTTGTGTATCACTGATTATTTTATTCAGATAACTTCATGTCGGGATATAATTGACATATAACATTGTTAGTTTCAGATGTATGCCATAATAATTCAGTATTTCCAGTGGTGAAATGATCACCACAATGTTTAGTTAACTTCTGTCATTACACATAGTTACAGTGATTTTTTCATGTGAAAAGTTTTAAGATCTACTCTCTTAGCAACTTTCAAATATACAATACAGTGATATTAACTATAGTAACCATGCTGTACATTACATCCCCTGGACTTATTTATTTTATAACTGGAAGTTTGTACCTTTTGACCACATTTACTCACTTCGTCCAAACCCCAACCCCCCTCCTCTGGCAACCACCAATCTGTTCTCTGCATCTATGAGTTTGTTTTTCTTTGTTTGTTGATGTTTTTGGATTCCACACATAAGTGAGATCATACAGTATTTGTTTTTCTCTAGCTGACTTATTTCACTTAGCATAATATCCTCAGGGTCCATCCATGTTGTCACATATGGCAAGAGTTCCTTCTTTTTTATGGTGTATATATATGTGTATATATATATATATATATATATAATTATATATATATATAAAATTATATACTACATATATATAACAACTTCTTTATCCATTTATCCATCAGTGGACACTTGGCTACCGTAAATAATGCTGCAGTGAACACGGGGATGCATGTATCTTTTCAAGTTAGTGTTTTTTTTTCCTTTGGAAGTGGAATTACTGGATCATGTGCTAATTTTATTTTTAATTTTTTGAGGAACCTCCATACTATTTTCCATAGTGGCTAAACCAATTTATATTCCCACCAACAGTGTACAACATTTCCCTTTTCTCCATATCCTCCCTGATACCTATTATTTCTTGCCTTTTTTATAATAGTCATTATAATATGTGTGTTGTGATATCTCACTGTGGTTTTGATTTGCATTTCCTTGTTGCTTAATGACACTGAGCACCTTTTCATGTAACTGTTGCCATCTGTATGTCTTCAGAAAAATACCTATCCAGACTCTCTGCCCATTTTTCAGTTGGATTGTGTTTGTTTCTTTGCTCCTTGTGCTGTTGAGTTATATGAGGTCTTTATATATTTTGGATATTAATTGCTTATCACATACATGATTTGTAAATATTTTCTCCATTCCATATGTTGCCTTTTCATTTTGTTGATCATTTCTTTTTTGTTGTGCAGAAGCTTTTTAGCTTCATGTAGTCACGCTTGTTTATTTTTGCTTTCCTTGCCTTTGCTTTTGGTTTCAAATCTAAAAAAATCATTGCCAAGACCAATGTCAAGGAGCTTAATGCCTATGTTTTCTTCTAAGAGTTTTATGGATTCAGGTCTTATATTCAGGTCTTTAATCTCATTTTTAGGTGTGTGTGTGTGTGTGTGTGTGTGTGTGTGTGTGTGTGTGTGTTTGTGTGTGTGTTGTAAGATAGGGGTTTCAGTTTCATTCTTTTGCATGTGCCTGTCTGGTTTTCCCATCACCATTAATTGAGGAGACTGTCCTTTCCCCACTGCATATTCTTTACTCCTTTGTCAAAAGTTAATTGACCATAGGTACATAGATTTTTTTCTGGGCTGTCTATTCCATTCCATTGATCTAAGTGTCTGTTTTTATGCCAGTACACCCAGTTTTGATTACTATGGCTCTGTAATATAGTTTGAAATCAGAACGCGTGATGCCTCCAGCTTTGTTCTTCTTTCACTTCTTTCCACTTTTTATTTTCTTTGTATTTCTTTCACCCTGACTGCTTTGGCTATTCGGGATCTTTTAGGATTGTTTGTTCTGTGTCTTTGAAAAACACCATTGAATTTTGACAGAGATTGCACCTGAATCTGTAGGTTGCTTTGGGTAGTATGGGCATTTTAACAGTATGAATTCTTCCAATTTATGAGCATGGAATATCTTTCCATTTATTTCTGTCTTCTCCAACGTCTTTCATCACTGTCTTAATAGTTACAATTACATTCTTAAAAATAAATTCCTAGGACTAGAAATACCCAGTCAAAAGGAAAATGTGAAAGTTTTTGATATGTGACAAATTGCCTTCCTGTTAGGTTATCTCATTTTCCCCTTCCAACAATGGTGCATGAGATTCTGCCTCTGTTCTACATCCTTTGCAAAATCAGGGCTTTCTCTAATAACCATTGCCAAAAGTATTATTTTATGTTTTAAAAAATTTGTTTTTGATGAGACAGTACATAATATGGTTTAAATGTCCATGGAACCAAAGGTATCTGGGGGAGTCTCTTTCCTGCCCAGGTACACCATCCCCCTTTGGGGGCCACGGTTCCCTGTGTGTTCTTTCCAGAAATCATTTATGTATTCATAAATGGTAGCAGTCTAAACACACTGTCTGGACCTTGCACTTGCTATATCTCATAAATGTAGCCTCTTCATTCTTTTCTACTGTCCTGTACTTTTCTATTGTTGAATGCTATATATTTTAAAAGTTCCCTTTTGATGGACAGTTCAGTTGCCTTCAAGCTTTTGCTGTTACAGACAACGTATCTGTGAGTTACCTTGTAATTCCCTCACTTTGTACATGTACAAGGAAATAAGTGTAAGTTAAACTTCTGGGTTCCTAGATTCAAGGATTTTTTTAAATGTTTTTGTTATCAAGAAGAAAAGAAGAAAAAAGAATGAGGGAGAGAGAGAAAAGAAAAAAATTAGAAGATTTAGTGAGTCTGGTGGTTATTAAATGGTAGAAAATGTCACATATTTTCCCCAGATTGCTCATCTCTGAAGTTGCTGGTTTTCTTTCAGTAGTCTTCCTTTTCTGTTCAAGGGGTCAGAAATTTCAAAAGAGTAAGGGCAGGAAACAGAATGGGTGCTAAAGACCCAATAGCAGAGCTGCCTCCAGTCCTATAACAGGTGTTTTACCAGCAGCTGAATTCCAATAAGGAAGAGCAAATACCTTAGAAGAGGGCGAGCTAAGCCTTTAAGCCCTGGAGGTGAGTTACACATCTTCTCTTCAGAAATACAAAATGAAAATACGTTTAGGGTTGGAAAATAATTTTCCAGGGGTGACATCATCTGTGACACAAAGGATGAAAACTTCAAAACTTCAGTTAATGTACATTTATTTAACAGTGACTTCTTTAATGGAAAAAGTGACTTTCATTTAGTTTAAGTAAACTTAAAAAAAATAACATGCGTGCAGCAAAGCGCACAATATATTATGTAGCACATAATTATATAGCTTAATGAACTTTCACAAAGTGAACACATCCCTGTAACCGCCACCAAGATCAAGCAGTAGAGAGTAACCAGCCTCCCAAAAGCCCCCACTGTGCCCTTCCAGATCACTACCCACCACCAAAGTAACCATTCTCTCTCACCACCAATTAATTGTGTGTGTTATTTAACATTATACACGTGGAAAATATAGGATGCGCTTTTCTGTGTCTGGTTTCTTTTACTCAACATTATGTAGAATTCATCCTTGATTTTGTTTTTATCTTTCTTTTGTGTGGCTTCATTCATTCCACAAATGTTTACTGAGCACCTACTGTACGCCAAGCAGTATGCTAGGTACTGCAGAAACAATGACAATGATACAGATGCGGTCCCTGCTTTCCTGGAACTTACATAAAGAGACTGTCTTCTGACTCTGAAAATAAGTATCTAAGGATTTAAATGTCATCGCTTCCCAGAGAGACAATGAGGTTTGTCAACACAGGTAGCTCCGAGGTACCCGTTTGTCTAGAAAGTCACAGATATGGTCCGGCTAATGTGTACTTCAGTAGATTTCCAAATCTTTATCTCCAGAATCTCCCAGCATTGTTTACCTGCTATTTAAGAGTCAGAAGCCTGCAAAATAAAAATCTCGACTGCCTTGTTAGAATTGCATTCCAGGATAGCTCCTTGATTGAATAACTAGAATGTCTGCCAGGCAAGGCTCTGGGGAAGTTGTCTGTATCTTTGAAATGCTATTTCAAACGTGCTTCTTTGGCAGAAAAATTCAGAGAAGACTAACAGCCAAGCAATGGCTTTTTTCCTTTGAAGTTATAGTTTCTGCCCTTTTCTCAGTTTAGGAAATGGATTGGGAGATAATATTTCATGTGGTCACTGAAGATCTCCAATTAACCCCCAAATCAGGAGGGGGACACAGAGACTGTTATTTCAAGACCGAACATAAAGTCAAAAATTCTAGTGCGTGCATACATTAACTTCAGATTTGCTAGCAATTACTGACTTTCATAAATGACTTTGAAATATTTAAATTAGTACAACATTGATAAAAGTAAATATGTGCATTTATCAAAAGCCTTAAAAATTTTAAGAGCATGACAGATCTATAGTCCCTTTACCATCACCCTCAAATTTGTCCCCTCTCCCTTTCTCCAGGTATGAATTTAGAGAGCATCCTTCCAGACCTCTTTTTATATTTTTATGCACAAATACACATATGTGTCAGTTGTTTTTCACCTAAATGGTATACACATCGTGCTGCAACTTGCTTTTTGCCCTTCAACGATATTTTTTGAGATATTGCCAGTTACTCTCTACCTGGTTCGCTCCTTTGAACTGCTGTACAGGGTTCTGTGCCATATAAACGTACCATTTTCTATAACACAGCCATCCTTCTGCTGAGGACATGCCGTCTCCAGTTTTTCACTATGACAAGTAGTGCTGCCATGACAGCCTTGACCTGCATCCTTTTTTTTTTTTTAAGACTTTTCTGATGTGGACCATTTTTAAGTCTTTATTGAACTTGTTACAACACTGCTTCTGTTTTATGTTTTGGTTTATGGCCACAAGGCATGTGGGCCCTTAGCTCCCCGACCAGGGATCGAACCCACACCTTCTGCATTGGAAGGCAAAGTCTTAACCACGAACCACCAGGGAAGTCCCTTGACCTGCATTCTTGGGCTTGTGAGCAAGTATTTCTCCAGGACAGACACCAAGAAATGGATAGATGATGGCATTGCTTTTTTAAAAGAGCAGCTTGGTCCTTAACGCTGAGGAAGCTCCTTGAAGGCTGTGTAGGTCTTATTTGTATCTGTATTGCCAGAGTCCAGCACAGAGCCTGCTGGCTTGTGACTGCCTGCCATGTATGGGGGTCCTGGTTTTCCCTTCAACTCTTTACTTCTCAATCTCTTGGTCTGTCCCTCCTTGCCTCCAGGTCATTTCAAAGGTAGCAGCATAAGGTCTTCCTTCTTGGCCTTCTCTTGTTTCTCCAGTGTGTCTTTCCCTTGGTCAGAAGCTCTCTTCTCAAGCTGTACATTGGAATCAAATGGGGAGCTTTTGAAATTTACCAGTGCCCAGGCCCACTTTCCAGAGGTTCTGACTTCACTGGCCTGCAGGGAGGTGGATCCCAGGTAATGGGTTTTATTCCTTCTTAGCTTTCTGTTTTCTACCGTTAGGAGGCTAGAATGGAGAATCGTTGTCTTAGGCCAGTGGTTCTCCAAGTGTGGTTCCCATCCAGCAGTACCAGCATCCCCTGGGATTTGTTAGAAGTGTGAATTCCTGGGCTTGACCTTAGAACTACCAAATCAAAAACTGGAGGGTGGGACCCTAGGTATAGGTTTGGCAAGCCCTCCAGATGATTCTGAAGCACGTTAAATCAAATTTGAGACCTGCTGCCCCGCGTGACCTCCTGCCTTTCCCTGACTCTGTAAATAGGGAGAAGACTTCCTTTTTCTCACCTCCAACCTCAACTCCTCTCCTGAACACCAGCTGCCCCACTGACATACCACTAGGGTGCCTCGTCCACATCTCCAGTGCTCCCCACCCCACTCCCACCTTGCCAAAACTGTTTTTCCCTCAGCCTTCTCCATCCCAACAAATAGCACCAATGTCCTCCAGGTCATTAGAAGCAGAAATGTGGAATTCATTTAAAAAATCTTTTAAAATTGGTAATACATTCTGGTGGCTTAAAACCCAGTAGGTATAAAAGGGTAAGCGATGAAAGTGTCTCCCACCCTTACCCCCCTGTTATGGACTGAATTGTGTCCCTGCCAAATTTATATCTTAAAGCCCTAACTCCAAAGTGACTACATTTGGAGATAGGGCCTTTAAGGAGATAATTAAGGTTAAATGAGATAAGGGTGGGACCCTAATTAAATAGGACTGGTGTCCTTGTAAGAAGAGGAAGAGATACCAGGAATGTATTGTATAGAAGAATGGACAGGTGAGGACACGGCAAGAAGGTGGCCATCTGTAAGCCAAGGAGAGAGGCCTCACCAGAAAAACCTTGGCAGTACTTTGATCTTGGACTTGCATCCTCCAAAACTGTGAGAAAATAAATTTCTGTTGTGTAAGCCACCCAGTCTGTGGTGTTTTATGATGGTTAATTTTATGTGTCATTTGACTAGGCCACGGGGTGCCCAGATATTTGATCAAACATTATTCCGGGTGTTTCTGCGAGGGTGTTTTGGGATGAGATTAACATTTAAACCAGTGGACCTAGTAAAGCACATTGCCCTCCATAACGTGAGTGGGCCTCATCCAACCACTTGAAGGCCTGAAGAGAACAAAAAGACTGACCTTCCCTTAGAATTTTTCCTGCCTGACTGCCTTGAAACTGGGACATCTGCCGCTTCTTGTCTTCAGACTCTAACTGAAACATAGCCTCTTCCCGGGTCTTCAGCTGGCTGGCCTTCAGATGGAATTAAACCATCATCAGCTCTCCTGGGCCTCCAGCTTGCTGACTTACTGTGCAGAGCTTGGGTCTTGGTAGCCTCCATAAACACAGGAGCCCATTGCTTATAATAAATCTCTACGTCACACACACAGAGTCTTGGATCCGTTTCTGTGAAGAACCTTGGCTAATATGCGCCTTAGCAGAATAATACATCCCCTTATGTCCAGTTCCCAGTCTTCTTCCTTCCTTCGTTTCTTATGTATCCATTCAGACTTTCTTTAGAATACATAAGCAAATAAAAATATGTAATATTATTTTTCTGCATCCTTTACACACGCAGACACATACACAAGAAGTCCCATTCCTTTTACAGATGCATTGTCTTTCATTGTATGCATGTATCTTAATTGATTTAATCAGTCCCTATAGTTTATGTTTTCATTCCTTGTGATTTTGTGCCATTAGAAATGATGCTGCAGGGACTTCCCTGGTCGTGCAGTGGTTAAGAATCCACTTGCCAATGCAGGGGACAGGGGTTTGAGCCCTGGTCCGGGAAGATCCCACATGCTGCGGAGCAACTAAGCCTGTGCGCCACAGCTACTGAACCTGCGCTCCAGAGCCCGCGAGCCACAACTACTGAAGCCCACGCACCTAGAGCCCATGCTCCGCAACAAGAGAAGCCACCATAATAAGCCCACACACTGCAATGAAGAGTAGCCCCCGCTCGCCGCAACTAGAGGAAGCCCGCGCACAGCAACGAAGACCCAAGGCAGCCAAAAATAAATAAATTTATTTTAAAAATGATACTGCAATCAACGAAGAACCTTGTGCATGTCATTTTTCTACATATGCAAAAATATCTCATTTATATAACACGTAGAATGCTAGGTCAAAGTGTATATGATTTTTGCAGTTTTGATAGATGTATTGCCTTCTTAGGGCTTATGTCAATTTACATACTCAACAACAATGTACTAGAGTTCCCCAGTCTTAATAATTGACTGTATTTATCAGTATTGTGCCTGATAGCTGAAAAACTAGTGTTGGTATAGGGGTTTTTTGTTTTGTTTTTTTAATGAGGATCGCCTTCCTCACTTTGTAACAGATTCTTTTTTTTCTTTTTTTTAAATTAATTAATTTATTTATTTATTTTTGGCTGTGTTGCGTCTTCGTTTCTGTGTGAGGGCTTTCTCTAGTTGCGGCGAGCGGGGGGCCACTCTTCATCGCAGTGTGCCGGACTCTCACTGTCGCGGCCTCTCTTGTTGCAGAGCACAAGCTCCAGACGCACAGGCTCAGTAGTTGTGGCTCACAGGCCTAGTTGCTCTGCGGCATGTGGGATCTTCCCACACCAGGGCTCGAACCCGTGTCCCCTGCATTGGCAGGCAGATTCTCAACCACTGCGCCACCAGGGAAGCCCTTGGTATAGTTTTAATTTGGATTTTTTTATTATGATAAAACTGAGTATACTTTCACGAGCTTGTACCATTTGTATTTCCTTTGTGGTGAGCTGTTAATCGATACCTTTTGCAGAGTTTTCTTTTGGATTGAGGAAAGATTTCTCTCTGTGTTATGAGCAGAACATTTTCTTAGTTTGTCATCTGACTTTTGATTTGGATTATGATGTTTCTTGTCAAGTAGAACATTATTTGTTTCATAATGAAGTTAAATATTTCAGTTTTTTTTTTTCCTGTGTGGCTTGTGCATTTCGAGTCAGCATTAGGAGGTCTTCCTTATGCCACAGATAGAAAGGAATTATTCACTCCTGTTTCTTTCTAAGCCTGTTTTGGTTTAATTTTTACAGTCAAATTTTTATTCATTTGATATGGATCAAGCATGTAATTTAAAGTATGAGGTACAGATTTAACTTTTTAAAAAAATTTTTATCCAATTTTTAAAGGTTATACTCCATTTATAGTTATTATAAAATATTGGCTATATTCCCCATGTTGTACAATACATCCTTGTAGTCTGTCTTACACCCAATAGTTTGTTCCTTCCACTCCCCAACCCTGACATTGCCCCTCCCACCATTGGTAATTCAGTAGTTTGTTGTATTTTTTAGATTCTACATATAAGTGATATCATACAGTATTTGTCTTTCTCTGTCTGACTTATTTCATGTAGCATAATGCCCTCCAAGTCCATCCGCGTTGCTGCAAATTTTTGTTATTTTTTATGGCCGAGTAGTGTTCCATTGTACATATATATGTATAAATATATCACATCTTCTTTATCTATTCATCTGTTGATGGACACTTAGCTTGTTTCCATATCTTAGTAATTGTAAATAAAGCAGCTATGAACATTGAGCTGCATGTATCTTTTTGAATTAGTGGGGGTTTGGGGGATATATACCCAGGAGTGGATTTGCTGGGTCATATGATAGTTCTATTTTTAATTTTTGAGAAACCTCCATACTGTTTTCCACAGTGGCTGCATCAATTTACATTTCTACCAACAGTGTACAAGGGTTCCCTTTTCTCCACATCCTCAACATCAACTTTAATTTTTTATTATTAAAAATTAATTTTAAACCACATGGCTACCAAGTCATTCTAGCACTGCATAGTGACTGGTCCAAGTTTTCCCAATCAGTTTCAGAAACCATCTCTATCAGAAACTAAACTGTCCCAGTCAGATCTGTTTCTGGATTTTCTAGTCCTTCCACTGGGTTTTCTGTTCATTCGCAGTCCAGTATCACCCAGTTTATTTACTGAGGCTTTCCATTATATTTTAATATCTGTTATTAATACTAGATTCTCCACGTTGCTCTTCATTTTCAAAGTTTTCCAAGCTGTTTTTTTGTTTATCTTCCCAAATAAACTTTTGTTCAATTTTGTCTCAATCAAACAAAAGAAGAATAACAGAAACAAAATGTTGGTATTGATATTGTGTTTCCAGTCATTTTATAAACTGTCTTAGGGAGAATGGGCACCTTGGTGACATTCCGTCATCCTAAGAATATGGTATTTTTCCATCTACTCACATCTCTGAAGTCCTCATTAGTGTTTTAAAATAGTATTCCTACAGGCATTGTATGTTCCTTGTTATTTCTATCCCCAGTGATTTTGTTGCTATTGTATGTGGGGTTTTATTCTTTTATATTCTCTATGTGGTTGTTATTTGTATATATAAAAGACAGCAATTTCTGCATAATCATTTTGGGACTCATTCTTGATGCCCCCACTTCTCATCCCCATGATAACATCCTTCACCATGTCCTATTGATTCTGTCTTTAAAATATACTTTCTCCATATCTAAATCCTGCCACCTCCACTCCCACTACCCTAGTTAAAGCCAGTGTCATCCTTGTTTGAACAACACAATAGCCTCCTTGATCCCATCGTTCACACAGCAGCCAGAGGGATTTTTTCAAAATGAAAGAAGTGTCTTGCTGTCTCCTTGCCTAAGAATTTTCTGTGGCTTGCCCTTACATTCAGAGTAAAATACAAACTCCTCACCTGGAAGGCCCCATATCACCTGGCTCCTGGCTCACTGGCCTGCAGCCCCACTCTCCATCCCCTCCCTTTCATTCACAGAACTCCAACCACAAGGGCTCCTCTCGGTTCTGAAACCCTCCCACTTCTTTCCTATCTCAGACATTGTCCTGCTGGTCTCTCTGCCGAGAATATTCTTCTGCTTGTTGTTTAAGAGGCTGGTTCCTTCTTACTATCTAGGCTTCCATTTAACTAGCACTTCTCAAAGAGGCTTTCTCTGTCCACCTGATCTCAACTATCTCCCTTTTAATCTCCTCCACAATACTTAGAACAGTGTTTAATTATATACTTGTTCACCTATTTACTTATTTTATGTTTCCCTTCCCCCCAGACTGTGAGCTCTTCTGCTATCTGCAAACTTCATGGTGCATAGTAGGTGTTCAATAAATATTTATTGAATAAATAAACAAATGTCTTCCTTGTTTATATAGTCAGGGGTTGGGTAAGCTTCTACTTTTTCCTGCTACTCAGTTGTTATTCTCTAACCACGTTTTAAATCCACAGTTACCGTATATCAACTGCTTCTATTTCTGTCTAAATCACAAGCTCCCCTCAAACTTCACTCAGAAGCCTGACTTAGCTATCATAAATCTCTTCTTAGCACCTGTCCACATATACACAATATATATAAGGTTATTTTCAAATAGTGAAACACATATTGAATGTTACAGAAAAAGCTAATATTATGCATAATTTATAAGAAAACTTTTGCCTAAGGGTGGTGACAACATCATATTTTCTTTATATACTGTCTCTTTATTAAAACAAAAGCAACTACTGGTCTCATTAAGAAAATAATATATTCTCGTCGTAAACATAAGTAAACAATATGAGAATGGGTATCATAGAAATGTAAAAAATGTAAACGATCTCCATAATTCCCAGTTTCAGAGATCACAGTCATATGGTTATAATATGATGTGTATCCATCTTTCTAGACTTTTTTTTTTCCTATGCGGATCCTTTTCTGGCACAGGCTGAGGCTTTGCTGCTTTATTTTGTTTATACTACTAAAGGAACCAATTACACAAACCACACTGTGACTCACTTACTTAATAATACACCTTGGACATGTTTATATGCTAAAACATACTGCTCTTCCTGACTCTTAAATAACTGCCTAATATTTCATTGCATTTACTGTCTCTTGATGGTTCCCTTCCCTTTACACCTGCTTAGTGAAGTGGGGAGGACAGGGTCTTGAATTGTGTCTCTTTTCAATTTTTAGGACCTTTGGCCCTCCTGGACACGAGGGCCAGTCACCGCTCAGGGAAGTCTACTGTGACTTCCGTTCTGTCGGAAAAGGTACGTTAGAGCAAATATAAGTTCCATGAGGTCCAGATTGGTGGTGAGAATTAATGAACTGAATAATCAGCTGTAAGAAGTATAAAAAATGTATGTGGGTGAACTTGCGTTGCTGACTGTAATCAGGATTCAGGCAGCATCACCACCATGGTGCGAGTGCCCAGGAGAAAATTATACCTCCAACGTCTTGCTTTTTGTAACTGTACCTCTAGCACAGAGCCCAGCAGTAGCTGAACTTTATTCCAGTTATGCTTGCCATGAATGCCAGAGATATGTACTGTCAGACCTGTTTTTAAGTGGGAAAAAAAAAACAAAAACGATTTTTTTCATTGCCAGCTTCTGATAGGGACTTGACAAGGCGCTAATTACTAGGCTTACGTTTCAGGAAGCAACCTATTTTGTGTTATTGGTGCCAATTAATACAAAGATGGTGCAGGGTGAATATACCATTTCCAACTGGCGCTGATTTGATGTCGCATAATCTCCTTACTGCGTCAAGCTGGTGCATGCAATGCATCTGTTTTTGCACATTAATTTGGAAAATGAAGGTATTTCTCCCTGCCCCTAGCCCCTCTCCGTTGTCCTTGGTAGTCACAGTAGCTGAGATATTTTGAAAAGCTCTTTGAAGACCATCTTTGTAGCAGGCTTCCACATAAGCTCACGGGGAATTCAAATCCTGCACTACTTTATAACTCTAAGGCAGGCCTCTCGGCCATATGCTGTTGTAATAGCAAGGGCCACAGTATGGCCTGAACAACACAAAGATACTGGGCTGAACTGAGGGCCTTGACAGTCTATAAGGATGGTTGTTGCCATGAGACCACTGAAGAAGAGCAGTGTTCCTAAGGGCCAGTCTTACAGTTAGGTCAATGAGTGGTCTGGGCGTTGGAAAGGAATTCTCTTCCTCAACCCCAGTTGGACTGATATCCAGAAGCCCCACCATTTGTGACTGACTCCCTAAACCAGACCCCCTATAGGCCTCTTCCCCCAGTTGACCTGATACCTGAATTTTTTCTAACGTATAGATTTCTACTCTTTGAGATTGTGTTCCAGACCATCACAGTTTATCCTATATTAAGCTTAAAAAAGCATAAATACACATGAGAGTCAATATAATATTATGGTTTAACAATACGCCTTGAAATCAGAAAGCCTACCTGTGAAGGCCCACTTAGCTACTCACTAGCTGTGTAACCTTGGGCCAGTTACTTATCCTCTCTGTGTCTTTATTTCTTCCTCTCAAAAGTGGAGCTCACGGCATTCCTATTTCATTGGGTTGTCAGAAGGATTGAATACTGTCTTATCAATTGTGCCTAGAAGTGGTAAGCAATCACAAAGGTTAGCCATTACTGTAATAAATACCTTTATGGTAGACAGCCTATTATGCATCATCTGGCAGAGGAAATTACATTTTTGCATATGTAAATATTGTTTACCATACAAAAATATATTTCTGTAAATGTTCTATGGGAAAATCGTGTTTTGGCTAATGTTTTGGCTGTTTAAAATATTCTGCCAGGGCTTCCCTGGTGGCGCAGTGGTTGAGAGTCCGCCTGCCGATGCAGGGGACACGGGTTCGTGCCCTGTTCCGGGAGGATCCCGCATGCCGCGGAGCGGCTGGGCCCATGGGCCCGCTGAGCCTGCGCGTCCGGAGCCTGTGCTCCGCAACAGGAGAGGCCGCAACAGTGAGAGGCCTGTGTACCGCAAAAAAAAAAAAAAAAAAAAAAAATTCTGCCAGTGGGACTTCCCCGGCGGCACAGTGGG
>NW_020173377.1:11963945-11968400 GCF_003031525.2 Neophocaena asiaeorientalis asiaeorientalis | reverse complement strand
GTGGTAGCGCAGCCAAAATATATATATATATATATATATATATATATTCTGCCAGAAAAAAAGCCCAATGTTTGAAAAAATACCAAGTCTGACTTACAGGAACTGCTAATATAAGCAGAATATGAGAAAGAGTAAAGCTGTTTAAAAATGAAAAAAAGTTTTAAAAGGACAGGGGGGCTAACAACAAGGATGAATGTGAAAAAATACATAGTCAATGAAATATAAGCACGCACATGGCATACTTTCTTTCCCGGGAGAAGAAAGGCCCATAAATCAGTGGTGGAAGTAGGAGGTTAACTGAGGAAGGAGTGCTAGGTGCCAGCGCTCTTCTCTGTAAGACTGAATCAGGAACTGCTCTTCTTAACTAGTAGGTGGGTTAGTCAGCAGGTGAGGCTGATGATTTGGATGTTTAGAGATCACTTCCTATATGCCAGCCACTAAGCCAACACCTCGGTCCATTCATTTTCACAGCATCCCTTTGAGGCAGGCAACTGTGATTATTACCCTCTTTTCAGGATATGGAAAGGATATGGAAAGTGCCCACACTACTGGTCTCTTACTTTCCACGCTTACAATCTTGATGTAGGCATTGGGGAAAGCCTAGCTCTGGAAATTTCTACTCCAGAAGATTCTAATTAAAGCAGGACTTTCCTCCCCATGAGAAAGAGATTACCTCCATCATTCCTGCAGAGGTGTGTGTGTGTGAGTGAGAGAGAGAGAGAGAATGACTTTTACAAATTAAGCAAAATACTGGCTCTGAAAACTAGAAACAGTTTTGTAGCAATTGTAAACTCATTCATTTAAGAAATATTTATAGAGGGCCTATTAGGTAGCACCAAGGGGATACAGTGGGGAGGGCAATAGATTTCCTCCTTGCTCTTGTGTAGTTTAAAGTCTAACAGAGAACACCAAACAACAAGACAAAAGGGATGAAACAAAGCAGGACAGGAGAAGTTCAGGGCTCAGGGGGCATGTAGCATCCTGGTGCATCCCACAGTACTCTGAGCATTGTCAGATTCCATGCTAGCGCATCTGTAACAACTGTCTATGTTGAATGTGGACTTTTGGAAAATGGAGAAATTGTATTTGCACACGTTGTATTGCTTTATAACTTGGCTTTAGTTGAAGAGTGGTTTGAATCTGAGCACTTCTGAATCATGTGTAGTTATGATGTTGAACCCAGGTCTGAAGGTCGCATTCTATGGATACTAGAGGGGGCAGAATAAGGATCTGAGGCCCTAAGTGTTTCAACTGATTATTAGTGGGATTCATTTGGGGCTCCAAAGCCTGGGCAATAGCTAAAATACGGTCTTCTGGAATGATAAGTAGGAAAGGAGCACCTGGTATGTAAACACCTTTGTAGAACTGCCATAAGCTAGTCATGAGCTATCTAGAGCCATCATAAAGACCAGACTATGATGTTCCACACAGGCTCAAGAGGAGTTATTTAGAACTTAGATTTAGCATTCACATTAAAGAAAGGATGTTCTTACAGATCATACTCATAAGGCCAGGTATAAAGGCTGAACGATCAAGAACCATTAGGTGACCGTCTTTCTGTCACTAGGCTGCTCTAATTCATAGAGATGGCAAGCTTTGCAGGTAAAGTGACTCCTGGTCAAATTCCAGCTCAGCACATTCTAGCTCTGTAATGTTGGGTAGGTCACTTAACTTTGCTGAGTCTAATTTTCATCATATGTAAAATGGAGAGAGTAGAACCCAGACAGCAGGACTGCTATGAGGAATAAATAATTAGCACAAAGTAGGAACTCAATGCAAAGAATCTCATGTTATTATTACAAATGATATAAACTACTTTCTCTATGTTATGCTACGCTTGAAGTCAGTATTTGGAAGGCTTTAAAAAATATACTAAGATCATTTCCCCTGTGGCAAGTAAAAGATGACACGGTTTCTCCCCACCTCCACTCTGCAAACATGAAACTGGATCAAAGAGGGTGTGTCGCTCAGGGCTGCAGAGTTTGACCATCACCAGCTTGGTGCTTCATTTACCAGAATCCTATGCTACCCAGTACCACGGACTTACCTATTCCTGAAACCACTTACTACTGAACACTCGGGAAACAATTCATTTTAATTCTGCCTCCTGGTGTCTCCCTATCGTTTGGGTGTGGGTTTTCCCTTTCTGTGGAAATTTGCTTCAAATATCCTTCCTGTTCGTTTCACTGGTGTTCTGCAAAGTCATTTGGGATGTCATCCTTCGCGTTTCTGTTCACCAGACTATCTCTCCCTAGTGACTAATCTCCATCATCACTCCTCTGGGATTCAGTTTTCATGAAGCAGCAGCCAAAGAAGCTTCCCATTTAACCTACAATAACATTCAATTCCAGTAAAGCCTGGGAGAAAAAAATGGGCTAACATCTGTCCTTCCATTAACTCCAGGTGATCTCAGTAAGCGGTTCTTCCTTCAGAGCAAACTTCTGTGAGGGGCCAGCTATTACAGAATCCAGTCTCCCCTCCTGCACTCCGATAATGTTATATTCTTATTTGTAGAACCAACTTCCAAACTGCATGTACATATATTTTTCTTTCATAATTTACATTTTATTGGTTGTTTTGAGGCTCAATACACATTTTAATTTGTACACGATTTTAACAGATGTACCAAAAATCTAAAAAGTCATGTAGCTGTGATTCTTTCCTGAACAGTTATTCCAGTCAGTTTCCGGCCTAAAATTTGGTGGCAAGTATTCCTTAAAAGGATATCAAGTATAAATTTATTTATCACTTATTAACTTGTATTATTTATTTATATATCACATATATTTATATACATTAATACAATAATTACATATTATAAATATGATAAGTCATTTTAGCACAATTGAAACAAAATAGAAGGTTTATATTTATTCATTCATTCAATAAACATTTCTTGAGCTCCTACTATGTGCCAGACCTGTACTAGATGCTGAAGGAACATCATGAAATATGAATGAAATAGATTAAGAGGATTATCGTGAAATACTCAACCTTAGAGAAAGGAGTAAGAGAGCCAAAAACAAATCATACATAGCAAAGACAGTTGAGACAATTCTCTTGATGATTTTAGCCACCCTCACCCAAACCAACCCCCCCAAACCTAGCAACATTTCTCATTTATTCATTATATATGATAATTATGAACTTGGACTAAACTGCTGAAACAGAGTTTGAGACAAACTAGAGTTTGTCTCTCACTAGTTGGGGGACGCTTATCAAATTATTTTACCTCTTTAAACGTTAATATCCTTATCTGTAAAATGAAATTACTAATACTGCCTGCCTCATAGGGCTGCTGTAAGAATTAAATGCTGTATTAAATGCACAAGGTGTAGCACATGGTATGTACTCAAAGTTGATTATTACCATTATTATTATTCAGATTTTGACCTGAATTATATGGTTAGCTAGCTCAATCTACCTATTAATTTCTTATAATTTCAAACATATTACTAAGATTTTTTTTGAGACTTGTCTATAGATGTAAATTCAGAGGTAAGCTAATAACACTTAAGAAAGGATGAACAGACTCACTGAGGATGAGAAACTTAGAAATCCAGGCTCTTGGTCACCTCAGGAGGTTGCAAGAGATACTGTGTAGTTTTCATCCCTAGTAGCTGTGGAAATGATTGGTTGTATTAGGAGCAATTTTAAAGAACCGTAAACAAAGTTCATCCTTTAATGCCAAGTCCTAGAAAGAAAACTAGGGAAAAAGAGTACACAAAGGAAACTTCTACCCTTACATCTAATCATTTCTATACTGTTAGATTCTCTTTCAGGAAGGATTTAAATGGAAAAAGAGGAAAATTGTTTAATGGGAAATACTGAACACGTGCTACATTTTTGAGTAATTTTATAGTGGATGTCCTAGAATATTTTCCATAGGAATCACCTAATAGTTTGATTTCTTGATATTTTTCTGTTCCTTGCTAAACTCTCAGCAAACCTCAGACACTGTGATTGTGAGGAATTTTTATTACATAATGGAAAGAAAGATTGTGTATTAGCAGAAATGTCTTTTAGTCAATTACTGTGAAGGTTTTAGAAGAAGCTTTAAATGTTACCCTTTAAAAATCTGATTGTGCACTTGACAGGTATTTCTGTTTTGCCATCTTTACGTTGTGTACCCATCCTAAATCCCAGTCAGACAGATAATGGTAACATTGGTCTATCTGGGTTAACAACTTCTTTAGGAAATTTCAGTCTTGCCAAGTCATTTTTCCCTCTTCCAGGAGAAATATATGCATTGATGTTTCCAGAGTAGTGGACACGTATAGAATATTGCTATTTGGTCCCCGGTGTTGGCAATCTGGTATTTTCAACCTTGAGCGCCAGCCTACCAAGCAACAGAAAACTCTCGTTTTGGGACTTTTGGGCAAATACTCATTTTTACAGAAACTGTTTGAAACATCAGGGATTAAACACCTCTCTCCCTCTCTCTTTCTTCACCCC
>NW_020173377.1:11930599-11962812 GCF_003031525.2 Neophocaena asiaeorientalis asiaeorientalis | reverse complement strand
CCGAGACGTACAGAAAGCTATGGACCTTCTCGCGATGGGGACGGAGGTTGGGAAAAGCACAGCTTTAAAGCTTTGCGAAACTTTCACGAGACCATGGATTTGTAATACACCGCGAATTGCAAAATAAGAACCCCAACTCTAAACCTCTTGACTTGAGGCGATTAAACCGAGAGCGGAGCTCCGATGCCAAATCTCGGCCCTAGTGAGAAAGTGTAGGAAGGCAAGGCGCTCCTGCGCTGGGCCACTTTCACTTGTAAGAAACCAAAAGAAGGGGGTAGTCAGGGACAGAAATTCATAAAGGGGGAAGGAGAAGAGGGAGGGATGGGGACAGCAGAGAAAAAGAAAAGGAAAGGGGGAGATGCGGGAACTAGAGAGGGAGGGGGGAAGAGACCACAACGGGGAGACAGAGAGCGGCATAGAGACACAGGGCGAGGGAGAGAGATTCGGAAGGGAGAGAGGAGACGGCAGGGAGACAGACTGGGAACGCCTGGAAAGGGAGAGAACTTTCTCCGCTCTCCCTCCCCAAGGCAGGGAGTCTCAGGATAGTCTCAGGGATTCTCACACCGGTCCCGTCCCGGTGTGGTGGCGGGACCGCAATGGGCTGCCCCAGCGCTCCCGGCGCCTCTGGGAGCTCGAGTCCCGCACAGGCGGCCGAGGAGTGGACTCGATCTGGGAGGAGGCGGTCCCCGCTCCCTCCGCTTTCTCCTCCCCTCTCCTCCTAGAGGCGGGGACCCGGGTACTTGAGCAGCGGAGGACCCGCGGCCCCCCCCACGCCTCCGCCCCCCAGCCCCCCATTCAAGAAGCCGCTCCGCTATCCCCGCCAGCACAGGGCGCCCGGCGCGCCTCGGAGCGCACGTTCCGCGCCTTCTCCTGCCCTCTCCCTGGACATTATGCGGCCGAGCAGCCGAGCCCCAGTCCTCCTCCTCCTCCTCCTCCTCCTCCTCCTCCTCCTCCTCCTCCTCCTCCTCCTCCTCCGGCTCCTCCTGCGGCCCGAGCGGCTCAGCTCTCGGCAGGCGGCGGCGTTGCTCAGCCGAGCGCAGACGGGACCCTCGCCGCGAGACCTCAGCGACTCCTAAAGTCAAAAGTTGGCGGCGGGCGCCAGGCTCCGAGCGCTCTCCGCGGCCGCTGCCTAGCGTCGCCGCCGCAGCCGCCAAGGAGGACAGGAGGGAGGGGGGAGTGGGGGCGGCGGGGGAGGGGTGGGGAGCACCATGCAGTTTGTATCCTGGGCCTCACTGCTAACGCTCCTAGTGCGGGACCTGGCCGAGACGGGGAGCCCAGACGCCGCGGCGGCCGTGCGCAGGGACAGGCTGCACCCGAGGCAAGGTAACGAGGCTCGGCCACCGGGACCCCTCCGCCCCTGTCGCCAGCTCCCCAGCCTCCGTGTCCGACAGCGGGCACCCCGCAGCGGAGGCCTCTCTCTCTCTTTCTCTCTCTTATCCTTTTCCTAGAAAGAATGGTCTCCCGCTTTGCAGCCTCTCCCTTCTTTAGGTCATTCCCAGCCTATTTCTAGAGAGAGACACACTGTGGAACGAACTTTGTCGTCTCCCCCTTCTTTTAGCTGGATCTTTTTCCTTCCCCACCCCAGGCCCCAAACTACAGTTACTTAGTAACTGGGGGCACCCCATCGTGGCGTGTTTTATTTTATTCAGGGTATTTGTCAGGATCTGTAATCATGTTATGTGTTTTGACTTATTCATTGTCTGGCTCCGACAGCGCCTAACACTGTTCCTGGCACATAGTAGGTGTTCAGCAAATATTTGTCCAGTGACTGAAGGTGAAGGGATTGATTCAAATGGGGGGGGGGGGGAAGGGGGAAGCTGGAAAATAACTCAGGACGAAACCGCCCACTTCATTTTTAAATTAAAACTTGCGGAAAATTGAATTATTGGTTCATGTGCCTCTGCTTCTCTCTGCAGTGAAACTATTAGAGACTCTGAGCGAATACGAAATCGCGTCTCCCATCCGAGTGAACGCTCTCGGAGAACCCTTTCCCACGAACGTACACTTCAAAAGAAGGCGACGGAGCCTTAACTCTGCCTCTGACCCCTGGCCTGCCTTCGCCTCCTCCTCTTCCTCCGCTACCTACACCCAAGCGCATTACCGCCTCTCCGCCTTCGGCCAGCAATTTCTATTTAATCTCACCGCCCATGCCGGATTTATCGCTCCAATGTTCACTGTCACCCTCCTCGGGGCACCCGGGGTGAACCAGACAAAGTTTTATTCTGAGGAGGAAGCGGAACTCAAGCACTGTTTCTACAAAGGCCATGTCAATACCAAGTCCGAACACACGGCCGTCATCAGCCTCTGCTCAGGAATGGTAAGTGGACGCGCACCCCTCCCCTGCCCTCTCGCCTCCTCACCCGCTTCTAGGAGACTTAATTGCTCTCTCGCCTGAGACCCTCACTGTGCCGTCTCTGCTCTGGCGTTAAGTATCAGCTACAAACTTGTTTGCGTCCTACTCTTTGGGTGGCTACACCGGTCAGTGCGCGAGAGGAGCGCACGCATCCGCCCCCGGGGAGTTCTGGATGTTTCGTTGCTTTCTAGGGTCCGAATTCGACTCAGCTGAGTGTTGCCCCGCACCGGTAGGTGGCTGGGAAGTCGGTTTCCAAACTCGGAGAGAGTTGTCCTTCCTTGCTGCAAACTCGGCCGCCCAGGAGCCGAGCAGCTGAGCGCAGGGAGAACCCGACTCCTTATTGGCGCGTCTTGAGTCGGGGGTGTGGGCTGAGAATCCCCAGCCACGGGTATGGGGAGTTCCTTCCGTGTGTCTTGGAGTGCGCTGCGTAATCTAGAGTCCCCACGTTCTCTCAGGGCCTTTTTTCACGCGCCAGGAACCCTGAGGCTGAGCTGGATTGACAGGGAACAGGTCCCGTCCCAGGAACGGAAGGGTGGGCCGAGGGCTCAGGGGGCGGGGAATGGGGCGGAGCCTTCCTTGGACGCTTTGCATTAGGGAGGAAACTGGGAATGGGGGTGCGGCGCAGTGCGACTCTGCACCCTGCTGGTGGGGTGGCCCCAAGAAGCAGAAATACTGGGAGAGAGCTTGGAGAGGCTGCCCGGAGGAGGTTTCAGTTTTTCTGGGATTTCTACCACCCACGGGGTGCCAGAGAATCGGAAAAGAGAGCCTGCGGCGCGCGTTTCCTTAGAGAGGGAAGGCGAGAGGGCGGGGCGGCCACCTCTCAGCGCTGCAAAATACGCACTTAAAAGGGGATCCAAGTTGATACCCCTACCCCCTGCTTAGTTATGCCCCCCCCGCCCCATTTGCCCTCCAGTGGGCCCCACGCGGTGTCCGCCCTCTCCACTCTTGATATTTGAGGACCCGTTGTAAGGTTCTGACCCGAGCAAGAGCTGTTCTAGGACTTTCCCAAGCGACGTGCGTTTCTCCCTCGCGCTGTGACGCAGAAACTATCGCGGGTCAGACTCTCCCAGCGCACGGGCGCTCTCCGCCGTGCGCCCCCGTGATACGATTATTTTTCCTCAGAGCACCCATTAACTCCCCGTCGTTACCTTTTCCAAGTGGGAGCTTGGATACTTACCCGGGGCTCTTGGCTGCCCCCTCCACGGGCTGCTACGAGTGGCTCCAGAGTCCCGCATCTGGATGTCTCATCTATCTCCGCTGCTCAACCGAAGGGTCGGGTGAGGAGCGAGGCAAGCTTGAAGGCTCGGACGGGGGAGGGTTAGCCTGCTGGGATGCTAGGACGAAGATGAACGCCTTCGGCCCCCAGCAAAGCTCCCAGAGCCGCCGTACTTTGTTGACATGGTTTGGGGGTGGGCGGAGACGGCAGTTAGGCGAAGGGGAGGGGGTGCTGCAGTGAGTCACCACTGCCCCAAGACGCCTGCAATCTTTCTGTTCTTAGCAAGGTTGGGGTTTGGGTGGGCACAAGTCAGGTGCCGGAACCCAGGGCATCAGGGTGTACCCAAATCCCAGGGTTGTAACCCACAATTCCAGAACCTTACTGATAGGGCTACGTGTGTACGTCAAGTTTGTAAACAGCCGTTACTCCTCCTCCCTCCCCGCCTCCACACCCCGCTGAGTGGCCCCAGCAGTGGTATGTTTTACTGCGCAGGACCTTAGTTTCTATTGGCAATTTTAGGTGGCAGCTCGCACGTGTTAACTGCGGAGTCGTAACTCTCTGGGAACTGAGGGCCGGGACTTCAGAAGGACTGTCTAGACCTTGAGGAGTCCGTTTATATTGCGTTTAATTTGCAATCTGGCCCTTTTTTTGGGGGGTGGGGGGCAAGGTCTGGCATACAAACGAAAAATATGCGAGCTGGCTGTTTCTATCTTCAGGGACGAATCTGGCTCCAAAACCCTTGCCCCTTTGTCTTCCTCCTGGAATTTATCTTTCTTCCCAAGATGCCCCCTTACCGTTTCAGTACTAATAGTATCCTGACGTTCCTCGTGGCCCACACAGGAAACCTTCCTGGAAATCTTTCACTCTTCAGAGTGAGTCATGCCAACCTTCCCCCTTCCCATCACCCTACCGGTCAGTTACTAGTTTCCCTGAATTCCCTCTCAGATGCGTTTCTCACCTGTTCTGAACATCCCTACTATGACTGTAGACCTCTTTCCCTCTCTCTTCCTCTGTCGTTAGGACTGACATCTAAGATATATGTCCATCTGGCTTCTTCTCTGGCCTTTTTTCTTTAATCCCTGCCACACACTGCTAACAGATTACTGATGACAAGGCACAAGATCGCATGGCTACCCTGTTCATTTACTTCACAGACCGCCCCACTGCCTAGTGAACGACTGTAAACTCCTCCATCTGGCACTTCAGACCATTGACAGTGGACCTCCTCACCCCTTGCACATCCACATGTCCAGTCTCATCTGTTAAGCTTTCCTTCACAAATCCTGCACTTCAGGCAACCTGCTCTCACGCCTTTCTCTGCATTTCCCTCCCGTCCTAGTTCTACCTCATAGCCTTTGGGCCTTTGGATTTACTTGGTGATCTCACCCTGCTTCACATGCTCAAATCATACCCTTCTTTCAAAGTGTAACTAAGGTATCTTGTTCCCCAGGAAGCCTCTTTGTCGTCCTTCAGACTGCTGTCGTCTCTCCGTCTCCACTTTCATAGACTCTTACCTGCATCTCTCTTTGATGTTTAGTGTGCTGTCCCTTGTAGTATGGTTCTTGGAACACGTGTTCTATCCCCTTTTCCTTGGCAGTAGGGTCAGCATCAATTCATTTCTCTCCCGTATTGGAGCCTTGTATATTATAAGCACTTAGTACCTGTGTTTGAATAAATGGTCACCTTACCCAAGAAAGTCAAGCAATTGTTATGTGAATCAGCCACAAAATTAATCTGACTTCATATAGATACCATTTATTGAACTCTTACTATGTGTCTTGTACTATAATAAGTATTTTATGTATGCATTATTTCATCTAAATCCTTACAACAGCCCAATCCTTGAAACAACCCATTTTGCTGATGAGGACACTGAGGCTTTGAGAGCTGGGGCCTTGCTGGAGGTTTCACAGCTAGTAAGTGGCAGAGTTGGGGTTCCCACCCAATCCTCTGACCCGTGCTCTTAACCATGGGCCAGAGAATGAGTCTATGTTCTTAAAGAGAATTTCAAAGTTCTTGTTTTTGTTTGTTTTTAACGGCACTGGACTAGAGTCAGGGTATCTGAGTTCTAGATTCACCGTGGGTACTATTCAGCTGCTTCTGTATCACTGAAGGGGATAAGCCAGTTCCTCTCTCTGGGCCTCAGTTTCCCCTTTCAATAATCAAAGGTGCCAGATCTTCACCAGATGGGCTCCCAGATTCTTTCTCAATATTTATAGCCTGTCTCTAGTAGCTTTCCCATGTTGTAGCCAGCTTCCTGCTCTGTGCTCAGAGAACACCAGAGTTGTGTGTTGAAAATGGAGAGAGGTGCCTGGGTGAAAATAAACGTGTTAAATCACTTCTTCTCTGGACACCAGTTACTCTGTCTCTTACTTTGACACCAGATGACACTAGAGCTGTCTTCGCTTTAAGTCAGTGGTTCATGAGCCACATGGAGAGCTTTTTTAAAAATACAGATGTTGGTCGTCACCACTGGAAATTCCAAATCTGCAGATATAGGGTGGCACCCCAAATCTAAATTTTTTTTCAACTTCCTAGGCAATTTTGACACTTAGCTGGGTTTGGGAACCCCAGTGTCTTAGCCAAGTGCTTGAAAACTTTATCATGCCTAAGAATTCTAAAATTTCAATTCCTGGGCCCTACCCCCAGATACTTTGATTCAGTAGATCAGATTTGGGGTGCGATTATTTGAGTATCTGACGAACTCCTGGATGATGCCTATGCTGCTGCTGACGTTCAAGGACACTCATTTCCCTGTGTCCAGGGGAAAATCGAAGGCCTCTGCCTTTTCCCCGCCACTGAGGGAAAAGGAACAATGGAGAAAGAAGAGCTTGATACTTCCCTTGAAACACTGCCCACCGGCATGGCATGGGGAACTTTTTAGTGTTCTTGTAATGTTTTGTTTGGGTGGTTCAACTTTGAATCACCATTTATCATTGGCAAAACTCGTTGGTACTTGGGAAGGGGAGGAGAAAGAGTTACCTCTTTCAAGGTGCTTAGAGTGATTGGCAAACGCAGATTGTATCCTGGTGGTTAGAGGCTAACCCTGCAACACCAAAAGCCACTCATGTGTTCTAAGCCCTTACAAGGTATCCCTTTGCTAAGCCCTTCACACGCATTATCTTATTAATCTGCACAGTAAGTGACAGTAAGTATTTTTGTCCTTAATTGATAAACAAGGAAGCTGAAGCTCAGAGCAGTTAAGGAACTTGCCCAAGGTGGGTGGGTAAGTGGCAGTGCTGGGATTGGAACCTCTGGCAGCCTGACTGCAAAGTCTTATCCCGTGTCACTCCCTATGGCCAAGGGAAGGGGTGGTAAGAGACTCGTGTGCCAGTGTCACAGGTGGCACCACCTTGAGTGCCTTGTGGTCAACACATGCTTGCTATTTTGAAGTCATAGTAAGGCTTCCTTGGGTAGGCTTTTGCTTTTGGGGCTGATACTTGTCCCTGAGTTTCCAGGCTGTCTTAATGCACAGAAACACTCTCTTTCAACTGTCTGTAGGAGTGTGTATAATTAGAACTTGAGCACCAAGGAAGTATTTCTCACAGACAGCTTTGGATAGCAGGTGCGATAAAGTAGAGTCCAATCAAGGGTGAGGTACTGATATGGCAGAGAGTGGGAAAAAAACCAAAAAAAAACAAACAAAAGAAACAACTGCTTTTCCAAATATGTCAGGAGGACTTTTCAGTTTAAGCAGCCCTCATGGGAAAGGGATTGGGTAATGGTGCCGTTCACTTGGCAACGTTCCACTGTCCTTTTCCTCCCAGTGGCTGAGTTATATTAAATCAACCTCTCATCTCTCTTTATTTGCAGCTGGGCACATTCCGGTCCCACGATGGGGATTATTTTATTGAACCGCTGCTGTCCATTGACGAGCAAGAAGGTGAAGAGGAGCAAAACAAACCCCACGTTATCTATAGGCGCAGCACCCCTCACAGAGAGCCCTCAACAGGAAGGCGTGCGTGTGACACCTCAGGTATTTGCTTCTTCCCTCAGCAGAGACCCCCCGCTGTGTGAGCTGGGTTAGTTGCCAGGCTACAAAGATGTAGCCCTTTCACAGGCTGCAGAGCCCTACCATTTACATTGTCTTTCATTCAGTCTTCAAGCCAGGTAGGTATATCCCCATTGTATCAGGACAAATGTGGAGACTATGAAGAGGTTTAGTAACGTGTCCAAGGTCACACAGTGAATAAGTGACAAATCCAGGATTCGGACTCAAGGAGCAGTGACTCCAAGCCCTCTCTGGGCAGAGCTGCCTCTTTTGTTGAAGTTGCTCATGTTTAGGCTTACGCTTTAGTAATGTCTTGAGGCTATTGTCACCGTATCCTCAATCAGCAATTGCTTGTGTTTTCTTGCTGGGTTGGTGTTTTCTATTCATTTGGACTTTTTTTTTTTTACAATGTAGGGTTATGAAAAAGTCTTAACAAATGCAACGCACAAAAACTTCTATATGTTTATGGGAATTTTCCAGTCAACTTCAGTTTAGTTAATGTTCTGTGGCTTCAGGAAGTATAGGAATGGAGCTGTGGGTTGCACTGTCAGGTGTCAGTCGAGTGCATATATGCCCACCAAAGATCTTCTTCCATCCTGGTCAGATTCTTTGAGGCTCGGTGCTGACACACTTGGCCAATGTCAGGGGCATGTCCTCCGGGCACACCGGAAAGCTTATGCTTCTGTACGCTTCTCATTCTGCAGTCCTGAAGCACCCTTTCACTGTCTTTGAAGCCTTGTTACTTTCTCTCTGATGATAGAGTATCATTAGAAACCGTCCATGCATTTGGTCCTGTGTTTTAGGGTGTTTGTTAAAATACCGTCTTTTTTATTCTTGGACTTCCTCTTTCTGAAAATTTATCCCTCTCCCTATTCTTTATTTTCAAAAGTTGCTTCCCCAAACTAAATAACTTCTCAGGGTCTTTCTTGCTTCTCCAAATAAGACCAAAATTCAAGACAAAGGGGGTTTTCCTAAAATGATCACTTGTTTCATCTTGTATCTGTATCAGGTTCTTCCACTGTGACAGGGTGTGAAGTCCTGTACTCCCCTGGAATTATTACTTCTAAAGTGAATCCTTTAACAAGGGATGACATTGGCTGCTTATAACCTGGTACAGCCAAGTTGTAGCATATGGCATCGTTAAGTCTCGGCTTTATCCCATCCAGTCCTGTGTTCTTAACCACCAGGGCTAGATGGAACATATCTAAACTATTCTGTCAGTTAGACTCTCTACAGAGCCAAGGGGTGGAGGTGGGAGTCTGAGGGAGGGGTGTACTCAGAAACAATAGCCAGGGTGCCACGACTGCCAGCTGCTGGCAAGTTCAATGGCAAGACATTTATCACATCTTTTTGACCATGCTAGTAAGAATTTTGACCTTTACTTCTTGAATTCCGAAATCTGAAATAGCCACTGCATATTTTATACATGTGTCTAAAACATACATATATCATGTAATAAAAAGGAAATAACGTGATTCAAGAGAGGAAGAGAAAAGTCTTTCTTAATACTATCATTCCAAAAATCCTCAGGGTTCACTTTTCAATTTAATTATCCAGTTAAGTAGACATTTGATTTTCTGGACTAGAGGACAAGTCATTGTCAAGTTCAGTTAAAAACACAAAAAGGAGGGAATCTGGAAAAGTAAAGATTGAGGACAACAAAAGATGGCTTAACTTTTCAAAACAGCTTTATTTGGGTTCTAACTATTGGTGGGGGCCTTTGAGTGCCACCTTTCAAATCACCAGTGCCAACTTTTAGTTTTCTTTCTGGTTTTTGCTTGCCAGTGACCGATATGACAGGCCCTTCCTTCACCCCGTGTGATGAATCAGAAGCCTGGCAGTTTTGATTGGCTCTTTCAAAGGTTGCTGCTGGACTATGCCACTCTGGTTTCTCTCTTCCAGCTGCTTCTGCACCCCTTCTTTGAATTCAGATGCAGGCGGCTCAGAACAGTTGGAGAGAACTTTGGAATATGGCACAGTTCACCAGCAGCCATTAGAGGGATGGACCAGCAGGTCACGGAAACCTCCAAAACCAGGTAGCCTTGGCACAGGGAGTGAAAGCTGGTGGGGATGGGAGAAGTCCCTCTGGCCAGAGGGGAAAGTATCCTCTCTGCAAATGTCAATTCATTCAGCTTCAGGGATTTCCCCTACTAAGAGCAGCGGTTGGTAATCAGAGATAAACTTTAGAAGTACCCTGGGAGCCTCATGCAGAGTCTTTAAACAAACAAACAAACACCTCTTGCAAGGAAGTGAAATAGAGCAAGAATCAGTGGGTTTACTAAGTGCTCCAGGTGATTCAGAAGTTCAGCTAAATGTGAGAGTTCCCGCTAAAGTTGGATTTAGGGCAGTAACCACTGTCCATAGCCAGTGCTGCCTTTGCCCTGGACTTGGCTTTCTCCTTCACTGCTTTCCATCTTCTCTTCTCATAGGGTGATGAAATATTCGAGCTAGAGGAAACTAGCTCTAGGTCAACATGCTAATTCTACCCAGATGAGCAAAAACTGTAGGCCTGGGATGTTAAGTTACTTATTTCCAGGAGTGATACCCTATATATTCAACAAGAAACCATCAGAATTTGAGGTCACCCAAGCCTGGGAACAGGCCCCTGGAAGCCCCATGCTGAGCTAGGTGTAACCCTTCAGTTGCTGGATTATGACGGTCTTCCCGGGACAGGGCACTGTGGCGGTGACGCCTGTTTCCTATAGATGGAATAGAAGTCTTGCTCATTTCTGATTGTTGATGTATGTCTAATTTTCAAAAAAGATTCTGAGATAACTTTATCAAAAAGACACGTGTAGAAGGATTCTTATATAGTGGAAACTTCATGGGTTTAGAAAGGAGTCTACAACATAATTTATTCATTCATGTGTGCATTTATTCATTCAGCCATGAGCTGTTTATTGAGTAACTCCTCTGTACCATGAGGATAAAACCAGGAACCATCTTTATTCCAGTTAGATGTGTGACCTCAAGCACGTTTAGAGCATAAAGTAAGAATAACATATACCTTCTAAGGGGGTAGTCAGGACTAAATGAGTATGCAACAATGGAAGCTCCCGGGACAGATGGTAGACAGTCACTGAAAGGGAGATTTTTTTTAAAAAAAAGATTGTAAAAATAGAAATTAAAACACCATAGCCAGGGAAAGAAAACTCAAAATACCAAAACCCAAAGTTAATCAGATCTCTGTGGTTAAGCTTAGAGCTTCTTGGTTACCTGGTCATAGAGGGCCCATAAGGGACTTGCCCAGGGTCCCCCTGCCAGCGAGCAGCACGACTGAGAGCCCTTTCTGTCTGCATGTTTATCTGTACCTAATGCAGCATTTTGAAATTTTATTTCTTGCGACTTCCTCTTGGCCCAGTGACTCTGTTTCTCTTATGCCCTCATTGGTTGTGTCTGTGTGTATGCATGCGGGCCACTTGAGTGCGTCTGCATCGATTTGTGGTTTTCATCCTGTTGGTGGGTCCCTCAGAATTCAGGATGGAGTGTGGCATGGCTTCTCTTCCTTACAGTGTGCCCTTGAGACTCGTCCCCCACTACCCACTGGGTCCTCAGTTGAGGTCACTGAGGTGACTGCCTGCCCGCCCTGCACATCAGGTGGGCTAAGTGGTAGGCTCGTGGGAGCCGTTTGGGAGAGTTTGTTGCCTTTATAAGCCACTTCCTGCTGATCCTTCGCATTGCATTTCCAGATGACACCCCCAGTTTTGTCTCACAGACACTCGCTCTTGGACCCTGGATTTTGCACAGGAGGATTTAGTTGTTTTCATTAGTGACAGAGACGTGTTTCCCAGTAGGTGAATGATGGGAAGGCAGGGGAGAAGGCCAACAGAAGGCTGTTTTGTTTACCTGGGCCTAAAAGACAGTGTCTCGCTGTTACTCAAATGCCTCTCTCACCCTCCCATGTCAGCAAGGCTAGCTGGTTTGTTTTGTTTTTTTCATAAGGCATTTAAAAACTGTACGCTTGTTGACCCATCAGTGCCACTTCTAAGGAAGTAATTGGACAATTGTGTGTAGAGGTTTATGTGAGAATACTCAGTCTGGTGTTGTTCAGTATAGCAGAAGGCTGAAAACAACCTAAGTGCCTTCGGTTGGAGGATACATCAATGATTTATGAAGTCTGCATTTGATGGATTCCTGTGCAGCCATTAAAAATGATGGCAGACAAACACAAAAATAGATATATTAAGTGAACACGTGAGTGATGAAGTTGTATGTAGGGCATGAGCTCATTTTTTTTTGAATGATGGCGAAGCGTGTGGAGGAGCATATATGTATAAAGAAAAAATCTGAAGCAACGTGCACAAAAATGTAAAAGGGACTGTTTCTTATTGGTAGGAACATAGGCAGTCCTTCCCTTTTTATTTTATATTTTTATACAGTTTTTGCTGTGATTCTATAATAGTTTCATAATCAAAGAATGCAGTCCAAAAAATGCAGTTTAAAAGAAATGGGGGTGGTGGCATGTAGTTATTTTGTAGCCCCGTGGCACTTGTCACCGGGGAGCAACAGCCAAGCCAAGACACCATGTTTTTACCTTTGGAATGAGATAATCTCAATAACCAGGAAGATAAAATTCCTGCATCGTGGCTACTTCTTTGGGACACCAGGGTTGGTCAAAGCTGAGGCTCCATCCTCACCCAGCTAAATTGCCTTGTGGCTGTTAGACTAACCAACCGTAGGATTACGATGGGATTATCATGGCTTAGTCTCTGTTAGGCACTGGGGACTCTGCCCGTCACCCCCATTAGAATGTACTGTCACTTCTTGGTTGGGCTCCCAAGGATGCTATCGCAAAGACTGGGAAATATAAGATGTTGATTAAAGCCATCATTTTGGGGGCTCTTAGGATGCCCCTATGGAATCACTGTGCTACACACTTCCGTACATTGTCATATGTAATTCATTCATCATTACTACAGGGTAGGTATTATTATCCTTATTTTACAGCTGAGAAAATTATAGCTCAGTGATGTTGAGTCACTTGTCCAAAGTCCTACAGCTGGTAGGAAGTGGGCCTGACACTTGAACCCAGATCTGATTCCAGGGTGCTATGCTGTGAGCCAGACTTCATTGAAAACGCAAATGGAAGCTGCCATCTAGAAAATCCTTTTTCACTTAAACTTTCAGAGCATTTTTTTTTCGCAGTACGCGGGCCTCTCACTGTTGTGGCCTCTCCCGTTGCGGAGCACAGGCTCCAGACGCGCAGGCTCAGCGGCCATGGCTCACGGGCCCAGCCGCTCCGCGGCATGTGGGATCTTCCCGGACCGGGGCACGAACCCGCGTCCCTTGCATCGGCAGGCGGACGCTCAACCACTGCGCCACCAGGGAAGCCCGATTGCATTTTTATATGAATTATTTTTTTAAATAATTTTTAAAATGCCTTTGTAGAATTTGATTTGATATGAGGAGGGTTGCCTGCTGCCCGGAGTTCCCACCAAGGCTCTGATGACTCACGGAGGCCTGTGTCTCCAGCTTGCCTCCATTGGAGTGTGTACTTGTTACACATTAACCTCTTGGATCCCATTAATAATTTAGCATAGATTAGCTGATTAGATTAGCTGCCCTGAAAGTTGGGCCCAAATGGAGTGAGAGACGGAGGTAAGGAGCAGACCTCTGAGGGGGGGCTTCAAGTAAACAATCCTGGGACAGCTTGAAGGTTCCAGGCAGTGACAGAAGCTTTGGCTGCCCTCGTAGTCCTGCCTGGATGTAAGCAGGTCTGGTAGTTGTGGGCTAATTAGTGATTTGTGTGAGAGGCCAGCGTGCTGCCATTTTCCCACAGCCGTTTTCTCTCCTCAGATCCTTCCCCTCAACTTTGTAGCCTAAGAACAGGCCACACTGAAGGAACCATGTGCTGGTCAGTGTGAAAGCACACTGTGAGTTTTTCCATTTACTCCCGGGGCATATTCCGGGGAGGAGGACGTGCCAGTTATTCCCACTTTCCAGATGAGAAAACTAAACTCAGCGATGTGAATGAACTTGTCCACAGTGTGTAAGGGAAACAGCTGGCCTTCAAACCCAGGACCGAGTGGACTCTTTAAAGATAGTTTCTGCCATTTGGGGGTTATTGTTTTGTCTTAATTTCTTTTCATTTACCTCTTTTTGTTCCTCATCCATCTTTATACGTTTTTTCCCTTTTTTATATTTTTCAATGGACTTTAGGTCTAATAGTCAATAAAAACAGTGACCTCTAAAATCCTCTGTAAATTTCTAGAAAAGCACTGTTTTAAATAAGTGAAGTTGTGAGCTTATTTCTTCACCTTTATCTTTCTTGTGGCATTTATATTAAAATAATTGCTTTTCTTTTGTTTTAACATTCGTATTAATAGTGCAACACTCCAAAAAAATTGGCAGAGTAAAAAAGAAACTTCTAATACAGGAACTGTGCTCATCTAATTTTTTTTTTCCTTTTCTTTTCTTTTCTTTTTTTGCGGTACATGGGCCTCTCACTGCTGTGGCCTCTCCCGTTGCGGAGCATAGGCTCCGGACGCGCAGGCTCAGCGGCCATGGCTCACGGGCCCAGCCGCTCCGCGGCATGTGGGATCTTCCCGGCCCGGGGCACGAACCCGTGTCCCCTGCATCGGCAGGGGGGCTCTCAACCACTGCGCCACCAGGGAAGCCCCTCATCTAATTTTTAAAAATTTTTCATCACGTTTTTTAAGAAGCATTTTATTACAAACATCTTCAAACACACAAAAATAGAGGCAGCAGTAAAATGAACCCCCAGCATGCACCATATACATTTAATGATGACAAAGATTTTTTTCCCACATTTGCGTCTTATTTTTCCTTTTTGTTGGAGTATTTTAAAGTAAACACAGGTATCATGACATTTTCTAAATACTCCAGTATGCACCTCTGAAAAATGAGGATGTTTTCTCACATAACTGTAATAGTATTTGGGAGGGTGAGCAGAATCAACAGTGATTTACTCCATATCACCTAAACAGTATCTATGTTAAAATGTTCCTGATTGCCCCCAAATGCCTTTTTACAGTCCATTTGTTTAGATGATGATCTAAACAAGGTCCACACCATTGCAATTGATTGTTAGGTCTCTTAAGGAACTTGTCACTCTGTTGTCATTGCTGTTGTTGTGAAAATCACTATTTTCGGTCTACTTTTACTTATGTTCCCTATGGCCCTTTTTATCCTTTCCATTTCTTTTACTCCTTGATTCATCTTCATCATAAGGTCAGGGTGCATTTGCACGAGTTTGGAAGAGCAGGGTCAGCCCCCAAACCCAGAGCACATAGCAAGAACAAAGCCACCAGGAATGAGCCACTTATCAGAGTAATTTCCTTGAGCACAAAAGGCGGTGTGTTAGGTTGGTTTTTGACTCTTTGTCTGGAGTACCTTGATAGCCTTCTTTTTTTTTTTTCTTTTTTTTTTTTTACAATATTCACTGAGCCTACCTTAGCTAGCATTCAAGAATTTCACTCACCTGTGTTTTGAAGCCCAGAAGAGCCAGTTTGCAGTTGGGAATGTAGAACGTCAAGTTAGGTTTGGATGTGAAATTAATCTGCATGATGTATGATGTGCTTTCCTGTCCCCTCCCACGAGCCTTTTGATAAGATTCTGGATCCACAGATGGCCCGAGGGTGGCCTGCTTCACCTTGATCCCAAATCAGGGGCTTTCCCTGTCACCTGTCATCAAATCTGGGTGGTTTATTTTCCTTGCTTCAAAAACCCATTCACTGCCCCAAGGAAAAGGGTCAGACAGATACTTGCTAGTTTGTTCATCTTCCCAGTAACCTCCTGAAACAGATGCATGTCCTCTAAGGAAGGGATGTAAGAAATGGCAGAAGGCTAGCTAGGACAGAGGGCTGCCATCAGACGTACAGGCTGCCAGTGGCAGGAGGTACTTGGAGTTAATCTGAGGGCTTTCAGACCTTCACCTGAGCAGGTTTTTGAAGTAAGACGTTGGAGAATCTCTCGGTTCTCTTCATAGGAGCATTCTTTTCATCTAAACCCATTCATTTAACAGTGTGCTATTTACTCATATAATTGAGGTTTAAATTTTTTGTTTCTTTCAGTTTTATTGAGATGTAATTGGAGGTTTACATTTTTAAATTTGCATCTGCCAAAGTTAGGTTCTTTGTGATAATCAGATTATTATAGGATCATTATTGTAGCTATTTACAGGTAACCAAAGTCTGCTCGTGTCTGGCCGAGACTTCTGCATGGACATTCCGTACAACTGCAGCTCACTAATAAGTACGAAGTGTTCCGCATATCACAAAAAAGGATCAGGAAGAAATGCAAGATATGGTGGTGTATTCATGTGGGTGGTGGACTCTGAGAGGGAGTAAGATTAAACAAGGGGCAAATGTTCATTTTTTATTGATTCCTCATCTCTCACGTGACATTGGAATTAGAGTGGCGTGTTGAGAATGCACTTAGCCTGTGGTGTGTGGAAAAAGTTCACGTTCATGTGCTGGACCTCAGAATTTTTCTGCTAAGATATTTTTTTTTAATATTTTACAAATCTTTTTATTTTCCATTAATATTTTCTAGTATTTTCTTCCATTTTTTTCTATTAAGGTGTAATTTACATGCAGAAACAGTCGTCTTTTCTCGTGTATAATTCTGCAAGTTTTGGCATACACTCAGGTAACGATTATCACAGTCAAGATGGAGAATGATTCCTGCTGTGCTTTGCGGCAGCCCCCATTTTCTGTCTCCGTAGTTTGGCTTTCTCCAGAATGTCATACAAATAGAATCATTAAGCATGGTGCATTTGAGGTTCATCCACACTGTTGCTTGTATCAGTAATTCATCCCTTTTTATTGCTGAACAGTGTTTCATCGTATGGGGAGACCACAATTTGTTTACCCAGTCGAGGGATAAAGTTTTGGCAATTACAAATAAAACCACTGTAAACATTTGCATGCAGATTTTGGGGTGAACATACGTTTTCAGTTGGGTAAATACCTAGAAGTGAGATATCTGGGTTATGTTTAACTTTATAAGAAACTGCCTGTCTCCTTTTCAAAGTGACCGTACCATTTTGTAGTCCCAGCAGCAGGGTATAAAAGGTCTACTGCATCTTTGCCAGCCCTTGGTATTGCCAATATTTTGTTCGTTTGGTTTTATTTTTTTATTTTAGCCATTCTAATAGATGCGTAGTGTTATCTCGTAGCAGTTTTAATTTACGTTTCCCTAATGACTAATGATGTGCTTATTTGCCGTCCGTGTATTTTCTTTGGTGAAGTGTCTGTTCAAATCTCTTCCAATTTTTAAAAAATTGGAATGTTTGTTTTCGTACTATTGAAGTTTGAGAGTACTTTATACTGTATTCTGATATAAGTCCTTTATCAAACATGTAGTTTGCAAACACTTTCTCCCAGACTGCGGCTTGTCTTTTCATTCACTTCACTTGCAGACACTTATTTCATACATGGTTTCTTTTTTTTATTGCAAACATTTCATGTCTGGTGGATTTCATGCTGGATGACACTGCAGGAAAGCATAGTAGAGAGTGAAGTTTAGTGTTTGTCCAAGACACAGGTACAGAGAAAGGGACTAGGAAAGACTTACTTAGGTCTGGTTATTCAAAGCCATTGTCTGTGCCAACAGAAAGAGATAGTGTTGTTTTTATTTCTGGTTGATATCTGGAAACACAACTTTCAATTTCAAACCCGTGTAGTTAATGATAGGAACGGGTTCCTCTTGGCTTATGGATGAGAATAGTTACAAAGGAAGCCGTCAGTTCCTAAGAATGCAGCTATGTCCTATTGCACATGTATGCACACAGGAGAGAAAACCAAAGGACAGTGAGACAGAGACACACATAGAAGTTAGTAGTGCAAGACCCAGCCCTGGATGGACCACATTCTTGGGGGAATAAGAGTGGGAGACATGACTCTGTTATTCCCCAGTGTTCCTGTGCTGTGCTTTGTGGGCAGTATAATGGTTTTCCAAAGGTAACTTTGGTTATGTGTTAGTTTTTTTCCTTTTAAGCCTTTTTTCCTAATCCTCAAATTTGATGCTATTCCACTGTAACAAGTCAAATTAGGGTATAGAAATAGTTTTCAGAAACTATTACCTATTTTAGCAGGTCCAAAATAAACACTGCAATGAGTACTGGAGACACATATATGAAACCTTCCTTGATATTTTTTAACATCAGCCATACCTCACTTCTTTTCTGTTGGTCTTTCTCCATTGCAGTTATTCTGTCTCCTTCTACCTGCCCACCCTGCGTACCATTTGGTTATTTCTTTGATACCCTCTCTAAGTGGCCAAGAGAGGAGACTGTTGGGTTTTGCCATTTTTGAATCGTAGGACTTCATTTTTTGGCATTTTTCACTCGTAAAATATAAGAACTCATCATTTTTCAATACTGGAAGGAACTTTAGAGAACTTCTAGTTCCTGCCTCTGTGGATAAGAGGATCAAGGGTCAGAATTCTGAAGGAATTTGTAATCTTAGAGCTGAAACGAATGGAAAAGTGAGCCGTGAACACAGACCTCTTCGTTCCCGGTCCTGTGTTCTTTCCAGGCTGTAAGTCAAGGAAAAGCTGTCCATGGATGGTGCCTGGAAGGGGTATGTTTAAAAGAGCAATTCACATGAGGTTTTGGGAGTGCTACTGGGTTTATTTTAAGTGTAAGGATAGTTAAGAATAAACTAGTGAGACGTTATAAACTAGTTAAGAAGTTATATCAAGACTTTAGAGAAAGATATTAGGCTTTTAATTCGCTTAAGGGAGTAAGTTGTCAGAGCCAGAGCTGAATGTATAGCAGCTAAATATCTGAGCTGGGCCAGGGTGCTGCAAGATGTCGGCCTGTGGTCGGGAGGGTCCCTGGTGGGTTCAGCCTGTGGCCAGAGTACAGTGTGTCCCTGCAACCACTCACGATCATGGTGGCCAGAACAGGGACATCAGGATGAAGAAGGGTTTCTACTGCAGGCCTGGTGTGTGAACTCGTCCTCAGTTGCCTGTAAACTGGGAGACTTGTGTATCAAAGGAATGTGGGAGATATATACTCCCTAAGAATTGGTTAGAAGCCTTTTTAAAGGGCTCCAGTCCAAGTGCTCTTTAATCTCTGATACGGGAGTGGTACCTAGACCCGCCACAGGCATCCCAGGGCCACCCAAGAGCTGCAGTGAAAGGGCAGATAGCCAGAGCCCCTTGATTCCAGCATAAAAAGGCTGTTCATCTTTAGTAATGATTTGCCACAGCCAATACCCCTAGAGCGCTTACTCTGCACCAGGCCCTATTTCAGCACTTTCCGTGTATTAAGTCACTTAGCCCTTCCCACCACCCTATTAAGGAAGAACCATTATTATGTCCATTTCACAGATGAGGAAACTGAGGCACAGAGGGCTTCATTGACCTGGCCAAGGTCCCACAGATTGAATGCACAGATGCTGGGATTTGAACACAGATCTCCCTGACTCTGAAACTCTTATCAGCACATCATACTGCCTCCTGAATGCACCGCCCTGTACCACAGCCAGTAGCCCCATGTGGCTCCTGAGCCCTAGAAATGGGGCTGGTGCTGCATGTTGAAAGGATAATATTTTGCATGTATTAGGGTAAATAGAATATATCCTTAAAATTAGTTTCATCTGTTTCTTTGACTTTTTAAAATTTGGCTACTAGAAATTCTTGCTTCCATGTGGGGCTCACATTCTATTCCTCGTGGAGAGTGCTGGTCTGGAAGATCCCAAGCCACGTCACAAAGGGGCCTCTGAAGCAGCCATCAAAAGCAGGCTGCAGACAGTGCGGGGTGATTGTGGGCAGCTGGGATCCCGCTGGGCAGAAGGAGCCCATCTCCCCTTACTGCCAAGAGCTGGAATGAGTCAAAACCAACATTTCCTGAGGGGTATTTTGCAGGCTATTAATAGCAAAACCAAACAATTTCACAGTAAAATACAGGCCCGGGTATGTTCAGCATTTTATACTGTTTCAAATAGATGTGCTTTAAATAATTTCTCAAGTTATTTCAAGGGTGCCTCAGTTTCCTCATTTATGAAATGGAGATAATAGTCCCTGTCCATTATTCTAATAGTCGCTGTGAAGAATAATCAGGTTAATCCATGTAAAGTTCTTCGAAGAGTGCCTGGCACAGAGGAAAGCGTAGAACAAACGTTAGCCAGTATTATCGTAACAGTATCATCGTCACAGCAGTTACGGCATGCAGTTCAAGGAGCTGCAGGATGTTGAATCAGGGAGCGTGCGGCAGGGCCTTTGGGGCAAGTGTCCCAGCTTGCACACCTGAGTCAGCAAATTTACCTCCGCAGGTAGGTGGAGGCACCCACCCATTGGAAGGTGGTGTGATGACCCTCAAACACGCCTCCCACTACCTGCCACCTGTCACCCATCACAGCCCCTTGAACTACAAGAAGCTTCTCAATTGTTTTCTCCCAGTGGCATCTCCTTCCGTCCCTGAAAGGAAAAGCCATCAACACACTCCTCTTCATCTTGTTCTATTTCCAGGGACTTTTCAATCCCCTCATAAATTGGCCAAGATCCCATAAGTTTCCCAATTCCATGGATGAACAAAATGTAGACTGGTTTCTTTCCTGCAAGACTTCTCAGGGCTCTTAAAATGCTAACGTGTGTGCAGAAAGTCCCAGATGTGAATGCTGTGTAAAGCATTTTGCAAACCCACTTGATTTGTTTTTGGAAATATCTTCTGGGACAAACATTCTGTAAACCACTCCTGGGGAAACACTGTCTGTAAAGGTCCTGCCCAGCCAAAAAGGAAATCTCTCCCGCCACTGCCCTTTGCACCCATGTCCCAACGGTGTTGTCCGTGGAGCACTGTTAGATGCTGGGCATGCCACTTCCCCCTCCCCCGCAAAAGCTAACAGTTCGTCCAGAGAAATGGGTTTGGGGACGTGACTCTCCTGAGTATCTAGGGATTCACTGTTGTTTTACAGACTATCAAATGGAGGACCGCTAAAAAAAATTAAACCTTGGTGATTTTCATTCATATGCTTTAGACCTTTATATACACAGAAGAATTCCTTCCCTTAGTTCCTTCCCCACCCGGTTTCTGGAAACACATTGTTCTTTACTAGAAATTCATTGGTTTTATGGCTATTTTCATTTTTATGTTTTATCTCTTCCCACCCACCCCCATATTGTGCTTGTTTACCCATCTTCCTCTGATCCCAGTAGACTGTGATTCTCATCCCATGGGGTCCCCGTTTGAAGGCTTCATTGAGTAACTCTTTGAGGGCAGATCTTAGATGGGACTAGAACAGAGGTCCAGGAGCTGCCATCAGCTTACATGTTTTGTTTCCTGTATGTTATTGGCCTTTGGAGCCAGTTGAAAAGCAGAAGTATTTGTGGCATTTCTTTCCATCTAATTACATCTCTGACTAGGTCTTCCCACGTCAATCTGCATGTGCCTCTTAGCCTAGATTGGAAGTTCCGAGGGAACAGGGGCTGGTCTTTATGACTTTCCTTCCTTCCTCCCCTCCCTCTCTCCTTTTCTTTAGAAGATTCTTTCAAAAATAGAATGGTTTTGTTTGAGACACCCTGACGTCAACATTCTAATTCATAAGGAGGGGCTGTTTTGCATACTACTGGTAAAGCAATAACAACTAAAAATCCTTATCGCATTAAATATTTAATGGATCTTTCCTGTGCACCGGCCTCTGTGCCACGGGCATTTTACGTGTTATCTCTTTTAACCCTCACAGTTACCCTTTAAAGTATGTGCTGTTAGTATCCTCATTTTACAGATGAGAAAACTGAGCCTTTAAGATAGGAAATTGCCCAAGAAAGGGCAGCTACAGCAGCGCTAGGGCAGGAACGTGAACCAGGGCTGGTCTGGCTCCAGAATCCAAGTGTGAAACCACTACCAACTCCCTGTCCACTTCCTTCTGGCTGTCAAGTCCTGGAGGAGCAGAAAGGGGACTTGCTAAAATCCTTGCTCGCCAGTCTTCCCTTTGGTCCTGTGCTGTGGTTCCCCTGCCCACTTAGACCGTGAGGTCACAAGGTGGCTCAGTGCCTTAAGGAAAATTCAGTTAAATTTTGATAAACCTTATAAACATAGAGAGCAATGATTAACTTCCCAACTGTTAAAGTTAACATGCGGATCTCCTTAGCGCAACCCCGGTGGGTAGGAAACACTCAATGAGTAACTGCAGAATAACCAGGCCCGGATGTTATTTTCTAAAATAATTCCAGTTATTTAGTAATGTTGTATGCATTTTGTTGCATGGTAATGTGAAATGAAGCTCATTTAAAACATTCTTATCAGTAAATAAGCAAAAGTTGTTTAAGTTTCTAGCTGTCAGGTTTTTTAATATTGATACCATCTTAAATTTTCATGATACTTTCTTTTTAAAGATCGGTCCCAAGTTTTGCTTCTGTTTTGTTGTTGCTGTTGTTTATTTCAACTTAGCCAAGTGCCTTGCACAAAATAGATGCAAAAAATAATATTTTAAAATTCAGTTTATAATTTACAAGGAATTTTCTACACACTTTCTTATTCTCAAAATAGGCTTAAGGTGGAAACACCTATTTATATACCCATTTAAGAGGTCCGGAAACTGAGGCCAAGAGACGTAATTGGCCATTTACTAATAGAAGTAAAAAGGTCATTTAAGGGTGTAAAACAGCTTGTCTTTAAAATGATTTTAAGCCAGAAAATTGTTTTTCAGAAGAATAGTCTCTCTCCCTTAAATGGTTCCTTTTAGTTCTAACTCACTACATGACTTTATAACTGGTAAAAAATAGAAAAAAAAAAATTATTGGTTGCTTCCTGTGTGCTGCATACTTTATATACATGATCTCTAGTTGTTTCTCAAAACAACTCCTTGGAAGAGGTACTGTTCTTACTCAGCTTTATAAGTGGAAGAAATGAGGGTGAGAAAAAGTCCGTTATTTGCCCAAGGTCAAATAGACCTTGAAGCTTGCTTTCTTCAGAGCACAAGATCTTAGAACAGTGGCTGTTAGTAGTAGTGTAAGCATCACCGTTCCCCTTCGTAGTTCTCAAGGCCGAAGCAATTGTAAAAGTCAACATTAAGTCGTGTTCTTGGAATAAAGCATTATGACTATAGTGCCTTTGACTTGGCATTAGAAAGCACACAACTGCAAGTTAGAGCTTTTTAACGTGCCGAAATTTGTTTACATGCACATGTGAGGGTTCCAATGGCAAAATATTTTACTTTTCTCTGAATACAAATGTGCATTTGATTCTTGGAGATATCACATGCTACTTTTTTTAATTGTCTGGGTTTTCTTAGAGCAGTGTTAACGTTCATAGAAAAATTGAGAGGAAGGTACAGAGATTTCCCATATATCCCCTGCCCCCGCACATGCAGAGCCTCCCCACCATCAACATCCCTCATCAGGGGATACATTTATTACAGATGATGAGCCTACATTGATGCATCTCTGTCGCTTAGAGTCCATAGTTTACATTACAATTCCCTCTAGGTGTTGTACATTCTGTGGATATGAACGCATACGTGATGACAAGTATCCATCATTATGCTATCATACACAGTATTTTCACTGCCCTAAAAATCCTCTGAGTGCTCTACCTATACATTCCTCTGTTGCCCCAACCCCTGGCAACCACTGATCTTTTACCCTCTCCATAGTTTTGCCTTTTCCAGAATGTCATATAATTGGAATCATACAGTATGTAGCCTTTTCAGATTGACTTCTTTCATTTAGTAATATGCATTTAAGATTCCTCCAAGTCTTTTCATGGCTTAATAGCTCATTTCTTTTTAGCGCTGAATAATATTCCACTGTCCGGATATACCACAGTTTATTTACCCACTCACCTACTGAAGGACATACTCGTTGCTTCCAAGTTTTAGCAATTATGAATAAAGCTGCCATAAACACCCCATGTACAGTTTTTTGAGTAGATATAAATTTTTAGCTCCTTTGGGTGAATACCAAGGAGCACGATTGCTGGATCGTATATTAAGAGTATGTTTAGTTTTGTAAGAAACATCCAAACTGTCTTCCAAAGTGACTTGTACCATTTTGCATTCTCACCAGCAATGAATGAGAGTTCCTTTTGCTCCAAATCCTCATCAGCATTCGTTGTTGTTAGCATTCTGGATTTTGGTATATCATGGCTGTTTTATCTGTATTTTCTTGATATATGACATGGTGCAAATTTTCATACGCTTATGTACCATCTGTATATCTTCTTTGGTTCAGCATGCTACTTTAAGATTTGAACTAGGCCAGGTTGCTCATAAGCTATTTAGTTTAGTGAACATGATAAACTTTTGAGGAATCCTTCAAGAAAAACCATGAAAAAATGATTTCCTTTCTAAATGTCGTATTTGAACTTCAAGAAGAGGCATGAAAGTGGTACAGCCACTATGGAAAGCAATCCGGCAGTTGCTCAAAATGTTAAACATAGCCTTACCATACAACCCAGCAATACCTAAGAGCAATGTAAACATGGCCACACCAAAACTTGTACATGCATGTTTGTAGCAACATTATTCAGCTGAGTTGTTGAACCCAAATGTCCATCAATTGACGAATGAATAAACAAAATGTGGTATATTTCTAGAGTAAAATATTACATGGCAATAAAAAGTAATAGAGTCCTGACACATGCTACAACATGGATGGACCTAGAAAACATTATGCTAACTGAAAGAAGCCACACACAAAAAGCAACATATTGTATGACTCCATTTGTATGAAATGAGAATCCATAGATATAAAACATAGGTTTGTGATTGCCAGAGGCTCACCTACTGAAAGATGGGGGGTAAAGGGGGAATGGGGAGTGACGGCTGATGGGTACAGGGTCTCTTTTGGTGGCAATAAAAATATCCTAAAATTAGATAATAGAAATGATTACACAACTCTATAAATACACCAAAAACCACTGAATTGTATACTTTGAAAGTATGAGTTTTATGGTATATAAATTATATCTCAATAAAAAGTAATAACAAGCATAAAGCTGTCTGTGGGTGAAATGAAGAGCAAAAGTACATAGACCATTCATACTGTGCTTTCTATAAGGGTGAAATTTCATTATGTAGCTCATTTTGATAAAACTATTAGCAAAGTGACCTTGCAAATTTCAAATACTAGTCTCAGTTCCATTATGCTAAAAGGTCACTGAAGAGAAATGTGAATGACTTTCTTTTTATCCTAACAATGTGTGTCCCTTGGTAGAAATTGTTCTCTGATATTAACAATTTCTATTCAGAGGCCAGAGAGTTGAGTAGATATACCAGCCATAGTGTCTGTTTTTTCCATCATCAGTAAAAATGTTCCTGCATTTGTAGTCACAGCGAATATTTGAATCTTTAAAGCTCTTACTCTTTGTAATGCCAAATTCAAAACTGCTTGCTAAAATGGTTAATGAGGTAGAAATTAGTTGGGCTAATTAGGTCAATAAATATTATTCTAACTCATTAGGGTAAAAGGTCAGATGGTTAAAAGACTGGGAAGTATGTATTAGAAGATGTTGCTTTTGATTCTGAAGAAGTAATTTTATTCCTGCATTTTTATACCATGTAAAGCATACTGAATTGTTTCTTTGACACACAGATTAGCTGTGAATGAAATGTCTTCCAGGTATATTAGAATTTACATGGGTTTTTCTCTGTTACCACTGTTCTCTGTCAGAAATCTCTTTCAGTGATTAATGCCTTAATTTCTTCAACTTTGCTACTTAAATAAGTGTACCTTTTTTCCAATTAGTGCCTTGATTTATCCTCAGGTTTTCCCATGCCCAAGTCCCCTCTGATGAGATGATTCCCCTGAATGGTCCAAAGAGTGACTTCTATATAATGTTTCCTCAGTGTTTTTCTCACTGTGGTTATGCTTTTCTCTAAATTAACCTGATAAGTCAAAATATTTATGGAAGACAATAAGTAAAGATTATCTGCTTTTCACAAACTAAGTGACGTATTTTCTTTTTTTAACAGCTTTACTAAGATATAATTCACATGCCATACCATTCATCCATTTAAAGTGTCCAGTGGTTTTTTGGTGTATTCACAGCTATGTGCAACCATCATCACAGTCGATATTAGAACCTTTTTATAACTTGAAAAAGAAACCCTGAACCCATTAGCTATCAATGCCTCCCCCCATGTCCCCACTCCACCTCCACTCCTAAGCAACTAATCTACGTCTGTCTTTATAGATTTGCCTATTCTGGACATTTTATACAACTGGAATCATATAATATGTGGTCTTTTTTGACTGGGTTACTTCACTTTATTGATAAAGTTTATCAAAATGTTTTATAGTGATAAAGGGTCATTTCACAGGAATACTTAGCAGTTATAAACAAATATGCATCTCATATCAGAGCACCAAAATACGTGAGGCAAAAACGGACAGAAATGAAGGGAGAGATAAAAAAATCAACAGTAATAGATGGAAACTTTCAATACGCTACTTTCAGTAGTGGATAGAAAGCTAAGCAGAAGATTAACCAATAAATAGAAAACTTGAACAACATTGTAAACCAACTATACCTAACAGATATCTGTAGAACACTCTATCTAACAACAGCAGAGCACAAAATTCTTCTGAAGAACACATGGAACATTCTCCAGACTAAACCATATGCTAGGCCATAAAACAAATATCAGTAAATGTAAAAGCATAGAAGTAATGCAGAGTTATTTCCTCTGACTACAGTAAAATGAAATTGGAAATCAATAACAGAGAAATGGGAAACTCAAATATATTTGGAAAGTAAATAGCACACTCCTGAATAACCAAAGGAGAAGTTGGAAAATACTTTGAGATAAATGAAAATGAAGAGACAACATGTCAAAAGTTATGGGTTGCAGCTAAAGCATGGCTTAGAGGGAAATTTATAGCTATGTCTTAGATGCCTCTATTGAGAAAGAAGATCTCAAGTCAATAATGTAAGCTTCCACTTTAAGACACTTGAAAAAGAAGAGAAAACTAAGAATAAAGGTTAGAGTAGGAATAATGAAATGGAGAATAGAAAAACAACAGAGACTTTAAAACCTTTGAAACTTTACCGATTATAATAAATTATATTAAAATATTTACAAAAGACATGAAGGGTATTATTTCACAAAATAAGTAACACATTTTAATGTATTTTTAAAAATCCAATTTTCAGCGTGGCTTCCATACAGCTGTTGTAAAAAGCTAGTGTTTGTGAAAATATCCACCAGGCACTGTCTTTTTTCCAGTTCAGGCTCAGTTTAGAAACTGTCAACCAAACCATGAGCCCATTTCAGTCCTTAGCTCTTGAGCAGTTTTGCCTGATAGAAAGAGCACTGTTTAGGGTGTTGATCAAATCCATGCCTGATTCCAGATACCACCACATCCTGTATGTGACATTGGACGAGTTGCTCAATCTCTTTGAGACTTATTTTCCTCATCTGTAAAATAGAGGTAATTTTCTCAGCCTGAGAAGAATTATGAGATAACATATGTAAAAGAGCCTAGTTCAATATCTGGCATGGAGTAGGTGCTTGTCTAGTATCCATTCTGTAATCACTAGTGATTTAAAAATGGAATGACAGCCCAGATACCTATATGGCATGGGTATACATGTATGAATACTCTTGAAAGAGAGACTGGAAGAAAAATAGTCTAATGTTGAATCCTACTGCGTACCAGGCTTAGGGCTAGTCATGTTATCTATAGCTGCACCACATATAACTTGTTGCACAATTTGGACTGATTTCACTATTTTAACAACCACTAAAACACTCAACTTGACCAAAATACACATCCTGGCCTAAATTGATTGTTTTAGCAATAGGTTATAACGGTTAAACATTTGAGCCCTTCATATATGAAACCACTCAGAGTTTATAACTTTTTTGTTGTTATTACTGGTGTAATAAATTCTATTTCTTGTGTCTTAGGAAAGCATATTTCTTAGTTGTGCAATTCTGTTGCCTGTTTGGCCTACAAACCATTGTCATTAAAACTCTGAAACGCATTTATGATTTGATAGGCAAGATAACTGATTAAATTCTGTTTTTACTCAAGGCATATTTTAGCAGGAACTTTTATGCTCATTCTGTTTATTCTGGGGTTGATGGCTCTGAAATGGAATATTTTCACCAGCAACAGGAGCTTCAAACCAAGTTGGAGACTAGTGCTTGTCCGAACTTTAACATGAATATGCATCACCTAGAGATCTTTGTTAAAACGTGGATTCTGATGTATCAGGTCTAGGGTGGGGCTGGTGAGTCTATATTCTTAACAAGCTTCCGGGAGTTGCCAATGCTGCTGGTCCACGGACCACACTGTGAGCTGCAAGCTTGTGTAGAATACAAGAGGTACCTTGGCTAGAATCAGAAATGAGGAGACCTCATCTGGCATTATATATCACAGTCCCAACTACCTATTCATACTCCCTGAGTGGAATCTACTTCCTCAACTGAGCCCTGAAACAAATTAATTAAAAATTTGGAAGCACTGAACAGCAGTGATTCTGTTCTTACATTTCATGCATTACAGTGATTGAATACAGTAAGAGAATAATACCTTGTCATTCATTTTCTGTAGTTCCTTTGTACTGTCTATTAGCTTGCCCACCTCTTAGGCCGCTTTATACTGTATCTCATTGAATATGAAAAGTGGTGTACATGAAGCATTTCCATTTCCATTCTCTAGAGCTCTATAGCTGTGCTGTTGGCCCTTACTCCATGTATGGCAAAGAACAATGAATACAAACCACTTAAACCCCAGCCAGACTTTTGTTACTGAATGAAAAGAATAAGCAATTGTTTCCCCTAAACTCAGGCCTAATTTTCTAACACCTTAAGTGAGCATTTATGGAAGCTTCCAGAAAAGCTAATTTCAAGTCCTTAGTCATTTAGATGAGAGCGCAGATAGTTTCACCCGGAGATTCCACAGCGTGTAGAACTTGATTTTGTATGTAATTTGACGACAGAGGCATCATTTTAAGACGTGTCAAATTAAATTCTTAATGTGAAATAGATGTGGCTCAAAATGTAATGCATGCCATCTGATTTGTTACAGAACACAAAAATAGTCACAGTAAGGACAAGAGGAAAACGAGGACGAGAAAATGGGGAGAGAGGAGCCGCCTGGCTGATGACGTGGCAGTATTAAAAAGCAGCTTAACCAAAAGGGCCCTTTCTGCCTATGGTAACAAGACGGACAGCACAAGGGAAAAGAGGACCCACAGGAGAACAAAACGTTTTTTATCCTATCCACGGTTTGTAGAAGTGATGGTGGTGGCAGACAACAGAATGGTTTTATACCACGGAGCAAACCTTCAACACTATATTTTAACTTTAATGTCAATTGTAAGTACATTCAAAAGAAGGTGATTTATGATGTCCCTAAATGTGCCATTGGGGAATGGGTTTCCACCCAGTGCTTTGGAGAACCATTCGGGGCTGGCATTTCAACGATTCAGGCAAGTGACTGAAGAGAATATAAGATTAGACAATGACAATAATGGGCATCAATAGTGAGTGTTTATCCTGTGTTAGACAATGTGCTTCTTACTTAAAAGGCATCATTTCTAATCCTCCTGGCAACTCTGCTAGGTACATTGTCATTCTCATTTTGTTGATAAGAAAACTGAGCCTCAAAGGAGTTGGGTTGCTTGCCCATGGTCATGTAAAGCCAGTATCATGTGATACTGGGACTGCATGTGACCTTCAGCTTGTCCACTTCCCAAAACCAGTGCCCTTTGACACGTGAATTTGCACAGCCAGGTGTGGGTCGCCAGTAAGACTTGTGGATGCTGGTTGTGAATCAGAAGCACTGGTGGAGCTTTGGAAAATGTCTCTATCCTCCTCCCCAGGATTCTAATTAAGTAGCTCTAGGGTGAGTCTTAGGAATCTCTCCCATTTTGAATTTTTCTACTCCCATTTTGAATTGAAAAAGTAATGAATTTGCATGATTGAAAAACAGATCAAGCAGATCCAAAGACCAGTGAGAAAGCTGAAGTGCCTTTCCCCACCCAGGCTCCCAGGCCCCTTCCCAGAGGCAGCCACTGTGACAAGTTTATTTGCCCGTCTTTCTAACCAGCACTGCCCAATAGAAATATAATGCAAGTCACACACGTAATTTTTTTAAAATATAGACACATGTAATTTAAAATTTTCTGTTAGCCGCACACAGACATAAAAGAAACAGGTAAAATTAATTTTAATCATGTATTTTGTTTTATATCTAAATGTTATCATTTACAAAATTATTAACGAGACTAACTTTTCTCCGTACTAAGTCTTTAAAACCCAGTATGTGTTTCACACTCAGAACACATCTCAGTTCGGACAAGCCCCATTTCAAGTGCTCAGTGGTCACGTGACAAGTGGCTGCCATGTTGGACAAGGCAACTCTGGACATTTCTTAAGCACATATGTATGGCTACACTTTTTTCTTTTTCAGAGATGGCGCGGTGTTACATATTGCTGTTTTCTTGAAACACTGGAGATTGTTCCGTAATAGCCCATGTGCTCTGCCTTCATTTTAAGCCTCAGCAGAGCCTTCCTATTAATAGATTGAGTCTAGTTTATTTGAATGGGAATCTGCTTGTATTAAATTCCCCCAATGAATATGAAAAGCAGCCGTTTGGGATCACTGACTTAAAATTTCTCCTTCCTTCTCCGTGGCCTGTGGTTCTCTTTGTGTTTCCCTGCACTGCTGTGAACCAACCCCCACTGTGTTCCCCAACCCTTACCCCACCTGCCTCCCCTCCCCACTCTCCCTCACCCCCCTTCCTCAAGCTCAGTCCCATGTGCCCCAGCCCTCTCCTGTCCTGGAAGAGGGAAAGGAAAACCTAGTCAGGCCTTGCATAGACTCAACTCCATTTCTAACCCATATATTCAGACCTGTTGAGGATTTTCCCGACAAGCATGGCCTCAGTGTCAAATGGACCTTGGCTGAGAATTTTGGCTCTGCTACGCACTGCTGGCTGTTTAGTCTTGGACAAGTTGCTTAACTTCTCTGAGCCTCAGTTTCCTCATCTGTTGAGCAAAGATTCTAGTCACACCTAGCCCAGAATGTTGCTGTGCAGTTTTCAGCAAGGATCTAGTTCACAGTAAGCATTCAATGGATGTTAGCTCTCGTAATTAACAATAATAATGAAAACAAACCAAAAAAAAAAAAACAGGTTACCAGTTGTGGAGAACACAAATGGTTGGTACAACAGCAGTATTAGCAAGCATGTAGTCCATGTGAGATTCCATAAATGGCAATCCAGCTTCAGCTGGAATGAAAAAGCTTGATCAAAAGTTAATATCCAGTGTTTTGGCACAAAGAACTGCTAAGTTACATGGCAATGCAGTTTCCTTGGAAAACACCTTGAAATTTAAAGTTGTTTGCATTCATTACTGTCTAAAGCTGCCGTCTATGAATTTTACAAAGAGACTTTTAAGAAATGTTTGTTGACTGAATGAAAATTCACAGCTCCAAAATGCATATGTTGCATGAACCATAAAAAGAGGTGGAGCCCAGCATAAGAAGTGAATTGCTTATTGCTTACACGGAGTTCACAATTAACTTTGAAAAATTTATCTCGGTTGCAGGTAGCCTCTATCTATAAAGACCCAAGTATTGGAAATTTAATTAATATTGTAATTGTGAACTTAGTTGTGATTCATAATGAACAGGTAATAAAGTTTTTTTCTTCTTTCTTCTCTCTGTATCCGAAATGGCATATCTAATTGGTATTGGTGCAACGGACCAACCATAATTCTTTTCTGTATTTAGGAAGGACCTTCCATATCTTTTAATGCCCAGACAACATTAAAAAACTTTTGCCAGTGGCAGCATTCAAAGAACCATCCAGGTGGAATCCAGCATGATACAGCAGTTCTTGTAACGAGGTATATGGATGTCTATTCCTCCAGTCGTTTAGTTTCTGGTCACGTTGATGGGATGAGGTCATATATTCCTGGTAGCCAGCCCCTAGCCCAGGGTTTTTCAACCTCAGCACTATTGACATTTTGGATCAGATAATTCTATGCTGTGGGGACTGCCCTGTGCCCTGCAGGATGTTTAGCAGCATCCTTGGTCTCTGCCTACTACCTACCGGTAACTCTCCCCCCTCTTAACTGTAACAACCAAAAGTGTTGTCCAGACGTTGCCACATGCCGTCTGAGGGTGTGTGGTGGAGGAGGGCAGAAGAACCTCCGGTTGAGAACCAGTAACCCATCGCCGCCAAGTAGGCAATAAATGTGTTAGGCAGGTCTGAAAGTAAACACCTGTATAGAGCGGGCAGCTGCCATTCCCATTGAGCTCGTTACCATGCAGGATATAAGTCCAATGGTGCCAGCTTTTGTGATTCTGTAAGAAACCAGAAATAAGGATACTTTTTTTGGAAAATGTGAAATCTCCCAATTTTTAAATGGTAGCTTCTAGCTCAAAAATATTTAAAATGCTGTGCAGGGCAGCAAAGAGGTCTGCTGGCCTGGTGTGTCTCCCATCAGTCACCTTTGATATGGTCACAAACACTTGCTCTTAGATCAACTTAAATGAAAGGCATTTAGAGCCTTCTCAGAATGTTCTTCAGAAACTAGAATCACTTGCTTCAAGGTATGAGGAAGAATTCTGGACGGAAAGGTTTTCACTTGCCCTTGGCTACCCCTGTGGCAGAAGGAGACCTCTCAATGTAGCTTTTAATCTGTAAACCAGTGATTCCTAAACTTTTTTGAGTTACAAATCCCTGACTCTGTTAGTCTGCTTTTTGTAAAACCAAAACCCTCCCC
>NW_020173377.1:11885649-11930532 GCF_003031525.2 Neophocaena asiaeorientalis asiaeorientalis | reverse complement strand
ACTAAAGTGGTGATGTTGTGAATACCTGGAAGATTCTAAAGTGTTTGCTTGTATTGACATTTACTCTTTGGTGTCAAGACCCTAAGTCTGCTTTGCTTTCAGACAGGATATCTGCAGAGCTCATGACAAATGTGATACCTTAGGTGAGTCCACTGTGCGTATCCTCTCTGGCTACAACAGTTTATGACATGTTTTTCTTCCAAGCCACAAATGCTTTTTAAAGTAAATCCTTGTGGGTTTTTTTTTTTTTTTTCCCTTCTAATAGGTCTGGCTGAACTGGGAACCATTTGTGATCCCTACAGAAGCTGCTCTATCAGTGAAGATAGTGGATTGAGTACAGCTTTTACAATAGCCCATGAACTGGGCCATGTGTACGTTTCTTCTCCATATTTTCATTTAATTTGTAGTGACCTAAAACTTCCGTTCCTTCACATCAGTGAGCATTCACTTGACTTTAGAGGATGTAAGACGCTTCTTGAATCGTAGTTGAGCTTGCAGGGTTGAAAAGCTTGGAATGTAGCTGGCAGAGATTCCTTTGACTTTGGGAAGCTAAATAAACGCAGTGCACCCTCTTCAGCCATAGCTCATGCATCTCTTTGGTTTAACTGTACAAGTTTTCTAGGCGAGGTCTGATATGCTCCTTTCCTACTGCAAAGTGGAAAAAAGGGGGCCTTTCTACCCCTTCCACTGAAGCAGAGGGTATATCAGCCCAGAGAACTTACCTGACACAGCATCTTTGTTTAGTAGGATCCTCCAACATTGCTGTGGCCCACACGATTTTCCCAAACCCAGATCATTCCTGATTTTAGTTATATCTAGGGTTGTCCTTTAGATATTAGCCTCTGGAACAGAGCTATCCCTCTTTTAGGGGAAAAAAATGAACAAAGATACAGAGAAGAAACTATTTCCTAATTATGTTCACTAAGTGTCTGGTCGTTATGAAATTGGCTTTTCCTTTTTGTTCTTTAGAGCCAGAGCCTGGTTAGAACATGGGGCAAAAGAGTATAAATTCAAAATTATTCTGGTTTTTGATCTGCCTTCTTTTCTTTCTAGAATGATTCAATTACTCATACTATATCCTTTTGAAATAATTTTCTCAAAAGATATCCTTAGTATAGTACAGCTGTGTATCAATCTGCATGTCAGATGTTAACTTTATTTAGAGATAACACCATCTATTAAGCAAGCTTTTTCATGCACCAGATGTTTTTTAAGGCACTTTATGTGCAGTGTAGTATAATAGGCGTAAAGCAAGATGCATATGTAGAGGTATCTCTAATCCAGCTCCACGTATAATGCATATGTTTTCCAGCATATTTTAAGAGCACACCCCTTTTTTTTTCTCCAAAGGAAATATCGTCAGATGCCCAATATTTAGAGAATAAAAGAGGCATGACTTTCAGTTAAGCCCTTGTGGCAGATCAGAGTCCTGCTTAGTCAGCTGCCTCTCTGTCCTTTGATTTCTGAAACATCTTCCTGAAACTCAAGGATTTCTTGGAACTAGGTTTGAAAACTATTCATTTCACCAGCATTTCCCAAAGTACAGGGCTCTAACACTGATTCCAAGAGAATGGTCCATGGGGGAAAAATAGAGTTTTGTAATCCAGTGATTTAAAAAAATTTTTCCTAGTCTAGCCATGCTTGGAATGCCAAGGCCAAATGGCATGAAGTAAAGGCTCTGACAAGTTCTATATTGAAGTGTTGATTTCGTTTAACTCAGTTTCCCCAAACTTATTTTAACAGAATCTTTGGGGGGTTTTCATTTGTTTGTTCTACAAGAAATCTGGTAAATTATGTGAGACATATAAATAGGAGGTGTAGATTTCACAGTGAGGAATAGGGTGGCCCCCAGAGAATGGAATGGGCAAAGTTACAGAGATAGAAGTGTATTCAAAGGGCAAGAGTTTGTGTGATTTTTTTTATTCTGGCTGCTTTGGGTCTTCGTTGCTGCGCGCGGGCTTTCTCTAGTTGCGGAGAGCGGGGGCTACTCTTTGTTGCGGTGCGCGGGCTTCTCACTGCAGTGGCTTCTCTTGCTGTGGAGCAGGGCTCTAGGTGCGCGGGCTTCAGCACTTGCAGCACGCGGGCTCAGTAATTGCAGCACGCGGGTTGTAGAGCGCAGGCTCAGAAGTTATGGTGCACAGGCTTAGTTGCTCCGCAGCATTTGGGATCTTCCCGGACCAGGGATCGAGCCTGTGTCCCCTGCATTGGCAGGCAGATTTTTAACCTCTGCACCACCAGGGAAGTCCCTGTGTGATTAACAGATTAACATTTCCCCCCAAAATATGGCTAACAAGAATATACTGTTTAAAGAAATATAATTAATTTCCTGTTACTTCCTTTCCCCAAGAGAGTTTATAAACCCCTTTTAGATAGCCAGTTTATAAAATTGACATTTTAAGGAAAGTAGGAATTTTGAGTAGCAAAACCAAAATATTTTAAGCTATAGAGAAGTCTCAATTCACAGTTAACAAACATCTCCCCCTGCAAAAACCACGTTGTTGACATTGTTCTAGGAGCTTTCATTTACATTATTTCCCTTAATCTTTATAATCTCCACAAGGTAGATACCATTGTGTCCCTGTGTTTGACTTAGAGATATTAAACTACCCAAAGCATAGTAGCTCATGCTGGCGTAGGAGCATATGATGTTGGAGCACCAGTTCTAAGGCAGAGTCAGCAGGCAGCCAGATACCCAAGTTCTGGATGGAATTGTTCTAACATTCCCTTTGACTTGAGGAAAATATATGCTGTTTCCCTTCCTATAAGATGGAAACAATACATATACCCCTCATCTCAAAAGTGTCAGGAAGCAAGAAATGAAATAATTGGTGAATGATGTGAGTTGTGGCTTAAACAGAAAGTATACTGCTAGCCTGTTAATGAATTATTTTCCTTTTGGCGCCTTGTCTCTTTGAGATAGCTTTGTTCATATTTTAAGAAAAGTAAAAATCCTTTTTAAAAAAAATTTGCTACCGTACTCTGTAGCAGATTTTCTAATGAGCTTTTTCAAAGTTAAATGTTAAGTTGTTACAGTCATAACTTTCTGATAATAGAAAACCCAAGAGCTGTTGGGAGGAAAAAGCAACTGACCAACTGACCTTGTATCTGTTGAGTGTCATTGTATGTTCACAAATAGCTCCTGGCTTCTCTTACCACCTTCATAGACACCCAGAATCTAAGAATCTGGAAGAATTCGAGAGGTAATTGAGTCTCTACTGAATACAGAAATCCTTACGCAGTGTTTCTGACAAATCTTCCGCAACTTGCCTCATAGGAGAGAATGTAGTTTGTATGTATTCCCAAACAGGAGGTTTTAGAATCAGTCTGAAGTAGACTCCAATCCCAGCTCCCTTAGTAACCATGTGACGTTGATCAAATATTGATAGTTAAACCTCTCTACAACTCAGTTCCCTTTTCTGTAAAATGTGGATAGTAATAGCACACTCTTCATTGGGTCAAATAAAATTAATAAATAAAATAATTTTAAATTCAATGAAATCAAGTAAAATTAAATAAAATTAAAGGAAACACAGCATCGAATGCATTTAACACACCAGCTGGAGCATTGTGAATGCTAAAAAAGTCTTGGTAATTATTTTTTAGTAAGTGCTCAATGAATAGTTGTTATACCACCCCTGCTATAAGCAAACGTGCCTAACATTTGAATGAAAAAAAAAAGTTTCTGTTTACACGGTGAAATAAACTGTATTTTATCAAGTCATGGTGGCGTGGGGAATAAACACTAGCTCCTTTGCACCAGAGAGAAACAAACAAGGAAGATTTGAAAACTTTGCTTGTATTAGGTTTGTTGATGGAGGTATTACACTGACTCTGCAGCTGGGATTTGGAAACCTGGGCAGTCATTCCTTTAAGAAAAGAGCCTCTTGAGCGTTTATTACTATTAAGCTCAACCAAGACAGGTGGAGTTTTCCCGTCTTACATTTCCCATCTGGCAATTATAGAGGGGGCCAAATTTTTAAAAGAAAAAGGAAATCAGACATGAGAAATTACTGGTATGGACTTCACAGACTTTTATTCCAGCTTTTATTTTTATATGAAGCAAGTCTACATACTTCTTTCTGACTCCCTTGTTTTTGTAACTCAAGGTGAACTAGTGGAGGGAATTCCTCCCTAAATGCCAGATTAATCACATACATCAATTTTGTGATTCGGAATAGTCATCCAGAGGACAGCCCCTGTGAGCTTGTTACCCAATGGATAATTATCTTACTGAGAAAGGCATGTGGGTCATAGAACTAATGTTTCTGGATTGAGAAATGCTTCCTGTCATTTTTTTCCCCACTTCCTCTCTCTAAGCCAAGAATGGCAAATATGTGTTAATGCCGCTGCCGAGTTCCCTCCCAGACCCAAGAGGATGTTGGCACTCCATCACAGCCTTTTCTCAGGCAGAACCTGGATTAGTTTAAGAATACTTTTGTGCCCAGATTTTCAGGAAGCTGGTACCAATCAATTGTAATTGGCATGGAGCATGAAACTATTTGCCATCTCTGGGTTAAGCCAACTGGATTGGCGTGCCTCTCGCTTCCATGCTTGCAGTTTTTCTTAATGGGTTTTATTGTGCATGAACTTTGCATGTCTCTATGACGGTATACTTGCAGGGTTTTAGCATCTGTCAGCCTGACCCAAAGAAGAAGAGATGCCAAGACCCACCCTGAGCCTCTCATTAGGAAGCTTTTGACTTCAACTTTTGACAGTTGACTGACTCTTTATGTGCACAGTGTTATCATAACCTGCCAAGTTCTTGACTCTATAAACTGGCCTTCAACAGCTTATTAGGAACTCCAACTACTGTATTCTAGCACCAACTACAGCACATGCAGAGCCTCTGCAATTCCAAGAAGTACAGCTAAACCAAGTAGTGGCCCAATTCACTTTTTTTTTTTTTTTTTTTTTTACATTAAAGGCACTTTGTATTCCGTTGGGTCAGAAGTATGTTTTATTCTACTCCCTACCTTTAATCCTCTAGTAGGTTTTGGTCTGCTCACCAGGACTCAGGTTCTTATCCATAATGCAGTAGTCAGTTGAATTTTTTCTCTAAGATGCGTTCTCAATGCAATTATAACAGCTCTATCCCTTAGTGTTTATTGACTTTTTTATATCATTGTCTCCTTGGCCTTAGGTTCAACATGCCTCATGATGACAACAATAAGTGCAAAGAAGAAGCAGTTAAGAGTCCCCAGCATGTCATGGCCCCAACACTGAACTTCTACACCAACCCCTGGATGTGGTCAAAGTGTAGCCGAAAATACATCACTGAATTTTTAGAGTAAGAGTCGAACTTTCTTTGAGCACAGCCTTAATGCTAGTATCTGGCCTCCATGCAGTGAACTAATTGTGGGAAAGAAAATGTAGAGTCAAGCATTCCTTTTGAGTTGTTATTTTTGTTGACATTCCTGGGAGGAGGGAAAAGAAAAATACTCTCTGACATCTGTGTAGTTCATGTCCTCACCAGAATTTAGAAGATTACAGACTGAGCTCAAGGAAAAGGTTGGGATCTTAAAGAGAATACGTAAATGTTGCTTCATTGTTGGTAAAGCTGTGAAATCTCTGCAGGTCTTGGGGAAGGAACCATGAATATGATGACATGTTGAAGGAAGACCACAAATATTTATGTGCTTCTAACTTAGTAACTCGGTGTTGGAAAGGGGTGGGGAAGTGAGACGCCTCCAAAGAACGTTACATGGGTGGATGAAGATTGCACAGACCTCCATATTGTCGAATTGAGAACATTCTCTCTCTGTCTCTCTCTTTCTCTATCTCCTTGACTCTTTCTCCTTCTCTCTTTTCTTGTTTTTTTTTTTTTTTCAAGCTTCCCACCAGGCTGCTCAAGGATCCAGTTACATTATACAATATCCTTGTGTAACAGATTTATTGCTCTTCTCTCCCAGATGTACAAAAGGTCAAGTGATTGTCCCAAGGTCACTGGGTGTATGTTTCCCCAGCCACAGGGAAGAGGGGGTTTTGTTAATCAGAACTCACCGGGTGTGAATTTTCCAGAAGAGGTGTTTGCAGAAACATGGAAGAACTGGCAGGTTGCTGGGGGTTTTTTGCGTGTGTGTGTGTGTGTGTGTGTGTGTGTGTGTGTGTGTGTGTGAGTGTATGTGTGGTTTTTTTCACCAGATGATCTGAAGTGTTTCTTATTGTAACACTAAGCAAATCAGCAAATATTTACTAAACAGTTGTTGTTATGGACAGGGCCCCATGCTTGGGTGAAAAAGGCACTATTTTTACCCCTAAGGCACTTTACTCTATTGGAGAAGACGTCAAAAAATAAATAGGTGGGCTTCCCTGGTGGCGCAGTGGTTGAGAGTCCGCCTGCCGATGCAGGGGACGCGGGCTCGTGTCCCGGTCCGGGAGGATCCCGCGTGCCGCGGAGCGGCTGGGCCCGTGAGCCATGGCCGCTGAGCCTGCGCGTCCGGAGCCTGTGCTCCGCAACGGGAGAGACCACAGCAATAAGAGACTCGCGTGCCGCTAAATAAATAAATAGGTAATTGCCCCGAAAGGTGGTAAATTCTGCAACAGCTACATATTTCCTCCTGGTTACGTTGTATGCACAGCCTGTGGTTCCACAAACAAGTATGCACTGAAAATAGAACTTCAGCTTCTGGACTCAAGTTTGGATGAAATGAGTAAAACAGATAGAAAAAAAGGAACCATCTTTTATACCATTAAAATGACAGAATGGCCTTCACTGTCATCTGGAGCCTTTGACAGTCATATCTTATCCACTGCCCTCACCATCTTTGTTTTTCTGCTTTCCACAGCACTGGTTACGGCGAGTGTCTGCTTAACGAACCTGAATCCAGACCCTATCCTTTGCCTCTCCAACTGCCAGGCCTCCTTTACAACGTGAATAAACAATGTGAATTGATTTTTGGACCAGGTTCTCAGGTGTGCCCGTATATGGTAAGTATCTGGGGGCCGTTTCTACCCTCATAAATGGATTCTGGACTTTTTTTGAATTCATAGTTTTCCGTTGGATTCTCACTCTTAACATAAACCACTCATTGAGTGGTCCATTGACTATTAACGATTATAGTAATAGTGATGATGGCGATAGACAGTAATAGTGCTCGGTGTTGCATGTGGGCTTTCCCTGAACTTTCTCATTTCACTCTCAGCCCAAAAGGGAGATGCCATTACCATTTTAATTTTATAAGTGGTAAGTGCGGCTCAGAGGGGACAAGGTTACAAAGCTCGTAATGACAGAGCTCAGCCCTTTTCCCTCCTTGTCTCCTTTTCTTCCCACTGCCTCGTCCAGATGACTTTTATTATAGGCGCTCTTCTAGATTCAGGAATTCATGAGACAGACCTGTTTCCCTGGTTTAGCTTGTCGAAGCTGTGGCCTATGACCACCTGGGGCTTGAAACTGTTTCTGGTGGTAGCTCAGCTGGCAAGTGTGTGATACTTTGATGTATGTGTCATGGACATTCGGACCAGTGATTTGATCCAGTGGTTATCAGGAGGCATATCAGCAGAACTGTGCTTCTCTGGGATTCCCCATTCTATTCTTTTGCGTATTTGTTTGTTTATTTTGCTGGGAGTGGTTCAGAGATAGCATGGTAAATTGGCAGGTACAGTGATTCCATGGAAGTAACAAAATTTTTCTGTAAAATGTATCTATGATTATATTCGTTTCTCTGTTACTCATGATAGCAAACATGCAGAGTAATGCACATGCCCAAGAATGGAAAGGTTAAGCAAACTATAGTATCTCCATTTACTGCAATATTATACAAAAATTGAAAAGTAACTCTACAAGGGAACATGCTCTAGCTATAGTTTTAAATTAAAATAACACGATAAACAATTATTTTACAGAGTATGTTCTCAATGTAAAAGGGGGAAAAAGAGCTTCAGGAAAGACTGGATCATTTAAAGCTCTTTTTCTATTAAAAAATAGTAGCTTCTGAATTTTTCTACTATGAATATTGTTTATTTTCATCATCAGGGGAAAAATTATCTTTAAAAACTATGCCTGAAATAGAGCTAAATATGTCAACTTGGATAACTCAAAAAACATAGTGTGTAGAGGGGGAAAACAGGAAGTTGTAGGATGTATCCATATATTCTGAAATATCGAACAGCATTGTTTGTTTAAAGCTGAAATGCTGTATATTATTGATAGATATTTATACATTTGTAGTAAAAGCAGTGGGAATGATGAGATGGTGAGCATCACTAGGACCGTAGTTACCTGTGGGAAGAAGGGGAAGGGATTGGGATTGAGAATGAGGGTGCATGGCATTCAGCTGAGCCTGTGAAGTCTTCTTTCTTTCTTTGGGTGGTGGACACACGGGTATCCATTGTGTTATTGTTCATACTTTTTGTATACCTGAAATATTTCATGATATTTTGTCCCTTCTTTCCTCTGACAACCCCTGAAAGCCCTAGAAGAGAGTCATAATATGATCATGATAATATATGCTTAGTAGGAAAAAACGCCAGTTTTAGTATCAAGCCAAACGTCAACTCTAATCACAACGTAACTCAGAACCCACTCTCCAGTCGCAGCTCATTGCAAACCTAAACTCACATCACATATTTCCAGTGTGATACTTTACTCTTTGCCAGGCTCAGTTTCCTTATCTGTAATATGGGGAGATGTTACTAGGACCAGATGACATCTCGTATGTTTCTGTTGTACAGTAGTTCCCCTTTGACACCCCGGCAAGTCCTCCCGGGCATAGAAATGCGTCTCCTGGGCTGCTCTCTCTATCCGTTGGAATATTTTATCATTTATCATACCAAGAAAAAAATCCCTTTCTAACCTACGCTCTACATCATTGGCAAAATGTTAGCTGAAAGCAACCATTGCCTTGCTTGATACCGTCTAATCACGTCGTCACTGAATTGTCATTCAACTGAATTGTGCAGATGCAGTGTAGACGGCTCTGGTGCAATAACGTGGATGGAGCACACAAAGGCTGCCGGACTCAGCACACGCCCTGGGCTGATGGGACCGAGTGTGAGCCTGGAAAGGCAAGTAACGCCCCGATCCGTCCTTCTGTCTTGGGGCAGACATGGGCAAGATTTGGGCTGTAGGCTCAGTCACCATTGTTTAGAACATAAGTTAATGTAGCATATTTCAGCATGCATAATACTTTTTTGAGGCAGGAGGTTCAACTTTACTGTTGAAAGTTGTGCAGACTTACCTTATAGCATAATACTGACACGAGGGACATAGCTATCCTTATTGCCTCGATTTTAAGACATACTTTTTCTCATTTTAATGTTTTTTAAATCCCAATGTGCTTTTCAGTTTATGGGTACATTTAATGTGAGGTAACATTTCTTTTCTCTCTCTCTCTCTCTCTCTTTCTTTCTCTTCCTCTTTCTTTTGGGGTGGCACTGGAAGGCCGTTATTAAGCTGGTGGAACATCTTAAAATTACGGAAATACGGGAAGACTTACTGTGCTCACTACTTGGGTACAAGGCTTTTCCCAGCCTGTATTGACCCCTTTGAGGCACTGTGATGCCACCTGAGATACATCCAAATCCACATCCTGAGTTGGTTATAATGACTCCTACTTATTGGTTAATAACCAAACAAAATCTGCTGCTTGTACAACCCAATGATAACAATGTCCCAGCAACTAGGAATATGATTATTGCAGCCTTTTGCACCTGGTGTCCATCTAAAAAAACCAAAAAGGTAGTATGTTAAGGCTTTGGTTACAAAAAGTTTTAGATATAAACCTGATTTTTTTAATCCATACAAAAAATGGTGTTCAGTCACTTACCTATGATGTAATCCCTGTACTATATCTGAGTCTCATGTTATCCTTACATAAGTTTTTTCCTTTCTTCTCTCATTGTCAACTTTACTCACTTTTAATATTTTGTTCTCATCTCATTTTCTGTTCTTCTACTTTGCCTTGCGGAATCAGTGGCCCCCAGAGTGTTTCCATGGAAACATGGGGTCCTCAGAGATGAGGAACTTAACCGTCCCTTCCCCAGTTTTATAGATAGGAAACAGAAAAGAGAAGTGACTTGCCCAGGGTCATTCAGCTCATTCAGGGCAGAGTCCTCACACACCCTACCCACTCCCTTCCCAGTTCTCTCCTTTGCTTTCTTTGTCTGAAGGAGCTGCAGGGTCCACAGGAGTGTCCATAACTCAAGCTCACTGAGCTCTTTAAGTTTCCATGGTCAAATAGGAGAACTAGTGGCTTATCCAGTCATTTCTCAGAGTGTTTTTTTTATTTTTTAAATTTTATTAGGGTGGTTTTATAAAATTATAATGAAGATGATTTTTCACTTGATTTAGCTTGGTTACTCCATCAGCTCTGGTCTCACTTCTCGATGGCTAGGACCTTAGCAATTGAGAATACAGCTTTCTCCAGGAGCTGCCTAAGAAAACAGCCTAAGGACATAGGCATAACAGTTTCTGCACCGCACCTTTCATTAGCTTAAGAAGAAATATATCTCCTTGGCCATAGTGAACCTTTCACATTTTGCAAAACATTTAACTCGAAGTTCTGATGGCCAGAGGATCACAGGTTTGAGTGGGGATATGGTTCTCGGGTTTCCATGGTAACCATCAAGCATTCACTCTTTCTTCATAAATGAAGATGTGGCCTCAGAGTCCTTCTAAACACAGTGACCCCTATAGCTGCTCTCAGTTGGTGGGAGATGACAATAGACATGGTATCTAGTTGACAACTTGGCTAGTTGGCTTGAGTTGGAGCCAGCCAACTATATATTTAAATGGAGTCTGTCTGAGCTCAAAAAAATCACTGGTATTATGTCATGGTTCTTAGTCAATCTGATGCACCTACCTACTATGTCTATTTCTGACACATGTTACTGCTGGAAAAAACATAACAAAGTAGAGCTTTCAATTGTATGATGAATTGTATTTAGTAAAATAGTCATGTACAGGCTACCACGCTCCATGTAGTACTATGGTATCCCAGTCAATCGTGGAGCACAGAACCTGGGAAGATGTCTGTTGTGTCTTCTTCTAGTCTTCTGTTTTTGTAACAGAAACAGAAAATAAGAGATTGCATTGTAATCTTATACCTGACAAATGGGGAAATAATTGGGGAGATCTTTCAGAAAACATTTCCCTTGTACGCTTTTGTTCGGCAAAAGCAAGAGACCTCAAGGCATTCCAAAAGGCAGATTGAGAACACCTTCAGAGAAGCAGCTATGTGGAGAACATGATAGGTACATTTTTAGTTTGTTTTAGAAAAGCGGCTAAGTCTAGCAACTTATATTAAAGATGTGGATGTTCATTTGTTTATTCCCCAGAAGAACATTTATGCACTTTACAAATAAGATGGTAAATATGTTGGCATAGACGTTCTTTGTGTTTTTCCATTTCGCTTTTGTTTTCATAGAATTGGCAGTAAAACCTTATCCTTTTCTCTAGTAAATTCTGTATCCGTTTGCTGCTGGGTTAATTTTTTCTTTTTTCTTTCTCTTCTCTCTGCCCTGCTCCCTCAGCAGTAATCTGTCTTGGGTTGCTGACACAATGTTATTTTGATGAATGACTCTCTCATGTCCTTTTATTTTCTCCATTCTCCTCTTAAGTCCATTAACATTTTCATTTTAACCCTGTTTGTAAATCTGAGGTTTGAAACTCTTGTGTTTTAAGCCTCCTTGGGACAAAATTGACCTCCAAATTGTTCTTCCAATCTCAGAAAGAACATTTATGTAAAATATCATTTAAATGGTTTTGAGCACTTTGAGGAAAGGCTGACTATATACTTCGGCTCTGGCTCCAGTAGCCGCTAATGCTTTGTTATGATGTAATGGCTTTTCCAGTATATAATTATTGTTTGTTCAAATTCCTGGTAAAAGAGATTATCTTGATACATATTCGTCCAGCCTCTGTCACCTCAGGTTCTTCCCCTCTTCCTCTGAGGTTCTCCCTCCCCTGTGAACCCCTGCCAGTGGTCGTATCAGTAAGAAATGTTTAATTTGCAGGTGAATTTTTAATTAGGTTTTCTTTTAAAAAGGGACCCTATGAGGACATTTGAATCCAGTGCTGAATGGCAACACTCTGCTTAACCTATGCCCTTATTCTGCTCTGGTTTATGGTAATGCTTAATGAGAATTATGGTCGCTTTGAAGATTATTCTTGTGTGGAGGTAGAGTCTATAGAATAGAGAGGCCAACAGATTGAAGACTGAAGTGACATGAGGAAAAAAATGTATTTACAGAAAAATTTCATTATGAAAGTCCATGACTAGTCATAGGAACGTTCTCCTTAGTGTGTAGAATTTATAAAAGGTGTACCTGGTGTCAAGATTTGATGGCTGAATTTGGGCATCAGCTGTGACCTCAGTTGTTTATTAGTTAGGATTTTTTGTTCAGGTCAGACCAAATGGTAGTAGTGTAAGCAAGTTGGCTCTTTTTCTGACACACACACACAAAACTAGTCAGAGGTAGGCAGGTCATGGAGCTATTACGGTAGGTCTACAAAATCATCAGAGACCCAGGTTCCTAATTTCTTTCTGCTCTACTATCATATGCAAATGGCCATCGTCCTCAAAGTCACAAAATTGCTGCTATAGCTCCAGCCATCAACTCTGAGTCCTGGGCAGAATGAAGCCAAAGGGCAAGGAACAAAGGGGCAAAAGGACCTTCCCAGGAATCTGACCCAATGAATTCTGCTGACATCTCTTTGAGCATTCCTATCTATACAAGAATCCAGGGAAATATAGATTCTATTAATAAGGATGAAGGAGAGAATGGATATTGGGTAGACACATTGGAATATCAGCCTTACCTAACCATCTCATTAATCTTGCTTTTAAATTTCAGTCTTTATTTAGATGTCAACAGTTGTTCCCATTTGCTCACAGTTGAGAGGCAGCATGTGTCACAGCTGAGAGTATGCACTCTGGAGCCAGATTGTCTGTGTTTCATTATCAGCTCAGCCCATTACCAGATGTTTGACATCAACCTCCCTGTGCCTCCATTTTCTTTTCTGTAGAAATGGGGGTAATAGTAGTACCTGTTTCATAGTATGCTGTGAGGACATAGCGCTTAGAACAATCCCTGGCAAATGTTAAGTGCTATGTAAATATTTGCTCTTATTATTACAAACGTTGTTCAAGTTGGGTCTCCTGTGTGCTCAGCTGTGTACTAGGTGCTTTCCATACATTGTCTCATGTTATACTCAAAACATCTTTGGCAGGTAGGTCCCCATTTTTCAGCTATGGAAGTAGAGTTCAGTGACTCACCCGAGGTCACAGTTAGTTTGTAGAATGGCCATCCCACACCCCCAGACTGTTTGCCTGCTAAGCTTTGTCCCCTTAAGACCTGCTCTGTCCGATATGGCGCCTACTAGCTACCCATGACTGGCGAGCACTTGAAATGTCAGTCTGAACTGAAATGTGCTAAAATGAAAATACACACCAGGTGTTAAAACTCTAGCATGGAAAAGAAAGTGTGGGAAAAAATCTTATTTATAATTTTATGTTGATTACATGGAGACACAGTAATGTCTGAGACATTCTGAGCTAAATAAAATATATTAAAGTTACTTTCAGTGCTCTTTTTACTTGTTTTAATGTGGCTGCTAGAATTTTTTAAATTACATATGTGGCGCATGTTACATTCTTATTGGATAGTGGCGCTCTAGACCAAGCTGCCTCTCATTGATTTTCTGTGCATATATTCCAAGAAATGTTCAAGACGGCTGTAAAGACAGCTATAAAATGATCTCAGGGAGTGAGGCGGTCACCTCCGCCCTCATTTCCTGGGTGCAGAGTTGCCCGGGATTCTTTGGATGCCGAACCTTTTAAGCCTCAGCCAAACAGCCCAGGAAAAGGGATGTGTCCTCAGATACTCAGGAGGATAATTACAAGGGAGAAGGCAGGGCAGAATAGAGAAAGCCTAACTGCACTCTTTAAAATAATTGTTCGCCAGACCTTTGCTGGAACTGGCCATTGACTGAGGCTTCACCAGCCTCTTATCTGTTCCCTTTCCCCACACGCTCCCCCCACTGCCTGGCCTCCAGGCTACTCTGCTTCTAAACTCCGTGCCTGGGCCCTCCCTGTGGATAAATCACAGTGGCCACCACCAGCTCCGCTTCAGAGATCTGAGCGAGCGGCAGGGCGTCACCCTCCTGCTGCCACTGCTGCCCCTCTTCCTTTGTCCATTGCTCATTGACCTCGGCTTCGTGTCGGGGCCTCACACCCCAACAATGGCAGAGGGTTGAAACGGGCTTCTCCACTCACTTGTCCTGCTGAGGAGTTTTACTTTGTTTTGCTTTAAGCATCATGGCCTTCTTCCTGCTCTAGGCTGCAGAATCAGAAACCATTAGTAACCAAAAAGCAATGAAGTTTAGGGCTCTCTGTACTGTGTCCATTTTTGCTTTAGTCTCATCCTGTGTGCCCTGCTAGAGTGAGTTTATAGGAATCATGTAACTAGCTTTTTTTTCCCTCTCCCATTTAATTAAAATTGGCTTTCAAATCTGTGAGGAGCAGTAAAGCATTGTATTTTACCAGGCTCACAACATCTCTAGGCCTTGTTAATGGAGATGCACTATGTAAATCCAATAACTCATTTCGGCCCTGTCTACAACCAGTAGACAGCCCATTTCCACGCCTCATTTTTCCAAGAAGACTAATTGAGTGCTTCTAGGCTGGCCATGGGACTTACCCTAACAGCCTGGAGCCAGCCACTCATTGGGCAGTTTTATTCAAGCCAGTGGTAAATGAAGACACAGCCTAAAACCACTAAGCCCGAGATTAAACTCCCTACTGTTTCCATGACTCACGTAGATGATGAAATTGTAGCATTTCAAACCAGCACATGGAAAACAATGAAAGTATGGTGTATTTAAAAGGACAGCAGGTCCTACAATATCTCAAGCACCGAGCTCTCCCTCACTGTTCCCCTTATTAAATACAGCACTGCAAGTTTGGATTTTGTGTTCCCAAAGAAATGGAGGTCCCTGTGACTGATGGATCCTGGGGAAGTTGGAGTCACTTTGGAACCTGCTCAAGAACATGTGGAGGGGGTATCAAAACAGCTGTTCGAGAGTGCAACAGACCAGAGTAAGTCCTAGAACTCGTCACTCTTATTATTGGGGTAGCAGGGGTGAAAAATTCCTAAAGGGACTAATTTAGCTGGAGGCAAATAAAGAGCTCTTTCCAAATTAGACAGTGGGTGGACATCTAGAGCTGCCCAGACCAATGTTATCTAAGCTCTATCTCTCTGTATTATTATTTTTCTCCTGTGACTCTTTATTATTAAAAGTTTTGTTTCTTAAATGGTAGATGCTTTGTGTTGGTTGGTCAACAATTTTGACAGTCAGGTATATCTCATTGCCTGCCCCACCCCCCGCCCAGAGCTTGGGATAGCACACTAATAAAGTGAACAAGTGATTTTCATGAGGAAACAAAGAAATCGGACATTTCCTTCCAGATTGTAGATAAATGTATCCTTTCCAGTTAGCTACTGAAATGCTAAAAAGGGCACACAGACCCCCAAGGCGGCATGAGTGAACCCCAAGGGACCTGGAGCCCTAAGTCAGGATTTACTTTTGAATCAAAAGTAAAGTAGGGCTTCCCTGGTGGCGCAGTGGTTGAGAGTCTGCCTGCCTGTGCAGGGGACACGGGTTCCGTGCCCCGGTCCGGGAAGATCCCACATGCCGCGGAGCGGCTGGGCCCGTGAGCCATGGCCGCTGAGCCTGCGCATCCGGAGCCTGTGCTCCCTACTGGTAGAACCTTGTTGAAACTTACATGCTCAAATAAAGCCCACAGGCTTCTTTCCCAGCATCTTATCACGATAGACATGTGTTTGGGGAGAGGCTATTTATAAGTGGATTTTAAAAGTTCCTAACTTCATTATAAGTCATGACATCAAATTTTATGTGGATATAAGATGCATAAAGTTTAAAGGGATAGAAAATAATACATGATATTATTGCCATTGAACCTATGTGGCCCAAGAGGTCTTCCCAGATTCGTTTTTAGATGTGCAAACTCACAACCATTTTTAAGAACCAGCTGCGTTGGGGTTTATAAAAGGATCTGGCTCAGCAGTACTCATTGATTTTTAACAGCCTGCATTAAGGATAGCAGACTGGATTGTAGAGAGAAGCAAGCAGGTAAAGGAGCAAAGTAGGCGTGTGCAGTAGACTAGGTTGTACTGTAGAGTACTTCAGACCAAGGGTGGGGTGCTTCCAATTTTTTATAAGGAGAATATGAATTGTGTATACCAAAAAGGACATAGCTTTAGCCTGCTGTTGCAAGCCCTGGTCTAAATAAGTAATCTGTATAGTCCAAAGCACAGATGGGGATCAATTTATTTTAATTTATTTTTGTTCACAGTCCAACATTACTTCATATCCACGTAATATTAATCTCTAAGGACAAGTAAAGAGCTATAAGACATAGGCTCTGGTCTGTAAAAGTAACACTGTAGCTATGGATATAAACTAATACACGTTAGGTTAGATTTTGCCATAGTGTCTATACTTAGTATTTAAAATAATAATATAAATAATAGTAGATGGTTTCAAAAAATTCAGATACACAAGTATATCATATAAAAACTTACTGCCGGGGCTTCCCTGGTGGCGCAGTGGTTGAGCGTCCGCCTGCCGATGCAGGGAACACGGGTTCGTGCCGCGGTCCGGGAGGATCCCACGTGCCGCGGAGCGGCTGGGCCCATGAGCCATGGCCGCTGAGCCTGCGCGTCCGGAGCCTGTGCTCCGCAATGGGAGGGGCCACAGCAGTGAGAGGCCAGCGTACCGCAAAAAAAAAACACACAAAAAAAACTTACTGCCCTTATTATTCTTACCCCCAATACTCCCCCACAAGAAATAACCACTAAAAAATAATTTGTTGTGTGTTATTTCAAACTTTTAAAAGAGATTATAGATGTAATATGTATTATATGAAATAAATATTAAAGAATATAAAATAAGGGTCATCCTATATATACTGTTCCACAGCTTGCTTGTTAAAATCAGTTATATATCCTAGCTGCTTGTACTGTTGAAGTTTTAAAATAAAGCATTTTAAGCTAGCAGCAGATATGATGAATTTTTTTAAAACTTAAAAACTCTTGGGTGGCTACATTGAACCAAATCATGATTATTATAGTGAGCTATTATCATCATGATAGTGTGGATATTGCAAACAGTAGGTACTGTTAACATTTTGACTCAAGAATATTCCATTCAAAAGAAGTGAGGGGTTGTTTTTTTTAATAGTCTTAGAATAATTCTAAAAGCAGTGTGGAAAGTGGAAAGAGATAAATCACTGCATAATTGGAATGGAGCAGACAAAGAAAATCACCCAGTGTAAAGATCTCAGCAGGAAAAGATCTTGAGCTTCAAAGTGAAGCAAAGATCCTCTCATTCAGAAGTTAGGAACCGATCATTAAAGACTTCAATTAGAGGTCCTTGTCCTGGCTGTTTGCTGTGGGAGGTTTTAAAATAACACAATCCACCTAGCTGAGTGTCACCGCTGACATCATTTCATTAAAACTCCTCCAAGTTATTTGCACTTCGGGATGTCCCTGGGAACTAAGGAAGGAGTCTGCCTCTTAAAACCAAGGTTATGATGGCACTGGGGGAGTCAATTAGACAAGGGAAAGGGACACTGGAAAGGGAAAGTCAGGTCCAAATCAGTTTAAGAGCTTGTTCAGAGAAATTCGCAGAGCAACTGGTTCATTATGTAGAATGTGGAAGTGGTTGCTGTCCTGATTCTCAGGAAGTTTCAGAGAATGCAGCCCCTCCCAGCCCCACCCCCACTGCTGGCAAAATGCTTTTCTCAGTTTGCGGAGCCCTTAGACTGTAATGAAGAGCTCCATTTTCAGAATCCAAGGTATACCTTTATTGAGAACACTGGGTTGTTCTTACGTTTTCACTGTATTCGTGTGATTCAAAAATGTATTTATTTAGCATCTGCATACTTTAAGCTATAGTTTTAGGTTTTTTATTTTCCTTGAAAGCATGAAAGCTAAAAAAGAGAAGCAGCCTTGCCATGTGCATGGGATCGTGCTATACTTGATGAGCAAGCTTTAGAAAGCATCTCCTTTCTAATTTCAGATCCCAAAAAAGTTGTTGGTCCAAACTGGTTCACCATCATGAGAATGGAGCCCTAATGTTTTATCTTTAAATGCTTTATGTTTTTAATCCCATTTTCGACTGACGCCCTACATATAAGATAAGCATATGTTCTGGTGTGTAAGGATGGTCCCGGTTTACATCTGTTGTCCTGGAGAAGTTATTGATAGCTCCCCTTTCAATTCTCAAAAGTGTCCTGAATTAAACAATTATGTGGTCACCTGATGTATAAGAAACATGTAATAGAATAAAATTTAAAATCAGAATGACCAAAAACATAACTTGGAGTACCAAAACAAGACAAAGCGCTGGAAATAGACGATGCATTACCAGGCCATTGGCCCATATACTTGTTGTTTTGTGCTCTAAATTTGGCTCTGAGCTTCCTGGTAGCTGGAACAAAATGGTTTATAGAATTGTTGTAGTCCATAAAAAATCACACGAGTTCTTTAGGAAAGGCAAAGTATTTCCTTCTTCCCATGCTTCTCTTTTGCTTTTAAATTAGGAGATAGGTTAAATTAAAGAATAATAATAAACTCATAGATTTGAGAAAAGACAGGATTTGTGAACTAAATATTTCCCACTTAGGCTTTGAGTGTAGCAACTGCTTATGATATCTTCCATAAAAGAGAATAAACATATGTTTGTTTCATGTAAGAAAACCAGTCTCTCATTTGGGTGTAAAGAATGGCAGCAAAGTTCTTTTGAGCGCTGAGTTGGATGAACTTACAGATGGTCCCCAACTTATGATGGTTAGACTTAAGATTTCTTTACAGCAGTGCAAAAGCAATTCGCATTCAGTAGAAAGAGTGCTTCAGATTTTGCATTTTGATCTTTGGTCAGGCTAGTGATACGCGGTACGATGCCCTGTTGATGTTGGGCAGCGGTGGCCACTGCACCTCCCAGTCAGCCACACGATCATGAGGGTAAACAACTAATACACTTAGAACCATTCTGTACCCAGATAACCCTTCTGTTGTTTACTTTCAGTACAGTCTTCAATACATTATGAGAGACAGTCAATACTTTATTATAAAATAAGCTTTGTGTTAGATGACTTTGCCCAACTGTAGGCTAACCTGAGTGTTTTGAGCGTATTAAAGGTAGGCTAGGCCAAGCTAGGATGTCCAGTAAGTTAAGTGCATTAAATGAATTTTCGACTTAAGATACTTTCAAATGACAATGGGTTTAACAGGGCGTAACCCCGTCATAAGTCAATATGTCTTTTGAAATATTGAGAATTGGTTGCTGTGGGAGAGCCGTTAACTAATGAATGAATAGAGATACCCAGTCCCATAGACTGCCCCATTTGGCAGAATTATTAACGATCGCTAGTATGGTTCCCTGGCCCACACCATCTAATCCTTGAATATTCTTTCAGCATTCTCCGTAATCGGTTATTAGACCGCTTCTTAAAACCCTCCAAATATAGAAAATACACTACCTTCTCAGGCCGCCTGTTGTATCATTAGAAATTTCTTCCTTGTGCTAACTGTAATTCATCGTAAGTAAACATAGATGTTGAGATTTCTTTTCAAACCCATTTGCAGACCAAAGTTTAACTTTCCTTGAGAGTAGAATACACCTGCCATGATCTTGGCAAAAATTCTGTCATAGCTTTGGCCACGCGGCACCGTGAATTGTCTTTGTATATATGATTCAGCTTGCCTGTGCTGAATATAGTTACTTTCATAGAAATTAATCAGCAGTTTCCTTCAGTCCTTTCCATCCCTATTCGACAAGCATTATTTTAAAAGCATCTTAATAGTTAGAAAATGCGTTAATATTATTTTTAAAGCTCCATTTCCTATAATTTTCAGTATTTGCCTATATGGGGAAAAAAGTTCCATCCAGCTAAATTATTAAATTAAAACATGAATTTCTCCATGCTGAAACGTAAGTTCCGTTGTGTAAAGCCCTCCTCATTACACAGGACATGCAAATCAAGCAGAGGTCCTGTTGTCTAGGATATTTAAAAAGCCATATATTTCTAAAGGACAAATTTATGCTTATTCATAAAATATCATTTGCCTTTACATAAAAAGCAAATAAAGTCATAGAATCAGTTTTGAAATGGAAAAGAGACCTGTCTCAAGAGAGGCAGCGTGGGAGAGAGGCCAGACTGTGGGCTTTGGGTCAGGGAGACCTGCCTTGGTCTCTCAGCCAGTGTGTCTGACTTAACTGCATGTGACCTTGCCAGGTTACTTAACATTTCTGAGCCCAGTTCAAGCAAGGGTTCAGAAACAAGGATGCTACTACCTACTGCACAGGATGGCTATGCAGAGTCAGTGACAAAGTTGCAAAGTGACATGGTGCCCTGTACACTAGACTACTCAGGGGTCAGCAAACTTTTTCCGTAAAGGGTCAGATAATAAATATCTTAGTTTTTGTGGACCATAGGATGGCTGTCCTTGCTATTCAACTTTGCTGATACAGTGAAAAACATGCGTAGATAACACGTATAGAGTGGGTGTAACTGTGTTCCAATAGAACTCTTATTTATGAACAGGGAAATTTGAATTTCATATAATTCTTGTGTCTCAAAATATTGTTTTTATTTATTTCTAAATTTTTTTAGAATGTAAAAACTATTCTTATCTCACTGGCCATGTGAAAACAGGTAGTAGGCTGGATTTGGCCCACAGGCTGTAGTTTACAGACCCTTGTAATAGCTAAACATTTACTGTATGGCTGGCCTTGTTCAAGTGCTTTGAATCTATTAACCCGTTAATCCTCACTCAGCCCTTGAAGTAAAGCATCATCTTTCTTTTACGGGTCGGGAAACTGAGGCTTAGCAACACTGAGCGATTTACCTACGATTGCACCATGGTTAAGAGGCAAGGCTGGGATTCAAATCCTGTTTCCAGAATCTGTATCTATAACCTTCGGCAATATTGCCTTTTACATGGACTGTTTTCTGTGTGTTCTTTATTTTTTTAAATGTCATTTATAGAAGTAAGTCACAAAATGCTCTTTGACATTTGATAGTGGTCAAAGCAAGCAAAGGTGGATTCTGTTACCATGTGAATCAGGAAGCCACCTGCAAATGTTAACTCTTTGCTGCCCAAGGAACTGCTGCTCTTGATCAATTTCAAGAGTCAGAAAAGACTTCTTATATAAGAGAACCGAAAGAAAAAAAATCACTGAAAAAAATTTATTTTCAAAGGGAAAGAAATATGAGTTACTTTCAGACAACAGGTAAATGATCTGATGGATCCATTGTAGTTTGTTGGGACATTTAAATAGATTCCACAGAGATCATTTCAATTTGAGAAAAAAATTGAAGGGGTCTGCCTTGTAGAAGGAAAAACAGGTTTTACAGCGTTATGAGCCTGATCTATTATTCATGTGTCATCAGTGATATTTTATGCGTGAGACTGGGGTGCTTTGGTACTGAGAGAAGAACTTGGTATCCAGAAAACCAAGGCTGTATCTCTAAATGGCACCAAAAAAGAAAAAGACAGGACTCTGGACCATAGTTCCTGGAGAATGAAGCAGGAAGAGCACAGTGGGAGAACCTGGGAAGCTTGGATTCCAGTCCTGTCTCTGTTCTTTTATTAGCTGTGTTACCTTGGGCAAAGTCCTTAACTTCTCTGAACCTTCCATCCCTTGATATAAAAGTACCTCAGCTACCCTCCCCTTGGGCAAGATATGAGTGAATATGGGCGAGTCAAGCACACAAGGCAGATATAAATCATATGGGCCTAATGGGGAAATGATAAGACATAGATACTGTTGGGTTTTGAGCCGTTTTGCATCCCTAGATGCAGTCTTCTTCATAATGACAATGAATAGTTAGTTATGAGACTCCTTGCTGAGCTCCTCGTTTATAACAAGCCTTTCAGGCGCACAGCATCATCTCTGTTTACATGTGCAGAATGAAGCTTACGGAGACCAGGTAACTTACACAAGGTTGCCCAGCTTGTAACTGCAAAGCCCATGCTCTTACCTCCCTCTACAAATCTTTGGTGGATGGAACATGTTTATGACAGCATCATGGCCAGGCAGCCCTTCCTGAGGCTCAGGCACTCTGCAGTACCACTGAGACTTGCCTCACGGTGCACACGTCATAGCTCAGATTTGGTACTCAAAACAAAGAAACTACTGAATCGGATGGGATTAGGTTGGGTTGTGCTGACACGTAACATCATAGTCACTAACATTTTTAGGCATTTGCTGTGTGCACTCATTTCAGAGAAGAGGAAAACTGAAGCTCTGGGAGGCTAAGAACTCTGTCTAAGGTCACACAGTGAGGGTGGGGCCAAGACAAGAAGCCAGATGCAACTCTAGAGCCTCACGGGCTCAGCTAGACTGCCCCTCATTCTGTATTTTATAGTCATGGATATATTTCCCTTCCCCAAGCCCTGTTAACAAAACAAAGCCAAAAAACAAAACCAAAAAAACCACTTCTTATGGTCCAAATTACTCTGAAAGATTTATTCTAAAGAGAAAAGGTAGAAATCTTTCAGTTTGAGAGGTGCCCTCAACTGTGGTACCTGTGGTATCTGAGTAGCTCTGGTATCCGAGCTGCTCCAGCCCTGGGCTGTGAGTGAGTCCAATTTCCTCTGATTCTGTGATCTTCCCGTCTCTGTGATGCACTTGGCAAGCTGTTGACTGCCGGGAGACGGGTTGTTTAATATACTCTCTGGGTCACATCTGGAAAATCCATGAACGGGGTTGCATGCTGAGATTAAATTTGCATTGTGATGCTTTGCAAGGCGTCCTCCATACTCTTGTCACACAAAAGTTAATGAAACCTTTACACCCTCTCCTGTTAAGTTAGTCAAAATATGAGCACATCTTATTCCATCTTATTTGTAAAACAAAGCAAAAACAACGCTCACGCAGGGAGAGAGAGGAAGAGAGAAGAGGGACAGAAATGAATGGAAATGGAATGGTGCAAGTTTTAGGATGGTTGCACATGAAAGTACCATGATACGGAAGCTAGACAGGAGGATTCCAAGTACTCATTTGTACCCTTGGCCTTCTGTGTTTTTAAAACTGAAGGACTATGGCTGTTCACGGGAAGGAGGACACAGAATGGCCTAATAGATGCCAGGTTTTATGTTTCACACTTTAAGTTAGATGTTCTCCCATTTTATCTTCAAAACAGCCTTACCAGGTGGTGCCTTCCCATTCTACAAATGGAAGGGCTGAGGCTCAAGGACCTTCAGTGACTGGCCCAGGGTTATACACTTAATGATATTGAAGGCAGAGTGCAAACCCAGATTCCAGAGCCCTTGCCCTGGCCACTGTCACTGTCCACTTCACATTTGCTTCCCTCAAAGACAGGAAGCCACATTGTAATACATGACATTATGATACATTAGAGAAATACGTTATAATACAGTATGTGTGTTCTTTACATTATCAAGTAATGGGGAGAAATACATTATAATACAACACGTGTGTTCTTTACCTTTTCTCAGGCCAAAAAATGGCGGGAAGTACTGTGTAGGGCGCAGAATGAAATTTAAGTCCTGCAACACGGAGCCATGTCCGAAGCAGAAGCGAGACTTCCGAGACGAACAGTGTGCTCACTTCGATGGAAAGCATTTCAACATCAATGGTCTGCTTCCGAACGTGCGCTGGGTCCCGAAGTACAGTGGAAGTAAGTGCATCTGGGGACGTGCTCGTGGCTGGCAGGCTGGCACGGGGTCCAGGCACAAAAGTCACGTTGCATGGTGTTTCTCCTGTCTAGTTTTGATGAAGGACCGCTGCAAGCTGTTCTGCAGGGTGGCGGGGAACACGGCCTACTATCAGCTCCGTGACAGAGTGGTCGATGGAACTCCATGTGGCCAGGACACCAATGACATCTGTGTCCAAGGCCTTTGCCGGGTGAGTCCCAGATGGCGATTTCTTCACTGTGTTGTCTTGCTGCCAAGCTGTGATGTGTGGCTTCCTTGATAGAATAGCAGCTGCTAGTATCTGTGCATCATCTCCAGGGCAGTGGTTCTCAAAGTGGGGGCCCCCGGACCAACATCAGCACCACCTAATTCTTTTTTTTTCTTTATGTTTTATTTTATTTGATTTATTTTTTTTTATTGAAGTATAGTTGATTTACAACGTTGTGTTAGTTCCAGGTGTACAGCAAAGTGATGCAGTTACATATGTGTGTGTGTATTCTTTTTCAGATTATTTTCCCTTATAGGTTATTACAAAATATCGAGTATAGTTCCCTGTGCTATACAGTAGGTTCTTGTTGGTTATCTCTTTTCCATATAGTAGTGTGTATCTCTTAGTCCCAAACTCCTAATTTATCCCTCCCAGCACCACCTGGTTCTGATGCATGCCAGAGTTTGAGAACCACTGCCCTAGATTTTTCTGACACTCTCTGTGGGAGTCTGAAAAAAACCTCCCTGTGAAGATTTATTATAATTGACACACATACACACTTCTTTACGATAACCACAGTGCATAAGGTTAAACCCAAAAGCTTCCTGACAGTGAGTTTTGTAGATTGAATAGCTGTGCTCCAAAAAGATGTTACGAGGAAGAGCCGGCCTCACTCAGATTTCTGATTTGAAGCAGGATAACTTCTACCAGAGACATACAGGCAAATTATTCTTGGGAGGGAAATTGAGACCCTTCTGGCAGATGGTAAAGCGTCAGAGTGCTGATTTCTTGAGGGCTTGGCACCATTTCCCTGCTCTCACCAGTCAGAACTCATCCCTCGCAGCCAGGCTCTGAGATGATGTATCTGTTCCTTGCATGAAGTCCAGGGCACATTGGAGCTGCTCATTGATAGGGTTTGATTGAAGAGCCCCTGTGAGCTTCACCCACCTCCTGACCCACAGCTACAGCGCGGACTTCCTTTTTAGTCCGTGCGCTAGAGCAAAACATTGAGTGTCTCCGCAAAGACTAGTTCATTCGAAGGAACAAAGTAGTTGAGGATGTGAACTCTGTCCTGGTCTTCTGCTGATTGCCGGTGACCTTTTCAGACCCCAGCCTACACTGCTGCATTGCATTAAGATGTGAAGAAATTAAAGAGGCCGCTTAGAGCCTGAGGCCTCAACCTGGCAGCCTGGAGTCATGCTTTTGTCCTCCATTCATAGCCTGTATTTAAACATAGGGGATTTCACATAAAATCAAATTTTCCAGTCCCTTTTGAAACATTGGGGTACGTCAACACTGGGCTCCTATTTCTGCATGGCAGCAGTAGCCCGCAGTGGACAGCGGCTGCTCCCTTAAGATGCGGTGTGAGCTCTTTAATGGGATACAGTCCTCAACCTCCCCCTGTTTTTTTTCATTCCTGAGCTATTTTTCTCATTTACTTTACTTACTTGTAGACTAGTGCTTCTCTAACTTTAATCTGTAGACGAAGCACTTAAGGGTCTTATTAGCATGCCAGAAAAATCTACTCTGACTCAGTACATCTGGGTGGGGCCTAAGATTCTGCATCCCCAACATCACTGGGGATGCCCATGGCTGCTGGTCCAAGGACCACATTTTCCCACAGCAAGGCTAAAGACAATTTGAGTTCCCAGCCCTTGAAAGTTTAAAGAGACTTAAAAGTTCTTGTCATTTTGAATGCACCTCATTCAAAGAAACACATTACTTATCATTTTATAATCTCTCTAATACTTACCATGTATTTCAACTGTTTTCTTTTTAAAAGCAAGCTGGATGCGATCATGTTTTAAACTCAAAAGCCCGGAGAGATAAATGTGGGGTTTGTGGTGGCGATAATTCTTCGTGCAAAACAGTGGCAGGAACATTTAATACAGTACATTATGGTAAGAATTTGTTCCTAAGAACCATGAGAAGGAAAATAGTCAAAGTGTAAACATTGTTAACCACGTGTAATATGTAAAAGTATTCATGTCAAGTGTAAAATGAGTCTTGATAAGGTACATTACCCATAAGGCACCTAATAGTGAGAATTATATTGTATTCCTTTGTTGCCACCTTTTACACCATGCTTAGAGAAAATGAACCAATCTGTGGAATGCTCAATTTCTGCTCACTTCTTTCCAGGTTACAATGTTGTGGTCCGAATTCCAGCTGGTGCTACCAGTATCGATGTGCGGCAGCACAGTTTCTCAGGGAAATCAGAGGATGATAACTACTTAGGTGAGATGGGTGCCCCCTGCCATTTGCAGGAATTCTGGTTCTCTGGAGCAGTTGGCAGAGGCTACTTCCTTTCCCCTACAGCAGGTGGACAGATTTCAGATGTCATGTATTTTCATAAAAGAAAGAAGTTGATCTTGAAACTCATTATTTTATTTCTCCCTTGTACATTATACCCTTAGCCTGTTGATTTAAGAGTTGTGTAGTTATAGTAGTCAATATCAAGGAATTGACTCTGGGTCTTAGAAAATGGGCTCCATTAACATCTTTATTGGAGTATAATTGCTTTACAATGGTGTGTTAGTTTCTGCTGTATAACAGGGTGAATCAGCTATACATATACATATATCCCCATATATCCCCAAATCAAATTTTGGAAGTATTTGCCTTGTAAGTTTAGCCTAAAATCATTGCTCTTTTTGAGTCTTTAAAAAAAAAAAAAAATCTGTCCTTTGGGTAACTGACATGCCAGTGTTGTAGTAGAGGTGTTAGTTGACTTAACCAATAGCAGACCACAGGTGGACTTATTCAACATTTCATTATTCCCAGTCATTCCAAAAGGTTCTATACTGGCAATATGTTTCTTATGTCATTGCTAACATGGCCCATCTTGTTACTTCATAGTTTCTTCATCTTTCTCTCACCATGGCCAGGCACATGATTAATTCATATCTCTTCCTGTTTTCAAAGCACAGCTCACCAACAACCCTGTGTTCATTTTCAACTGTTTGCTCAGCCCAGTCCCACTTCAGATTATCATTCCGTAAACTTCCATAAGTGATTAGGAAATTCACCCAATTATTTTTCATTAAAAAAAGAACATGGGGACTGGGGTAATGACAGAAAGGGATTCAGCTAGTCACCTTGCACAACCAGCATCTTCTGAAAAGCGGCACGACTTGCACTCAGATCTAGAAGAAATCAGGGCAGTCTTGCTGGGCAGTTTTTAAAAGAAATGAATGGACTTTCTTATAATGTCCAGGCAGGGACTCCATGCATCTGAATACCGCCTCTGCAGAGGCTTAGCCCAAACATCTGGAAATATTGAGTTAGAAATGAGAATTTGTTGGATTGAATTAGAACCCATATCTATATTTTGGAATGTCTGCATGAAATCGTTTATAGATAAGCAATGACCCTTTAGCCAAGCGTGCTAATTAAATATAACATTTATACATGCCTCTGTTGTAGCATTTTCTGCAATGTCTCATCATTCATTCAGCCAGCCATTCATTTAATATGTGCCAGGCCCTGTTCTAGGCACAATGAACAAAACAGAACAAAAACATTAAAAAAATAAATTAAAATTTCTGTCTTCTTAGAACTTTTTACTGGAAGGAGATAGACAATAAACAGGTAATAGAAGGTAATAAGTAAAATTAGAAAACAGAGCAGCATAAAGGAAATTGGGACACTGAGAGTGGGTGGGAACAGTGGAGTTGAAATGCTTGAATTGTAGTGAGAGACAATGGCTGTCTAGGGGAAGAGCATTCCAGGCAGAGGGAACAGCCGATGTGAAATCCTTAAAAGAGGAATATGTCTAGTTTGTTCCAAGGATAGAGGGAGGCCAGTGTGGCTGGAGCTTTGTAAGCACAGAGGAGAGTCCCAGATGAGATTAAACAGGTTTCAGGACTAGATCATATAGGGCCATATAATCATTGAAAGGACTTGAACTTTGAAAGACGAGGGTAGCTACTAGAGGTTTTGAACCAAGGAAAAACATGATATAATCATATTTATATTTTTTAAAGAGTACCCTGGCTGTTACGTTGAGAATAGACGGGGTCGGTAGGTAGGGTACAGGGTAGAAACAGAAAGATGGGTTAGAAAGTTCTTGCAGTAGTCAGAGAGATGTGCTGGCGGCTTGTCCCCAGGTGGGAGCAGTGGAATTGGCAGTACGCAGTCAAATTCCGGATATCTTTTGAGGGTAGAGCCATCACGATTAGTGGATGGGTTGAATATGGTGTATGAGAGAAAGAGAAGGGTCAAGGATGACTCCATGGTTTTGACCTGAGCAGCCAAAAGGATGCAGTCACCATCCACTCAGTTGAGACTTGTTCCTTATTTATCCATGTGACCACTAGTGTTTTAGGGTCAGAAGCTGTGTCTTTATATTTTTACCTCCTGATAGGAAGCCTTCACATGATATGAACTAAGTACATGATGGCTGAATTATTGAATAATTATTGAATAATAATTACTGCTCATGCTGTCTTCACTTACTGAGTACCTGCCATGTGCCTAATGGGGGGATGGAGTTATGATGGAAATATACAGAATCATTCCTTCTTTAAAGACTGTAAAATCTTACTTGGAATCAATTCTCAGTGGTTGCATCAGCTTTTCCTCACCCTAAATATGCAAATGAGTGGTACCTTTTAAAACAGTTAACAAGGTTCTTGAGGACCCTATCCAAATTATTTTTGGGGAATCCCACATTTCTCCTTCAACCAGTGTGCACAATGGGTCAAGCACTTTTCTTCGTGGACTGGATTATAAATTAGAACCTGTGACTGCTGTGGCCTTACTACTTCCTAATTAAATCCAGCAGCATTGCATGCAGCCCCCTTTATTGGTTAATTTCCTGAGAGCCAAACACCATGTTGAGCTGTTCCTTTCTTCTCATCGAAAAGGAGAAGGATTCTCCACTGTTATTCTCCTTCTTGGAAAAATAATCTCTTTCCAAGCAGTGGCCTCAGTTCAATTCAACTTCATCAGCCAGGTCAGGTGCCTGAACTGGGGAGGGCCTTCTTATATCCTTTTATTTCTCGCTAGAGGTTTCTTAATCTCCTTGTAGAGAATGAAAGCAAAATTAAAGAAGATTTGTCATCTGGGACAGACAGTCTGAGGTAGTCATGGCTCTTTAATGGAATATTATGGGAAAGTTACCTGTTGGCCAAAGAACGTCTCTCTGGAAACAAATGAAAAGTCCAAGCAAAGATGGCGAGTCACAGTTCACCGAGCATGAGGGTCAAGACCTTAGAGCCTTTGAACCTTACAGTGGTTTCTTAACAAGTTAGGAGGAATATGATGTTGTCATCAAATCTGCCGGGTGTAAATGTTTACTCTTGGCTTGACGGAAGGCGCAGCAAGTGCTCTAAGAATATTTTAAAGCCCCCAGTTGAGTCTTGCTGGAGGCCAGTCCTAGCTGTTCGGTTGCTAAGCGATCATCTGTATACCTCACATTTTTTTTTCAAGGTCAGTCAAGCCATACTCTTTTCGCATGTGTTGGTGAAGGAGCGGTTTCCAGGAGAGAGGGCCTTTGTAGCAGCCCAGCTCTGATGGGTGAAATGGGGGGGAAACCAACCCAGGAAATTAGCTCCCTAATCGCATTAGTGGGAGGTTGGGCAGTAGACTGTTGTTTTCAGGAAACTATTTGTTTCACAAGGTACCGAAGCAGAAAGTCTCCATGTCAAAGGTCATCCTTTCAGCATAGACCCCTCCCTCCCGTTGGGTTAAAGCCAAGTTGCACCCAGTGCTACCATGTTCGTGTTTTCTTTAGGAGAAAAAGGAGCCATTTCCATGGTGCTTATTTGTCTACAGGACACTTAGCCCTTGATTAATGGTGGCAGTGGGAAGACAGGAATCGATTCAGTTCAAGATAAAGCAGGAACTCCATTTCACCTGATGACTCCTATCTCCTTTCCTACTCACCATCTAATGGGATGAGGAGCATGCAGTGAAGGGTGAAATGCCCCCAGGTCAGCATAAGCATGAGAGGAAGCCTGGAGACATTGGAAAGGAGCCCCAGAATTAACATAGGATAGATGATTGCTCTTTGAATACAGCCAGAACTGGATTATCGCTTAATTTACAGAACTGGCCTTGTGACATTTCGTTTCCCCCCTTTAGTGAAACATCAGCTGAGTAGCTAGCATGCGACCTCGCTTGAAAGAACTGGGTGATTTTTCTGGCAGCACATCCTGCCACCGCCATGTAAGTGACCCACGTTAGGAGGCAGCCTCAGGAGGCCTGAGGTGCCACAGAAACAACCTCGTCTCCAACCAGTGACCCACTGAAACTCCTACATCTTGCGTGGCTGGTGGGTCTCACGCTACAGGAGCTGCAGGGGAGATGAGGTTGTCAGAGGTTTACACTGACGGGGAAACAGTTATTTGGCTGGAAGCTCTCTGTTCTCCTTGTCACGAATGTCAGGTTCCATCAATCACTTGTTCTTTCGACATCGTTGACTGAGCACCTACTATGGACTGGGATCTTTCTTAGGCTTAGAAAAGTGCATTTTTAAATGTTGGCTTTACTTAAAGAGGCTCATGCAGTCTAGCAGAACAAATATCTTAAATTTTTAAAAATCTGTAGCTAAACATATTTGCTTTCAATTTGTATGTAAGATAACGCCTGAATTCATTCACTCGTTTCATGGATATGTATTGACCTTCTTCTTAGAAAACTTTAGTGGTTAACAGGCTCTGGAGACACACTTCCACGATTAGAAGTCACCTGGCCTCAGAAAATATTTTAATAATGTTTAAGTCATGCTTTTCTTATCCATGAATTAAGCAAGTATAGAAGTGTGATGAGGAGATAATGCATTTGAAGGCATTTTGACCCGCCAGCTACCAAATCCTATATGCACTATCCTGCTCAATTCTATAAGAAATCCATTATATAGAGGACGAAACTGAGGCTCAGAGAGGTTGAATAACTTACCCAAGGTCACATGAACAGAAAATGGGAAAAGAGTTAAAATCCTTATTGGTCTGACCTCAGACCCTGTACGCTTAACCACTTCACTTTACTACCTCCATATAGAAAAATGTGTAGCTGACCTGGGGATGAACATGACTGCGGTTGAGGCTTATTGGTGGGAGGGAATGGTGAGGTTTGAAGAATAGGTCGTGATAAGATTTGTAAAGATACAGGAAGGTGATGCTAAGGAGTTTGAGCTACGTTCTGTTGGTAGTAGAGGGACAATCAAAGGATTTTGGATCAAGAAGAAGAAGCCAAGATCCTGGATTGCCTATTTCAAAAGATTATCTTTTCAAAAGCTTTTGTTCCTGTGTCACCACTTTCTTCCCAACCATTTCCAATGAAGGCATCTTACTTTTACCTCAGGGCCAAGATGGGGCTTATGAGGTAGGAGTTCTGGTAGATGAAGCGCAGGTTTAGGGATCAAATTTGATGCAATTAATTCCTGATCCTGTGAAGAGCAGTCCTTGCATCGGTATAGTGCCCAGCTGGGTGAACTCGGTGAGGTTCCCGTGTCCTCGAAAACAGGGACACTACTGCTACTGAGCCACAGGGAATATTCAGAGCTTCATTGAAGCCTTCATTAATTTCCACACAAGGGTATGATATCTACTTGCCCTAAATCCTCTCAACCTCTTCTACATATGCATTGCTTCTGGTCTACTTCTGGTGAAAGACAATGCATCACCTGCATCAGTGAAGGGCAGGTTAGGATCTGGCAGACGCCTAAGATAACTTGGCTCCCCCCACCCCACCCCCGCCATCCCACAACCAAGACAGATGTCATCAATGATGCTGAGACACGATGCTGTCAGGGAATCCTGTTCTGCGTAGTTTCTTGAATGGCTAGTACCAAATGATTGACATTTGTGTCTGGGAGGACACCTGTTTGCCAACCCTGGGTCCAGTTTCCACATTCCTTTTATTCACCTAAATACATGGCCTGTGCATTTCAAGGGACCCCTCGCTGCCAAGATTTGCTAATCGTGCACAACTTCCAGAAGGTTACTGGCCTCTTTCTAGTATTTTGTTTAGGGCTCAAATGTTTAATAGCTCTGCTTTCTTGAGTACCCGCTACATGTCAAGCTCAAAACATGGGAGAATTCATTATTCAAAGAGCAGTAGTACTGGAAAAAAAAAAAAGGTACTTAAAATAAAACCAAACTTTTATAGTAAATACTAGGGGGAAGATATGATTGGGATATGATTTGATTTGATCATGATATGATTGGGATTTTATCTTGAGAAATTAATCAAAAAGTATAAAAATAAATTTTATTTTTTCGTATATCCAACAGAATTGTATTTTGATTTTAATCATGCCCACGTTTTTAGAATGGAGAATAAGCAATTAATAAATATTTTCCCTAAGTTTTCCAGTCAAGTCATGTGATAGAGTGGTACATTCTTTGCTTAAAGTTTGAATTTGACAGTAAAATCTGAAAACGAACCATTTTTTAAAAAGCTTCCTGAGGTTTTTATTCACTTTCCCAGTAGTCTCTCTTGACACTTGGATGAGTAAATTATTCCTTCTGAAGCAGCTGTCATCTCATCTTCTTTGTCCATTTTTATTTCCTTTTCTTAAATGTCTAACTGGTCTAACTCTGTCATGTTCTTAGTGGCCAGTGTTTTGGCACTTGACTCAAGCTGTTCTCTAACATTCCTTGTTCAGCTTCACTGGTTGTTGCATCTTTTGCAAGATTCACAGTGGATTCATTCATTCTTCCCCCAAAAAACTATTTTTTGAGCATCTACCATGTGTTCTTTCAGAAGCTGAGATATAGCTGTGAATGAAACAGTCCAAAGCTCCTTGCTTACATTCCTGTTTGGAGAGAGAGAGCATAAACAAAGTGATATGGAGAAAAATTAAGGTGGGAAGTGGGATAGGAAGTATGGAATCTGTGTTTCCAATGGGAGGGGCTTGCAGTTTTAAAAACAATGATCCAGGTAGGTTTTACCATGTAACAAATTATCTCAAGATCTAGTGGCTTACAACAACAAGTATATATAATATCCCAGTTTCTGTGTGTCAGGAATCTGGGAGCAGCATAGCTGGGTGTTTCAGGCTTAAGGTCTCTCCTGAAGTGGCTGTGAAGACTTCAGTGAGGGCTGTGATCCTGTCCGAAAGCTTGACTGGGGCTAGCAGATCCACTTACCAGATGCCTCACGTAGGTGCTATTGGCAGTAGGCTTTGGTTCCTCACTGATTTTTGCAAGACGCCTCTCAATGAGGCTGCTTGAGTATCCTCACAACATGGCATCTGACTTCTCTCCTAAAGCCAGAGATTCAAGGAAGAGCAAGGTGGAGCCCTAATGCCTTTGACCTGGCCCTGGAAATCACCGTATCCTAGTGGTTACACAGTGCTACTATTATTACATCCGTGCCACTCAGTGTGGTAGGGAACAGCGCAGGTGTGACCATCAAAAGGCAAGGATTGTTGGGGCCATATTGGAGGCTGGCTACCTCAGGGGGCCTCGCCAAGGAAGTGATATTTGAGCATCATATTGGCTATGGATTTCTACATTTCAACATCTGTGTAAACAGAGAAAACTAACAAAGATTCAGTAGGTTCAGCTAATTCTCATATGAAGTAGAAAGGGTTATTTGTGTGGGAACCAATTTTGTAAGTGTTCCTTTTATTAATATGTATTTTTAAATCATAAAACTTTTTTTCTTCTTTTAAATTGGGGTAATGTTGGTTTATAACGTTATATAAGTTTCACATGTACAGCAGTATATTTCTGCTTCTGTATATACTACAGCTTGCTCACCACGAAAAATTTAGTCTCCATCCATCACCATCCAGTTGATCTCCTTTACCCTTTTTGCCCCCCGCCCCGCCCCTTCTCCTCTGGTAACCACAGCTCATGGCTTCCATCCGTAATCCTGTGTTTGCAGGGCTTGTATCAAAAACCCCAGGCTAATTAGCACGCTTGTATTATATTTCTAATTTTCAAGGGCACCATGAAGGGGAGGTGTTTTATCTCCACTTAAGAGATAAAGAGATCAAGACCGAGAGGAGGAAAGTGATGTCCCAAGGCCACATAGTTGCCAAGTGGTAAAGTTCGGATTTGAGCCTGTGCGTGTCTGGCTGAACAGTCTACGTTCTTCACACTCTGGCTGTCTGCCTGTCAAAGTATTATTTCAGGTGGCAGCAAATCAATGAATTCTCTTTTCTCATCTTTAGCTTTATCAAGCAGTAAAGGTGAATTCTTGCTAAATGGAGACTTTGTTGTCACAATGTCCAAAAGGGAAATCCGGGTTGGGAACGCCGTGATAGAGTACAGCGGGTCCGACAACGTAGTGGAAAGAATCAACTCCACAGATCGCATTGAACAAGAACTTTTGCTTCAGGTAAAAACCTGGCAATGAGCCCATGCCCATTTTCTAACTCCAAGAATCACCAGGCCCATACACATCCTTTCCATTTTGTCTGCACATCCCAGGTGTTGTCCGTGGGAAAGTTATACAACCCTGATGTGCGCTATTCTTTCAATATTCCAATTGAAGACAAACCCCAGCAGTTTTACTGGAACAGTCATGGACCCTGGCAAGCATGCAGCAAACCCTGCCAAGGTATCTACTTTTAGGTTGAGTTTGGGGGATTCAAGGTGTTTTTTATTTTTTTGGAAGCAGCCGAATGCAATCTATAAACCTTTCGATCTGCATGCATTTTCTAATCTTTTTCTGCATCTATCTGGTCACTTTGGGCTGGCAAGTTGAGCTGTTTAAGGGATTCAGGATATGCTAGGTTTCCTCGTTATGTGTGAAGCCAAGCAAAATCAGCTCTGCCAAGCTGATTTTCCAGAGACATAGATTTAGTAGTCGTATTATGTGATTGATCTTGTTTCCTTTTGTCTACAGTATGAGTTGTCAAACTACAGCCAGTGGGCTGAATCCAGCCCACTTCCTGCTTTTATAAATAAAGTTTTATTGCAACACGGACATACCAATTTTTTACATTTGTAAGCAGCTGCTTTTGCTGTATAACAAGAGTTTAGTAGCTGCGACAGAAGTCATGTGGCCCACAAAACCAAAAATATTGACTATCTAACCCTTTACAGAAGATGTTTGCCAGTCCCTGGTCTAAATAGTTTATGGAATAGGCTACTTTGTCTGAATAATTTTTTTCCTCCTTGCTTAGGGGAGCGGAAACGAAAACCTGTTTGTACCAGGGAATCTGATCAGCTTACAGTTTCTGATCAAAGATGTGATCGGCTGCCCCAGCCAGCACCCATTGCTGAACCCTGCGGCACAGACTGTGACCTGAGGTGAGGCCAGTGTTTCCTCATGGTCTTTAGTACTGAGTTGTGAGGGTTTTGTAGGAGGTCTCTGCACGTGAGAAGCAGGTGTGGTTGTTAGTCTTTAGACTCCCTTCCTTGTGTTTCAGTGAAATAAGCTTTAGCCAATTTTCCATCCCTCTGAAACTGATTAAGACATATACCTGCAGATTTCTGGTTCTTCTCCTGAGAATTAGAAACAACTACTAGAGTATGGCACTTGCCAAAAAAAGTTCTCATTTGACCCTCACAACTCGCTGCATAGGTGTTATTATGAGGGAGTTACGTCAAATGCAAAAGTTTGTTAGGAAAGGCAACAGAAAAGAGGTAAACTCATCCATCAAGGTACCCATAATGCTCTGTATCCACCCACAGTGTTTATCACCCAGTATGAGAACTTTTACGTACGTGAAAGTTGCAACGCACTAATGTAGAGTTACGGAGGGAACTAGAAGAAAATTTATATAGAGATATCTAGATATGCAAACAGTTCTATATTTAAGAAAAATCTGGGGCTTCCCTGGTGGCGCAGTGGTTGAGAGTCCGCCTGCCGATGCAGGGGACACGGGTTCGTGCCCCGGTCCGGGAAGATCCCACATGCCGCGGAACGGCTGGGCCCGTGAGCCATGGCCGCTGAGCCTGCGCGTCCGGAGCCTGTGCTCCGCAACGGGAGAGGCTACAACAGTGAGAGGCCCACGTACCGCAAAAAAAAAAAAAAAAAAAAAAAAAAAAAAAAGAAAAATCTGAAATCTGAGGCAAGAAATGGCGAGTGAATAGAGAATTATCAAGCTTTTCCATTTCTCTTGGTGAAAAGGAACAACTCTGAGGAGTTTTCTGCTCCATGTCTGTTGCCCGCCCTACTTGCATTCCCTTAGATTTCACTTCCCCACTGACTGAATCCAGCTGGGGCCGGTAGAGTCTCAAAGGATCAGTGCAGATATTGTGGAACACCTGCCTGCAGCACTGAGCACGCTCTTATAATCCCAAGGAAGGCGGGTTTGTACAAAGAACCGCAAGTAATAGAACATGACCATAAAAAAAAAAATGATTTTTGAAGAACCCTGTTTAAAGTTTATGCAAGGAGCACCAAGTTGAGGTGGAGATCATGTCTGAACTGTTTCTTCGAGAAACTAATATTTTTCACTTCAATCAGATTCTAAAATAAGCTGCCATTAGTTGGTGATGATGCTGGCGAATTGGATGTTCTCCGGAGTTTCTCCTGCATTAGAAGCTTTCTGACGGAGAACAAAAATTAAGCAAATTGTACAAAGTGAATGCATTGAAAGGTAGCCTTGGATCCATGATACTTTTATGTAGAATTACGAAGATATCAACTGGATTTCTTTTCACTTTGTATTAATGGTTTACGTGGAATTACATGCTACTCAGAACTTGGTTAGAGAATAAAATACCAAGGGTAATAATAATAATAATAGCAGCAGCTACTTTTTGTGAGTACCTGTCATGTGTGTTAAATGCTACACATGCCTTGTCTCATTTAATCCTCCTAGTAGCCCTATGAAATGGATCCTACTTGCCCCCATTTCACAGATGAGGAAGCTGAGCCTCTGTGAGGTTACGTGTCCTGCCTGGAGTCACTTAGCTAACAAGTGTTGAGCTTGTATTTGCACTTTCTGATTCTGATTTTTATTAAAACTCATTTCACAATAGCTAGGTAAATAAAGTCAGGTCTTAAAGTCTTTGCATTTCATATAGTAGGTATATCAAAGGTACTATTCTAAATTCCCCATTTGGAGAAAGCCACCTGTTTTTTTTTTATACTTAACATAAAAAAAGAAAAAAAAACAAACAAACACCTTAAACTCTGCTGATACCAAAGGAGGACAGTAGCTCAGGGAACCGGCTTGGGTGATGATAGCACCTCTGGCTGATTAAAGAAAAGAAAGTGAAGGAATTTTAGCCATGCCTTTTGGTAGACGTGTCTATGGTAGAAGTGACAGACCTTGTGGCGGAGAATTTAGAAATAAAAAGAATAAAAGGGGAAGTTTAGGATTAGTTTTTAAAGCCTCATAACTAGACAGGTGCATGCTCATGTCTGAAATTAAGTAGAAGATCTTACTGATTGACTGATTGCACTGCACAGCTTGTGGGATCTTAGTTCCCCAACCAGGGATTGAACCCTGGCCCTCGGCAGTGTGAGCACAGAGTCCTAACCCCTGGACCCCCAGGGAAGTCCCTAGAAGATTGTGTTTATATGTCAGCATTCAAGCTCATACCTTACTGGCATTTACAGATTGTTGGAAGAATAAAGTTGTTTACTGAAAAACAGGCAAAGGCAGAGACTGAGCCCAAAGAAGGCATTACTGTCTGTCTTCTCTCTGTCAACTTGACAGTGGCTGTTTTTATGATTTATACTAATAATTGCCAAGTATCTTTGTGCAACACTGAAAGATTGGAGAGAAGATTAATACTGGTTGCTCAAACTCTACAACAGGTTTTCCCAAAACATTTTTATGGAATGCTAGTTGAACAGGGCAATCCACAGCAAACCAGTATGTGTGAGAAGTATTACTGACTGTCTTCTCCACTATGTGAAGATTTGTAATTCACATTAACATTCTGAAGGCCCTGAGAAGTTCTGCAGTAGAGGAACTTGCTTAAATCAGTAGTTCCCCAAATTATTTAATGCCACAATGCTCCACACACCCACTGGAGACATACATTCTTTTCTGTTTTCCACTTATTAACGAACACTTTGCTTTTCTGCAATATAGTAACACATTACAATTGTTACATGACATGAATGAATGAATTCAGAACACTGAAGGTGAGATGACTTTCCAGTGTGATAATAAGTGAAGTTAAGTGATAGCATTTTGAGAACTTTCCTAAAGCAGTGCTGTGACCTTTTCACAGACTATGCCACGTTCTCTGCCTGGGTTCTGGGGATTGTGTGAATATCAGGAAAACTCTGGTACACTTTTGCAGCCCAAGCTGCTGGTGCGCTTGTAAGGGGCAGGATTCCTGGCTCCTTTATCCAGGATGGAAAATAACCCTTCCACGAGGAAATGATGATGAAGGCAAAGAGAAGGTAGCTGAGAATCAAAGGGCGGATGAAAGTTCCAGATGCCTCTGTTGAATTGGTCCACATTTTTTGCCTCACTTCCTTAGGGAAGTGAGAGTTTGCCCAGATTAAACTTTGACAGGATGAGATAAAGCACTGTTTTACAATCCCCATGTAACATGTTCCGGTTAGAAATAAATCCTCCAAATACTATGTCACTCCCATGGAAAATCTCAGTAGCCCACTTTACATGCCAAATGTAGGAGTGGGTCAACTCTGACCTACTTTTGAGCATTTGTGAGGAATTCCAAGATAAGCTTGTGTCCAGTGCTCTTCTTCTCTTCCTGAGTGTAGAAGGGAGAACTTTTAGGACATTGGTATTTGGCAAGCCACGGAGTTTATGAGCAGGAGAGAATTAACGATCAAGAGCAAATTCAAATGAAGATTATAAAGAAATCATCCTTTTGGGATTGCTAAGTTTGATCAACGAAACACATTTCAAGCTCATTTTTTAGACTATTCTATTCATTTTAAGCATTTTTTTTTCTTTTTTAAGCTCTAGCTCCATTGCTGGAGCATTAAAAGAACCACTTGATTTATCAGTACGTACTGAGCACCTACTGTGTGCCAAAAAAGTCTTATAGGTACTAGGGATATAAAGTTGACAAAAATTTGTTAGATTCAAATCTACTATTAAAAGTGAATAATCGTGGGACCGGAAGGGATGAATAGGTGGAGCACAGAGGATTTTTACGTCTGTGTGGTACTGTAATGGTGGATATATATTCACTAAGCATATGTCTAAACCCATAGAATATATAACATCGAGAGTGAACCCTAATGTAAACTATAGACTTCAGTTGATAATGATGTGACAACGTAGGTTCATCAGTTGTAACAGATGTCCCACTCTGGTGGGGAGTGCTGATGATGGGGAGGCTCTGCATATGTGAGGGCAGGGGTATGTGGGAAATCTCTGTACCTTCCTCTCGGTTTTGTCGTGGACCTAAAACCGCTCTAAAAAAAAATAGTCTTTAAAAAAAAAATTGTGGGACTTCCCTGGTGGTCCAGTGGTTAAGAATCCGCCTTCTGATGCAGGGGACTTGGGTTCGATCCCTGGTCAGAGAACTAAGATCCCACATGCTGCCGGGCAACTAAGCCCATGTGCCGCAACTACTGAGCCCGCCCACTCTGAAGCCCATGTGCCACAATGAAAGATCCCGTGTGCCACAACAAAGATCCCGTGTGCCACAACTAAGACGCTAAACAGCCAAAGAAAAAAAAATTGTAATTGAGTTATATAGACTATGGTCTATGGCTTCAAGCAACTTATAGTCTTTATTCACAGATAATAATGTACACAGTTTAGCATACTTGAAATTCACAATTATAGTCCAAATTATCCATTCCTTTATTAATTCACAGGATGTTCACTGAGCATTTTCCAGCACAGGCCCACATAAAGGAGGTTTCCTAGGGATTGTTTCCAACAATGATTCCCTGTTAAAGCAGCCTCCTTGACAAATGAAAGGCTGGGTTGCATGAACCTTTTAAATATAAAATTACTTTTTTTGCTCTGCTGAATTCCAATGGTTTTTTTTTTTTTTTTTTGGTTACTTGAATTTCAGATTGACTGTATCGGGGGAGAATCTTCACAAACACAGAACCACTGACTATGACTCTGAGACTTACATGTACATTGGCAGCCATGGCAAATACATGGAAATGCTGGTTTTTTTTTTTTTTTTGGTTACTTGAATTTCAGATTGACTGTATCGGGGGAGAATCTTCACAAACACAGAACCACTGACTATGACTCTGTGACTTACATGTACATTGGCAGCCATGGAAAATACATGGAAATGCTGGTTTTTTTTTTTTTTTTTTTGGAAATGCTGGTTTTAAATTGGATTTCAGTAACTGACTGTGGCTTTGCGTTTCATGGTATTTGAGTTAAGGAAGAAAACAGAGCTCAACTCTTCCACCAGTCGAGTCTCAATAAGACATACATATTTAATAGAAATGTCGGTTTCTCCCTGTTGTTTATGCATAGGTGGCACGTGGCCAGCAGGAGTGAATGTAGTGCCCAGTGTGGCTTGGGTTACCGCACATTAGACATCTACTGTGCCAGATACAGCAGGCTAGATGGGAAGACCGAGAAGGTTGATGACAGTTTTTGCAGCAGTCACCCCAAACCAAGCAACCGGGAAAAATGCTCAGGAGAATGTAACACTGGTGGCTGGCGCTATTCTGCTTGGACTGAAGTAAGTTGGTTCTCACTCAGAGAGTCTTCTTCTTGGAGTAAGTCTGATTAGCTGATGATGGCTCCTTGCAGAGCTGCATTGAGAAATCCCATTTAGAGTACCATGATTGATTTATAATGGCTGCCCCTATTAAAACTGCAGAAGAGTACCATGATTGATTTGTAATGTCTGATGTGGGCATGGCATGTGGAAAATTGGGAGTGGTGGAACAACTCAACAGAACACTTTTTTCATATCCCACAAACTATGTCCAATTTTGTTTTCCTTTGCCAGTTTGCTAATATTGACATCAGTGTAAACCTGGTAAATAAATTGGTAACATGAACCGATCCCCCTAAAATAACAACTAGAATTGACCAGGCTTTGTTGGTTGGTTGTTTCTTAAGGACTGGAAGAGACAAGCCAGCCTAGCCAGTATCTTGAGCATGCTTGATGAGAAACTCAGCAATAATTTTATTTCATTTGTTTTGTCCTTTCAGTGTTCTAAAAGCTGTGATGGTGGAAGCCAGAGGAGAAGGGCTATTTGTGTCAACACCCGTAATGACGTACTTGATGATAGCAAATGCACGCATCAAGAGAAAGTCACCATTCAGAAGTGCAACGAGTTCCCTTGTCCACAGTGGAAATCAGGAGACTGGTCAGAGGTGAGATGGAAAGGCTGTTATTTCCCCCGGCTCATCTCCGATACTCAATTCTGAGTCTCCCCCAGGTCGGTTCAAGGCTAGACCAGCTGCACCTTTCTCCCACCTCCTCTTGAGGAAACAACTCCAGTCTCCCACCTGCCCCATGACTGTCTTCACTGGACATGACTGGTGTACTGGCGACCCCAGAGTCACAGTGGGTTTATCTGAATCACCCACCGTAGTAGCTTCTGTTGGTGATTTTTTTTCTCCTTTTTTTTTTTTTTTTTTTTTTTTTGCGGTACGCGGGCCTCTCACTGCTGTGGCCTCTCCCGTTGCGGAGCACAGGCTCCGGACGCACAGGCTCAGCGGCCATGGCTCACGGGCCCAGCCGCTCTGCGGCATGTGGGATCTTCCCGGACCGGGGCACGAACCCGTGTCCCCTGCATCGGCAGGCGGACTCTCAACCACTAGTGCCACCAGGGAAGCCCTGTTAGTGATTTTTGAAGCTCCACCTCCTCACCTTCCCTCCCCCTTGAGCCCTGGCTAAGTTGCTATAAAGGAAATCAGGGCTTTCTTTATTAATTATAAAGCTGCATTGGCTTCGATCTGAAGTCAAAACTAAGATTCCCTGATTTCTTACCTTTGAAATAAGAGAATTAGACCCCAGTGAGTGACCTATTTGATTACCGATCTAGTTGCTAGTGGAAAACTTGGGAAAAAGAGAAAGTAGCTGGCTGAGTATTCCAGATGTATGCTTTGCTTGTCCCTTACCCGATGAAGCAGAAGGCTAACCCTCCATTGTGTAGCGTAGGTGGCCCGAGGACAGCAACTTGCTCTTATAGACAGAGTCAGTATTTCCTGGTGAGATTCTCACCGAGCAAGTGCCTCCCTCCACCTTTCTTCAGGGGAGCCAGTGGCAGGGGAACAGAAATTGCCTTATTTATGGGCCAAGTCAGGAATGTGGCGAAAGAGGTATTTCCCTGCTACAGCTTCTGCATCCATTCCCTTATCTCAGCCGTGCAAGTGCAATATTAACTGTTTACTTTCAACATTAAATAAAATCTGAATCGTAAAAGAATACTATTAACGCCTCTGAAATGGCAGACAAGTAACAGTGCATGTGATTAACAGTGTCTGACTCCTGGACAAATTAACAACAAACCTAGTTCTTATGTTCTATGTTAACTACGTGGCCTTAGCTTCAATTCTAGTATTTAGTTAAAAAAAAAAAAAAAAAAGATGAAAGAAGGTATTGGGTCTAAGTTCTACTTAGATAGCTAATACTAGCTTAAGTAACAGACCTTTGCAAAAATACTTAATGAAATGGAAGTGGGAGATATGAAAGTATATATTCAGTATGATCCAACATTCCATAGCTAAAAAGACTGGGAAGAAAACAGCAAAATTTTAATAATAATTATCCCTAGGTAGGTAGTGAGATTTGGGGATCATTATAGTTTTCTCTTTTATGTCTTTCTGTATTTCTCAAGTTTTCTACAATGAAAGTAGATAATAATGATGATGTTATCTATTTATTTAGATTATCTTTAAGACTCATTGAACGAATATGTGCTAAGTACTTCACTTGGATTTTTCTTATTTAGTTTTCACAATTCCTGGCAGTAGGCATTACTGTAGCCCCCATTGTACACATGAGAAAATTGAAGTACAGGGAGATCACTTAGTATCCACAGCTGATTAAAAAACAGTATCAGGATTAAAAACTAGGTTAGTCTGACTCGTAAATTCCCCACCCTTAGCTCTTATGCTACCAAACCATGAATGCTGTTTTTCAGGATTTTACAGCATGATGCTGTGTTAAGTGTATTCTGTGCTTGAAACTGTCCCAGAGCCTGGATAAATACAGAATGAATGAACGAATGCGTGAATGCGTGAAAAGCTTGGACCTTGATGTATTTACAAATTGCAATGACTGAGAGGAATTGCTGTGGGAAAAGAGCACACCTGGCCCTGTTAATCAGTGGCTAATCCCCGGGAACCACAGTACATGGTTCAGAAATGACCCTGACTGGCTGCACCTTTTATTACAGTGCTTGGTCACCTGCGGAAAAGGGCATAAGCACCGCCAGGTCTGGTGTCAGTTTGGCGAAGATCGATTAAACGATAGAATCTGTGACTCTGAGACCAAGCCAGCCTCCATGCAGACCTGTCAGCAGCCAGAATGTGCGTCCTGGCAGGCAGGTCCCTGGGGACAGGTATTTTGAATGATAAAGTTCTTAACTACATTCTTTCCTTCTTATCTGGAGCGGGCCTGCAGAGGGACATTCCAGCGGCCGGGATTTAACCACCATGGCATGTGGCACGCACTGCACCTCCGTGGCGCCAAGTGATGGAAACTCTGCAACCATTTTGCCCCACTTCTGAGAGTTGCCGCTTGGCCTCCTGGAGCTGATTATTCCTTTTCCAGACCCACGTGCGTGTCTTCGCCCTTGGGTTAAAACTGTAGCTTGAGCACACACGAATTTGAACAAATTCACAACAGATCTCATGCCTGGCTGATGTTATCTACTAGAGTGCAGCTGTGGGTCTGTTACAGAATGTGATCCAGCGCCAGTGTCTTTGGCAGGAGGGTCTGGACTGGGATTTGGAAGGGATGTTTTGGTTCCCAGTGTCATGATTCCTACGTTCACCTCTCATAAATTATTCAGACTTTTCAAACAGAATTAATTAGATCAAAGGTTACAGGAATCATCTCTCTTTGAAAGAATCTTTTCCAAGCCCCCAGTGTAGGTTTCACAGTCATTTGAACTGTTCTTAAAGGAGAGAGTGAAAGTCTCCCTTGGGCTTGCACTTAAGAAGCCACTACTCTTGGAATTAAGTCTTTCCTAATATAGAAGCAAAAGCGTTCGGGTACTATTTAAGTAGCACTCCACGTTCCCAAGAGAAGCAAAGCAGCTGCCTGCTGTCACTTGTGTAATCTCTTTAAGAATGACTCTCCCTCCACCCTGTCCGGCCACAGCCTCTTCCCTAGCTTACGTCTTCATTTCCAACATACGTGCAGTAAATGAGAGCAGCTTTATTACTACACCCTTACAATTTCTACCGTTTACATTGGCACTCTTCCTCTCCATTACACAGCATCCTTGGTCAGAATGGCTGATCATGTTTGATCACACTTATTAAACAGGGGAGTCCACTGATGCCCCAGATCTTGCCTCCTTTTTGTCCATATCTGCTAGCTCTTGTAAATAATAGCAGAAGGAGAGCACAGCTCAGGGCCACTGTTAAGATTTGAATATAACAGCTTTTAGAACTAAAAGGCCTATTTTTTTATGTGTGTTTATACCAGGTCAGTCCTAGCCAGAAATTTGTCCCTCCTTTGACTGAACATGCAATTCAGGGCAACACACTTTCTTAAAATATTGAAGAATAATGCATGTTCATAAAAGAAGTTTTGCAAAAAGTAACTTAGCAAACAGAAGAAAACCACACTCCTAGCTCTACACTGCAGAGTTAATACATTTATGATTGCCTCCTTATGTTTTAAAAACTAAAAATAGGATTGCATTTCATCAATTTTTTGTTAATTGAAGTAAAACTCACAAAACAAAATTAACCATTTTAAAGTGAACAAATCAGTGGCATTTAGTACATTCAGAATGTTGTACAACCACCACCTCTATCTAGTTCCAAAACATTTTTGTCACCCCAAAATACTCATTAAGCAGTTACTCCCCATTTCCCCTTCACCCCTGCAGCCAACAATCTGCTTTCTACCTCCATGGATTTACTTATTCTAAGTATTTCGTACAAATGGAACCATACAATACGTGACTGTTTGTGTCTCCAGCTTCTTTCACATAGCATGATTTTTTTTTTTTTTTTTTTTTTTTGG
>NW_020173377.1:11835302-11885374 GCF_003031525.2 Neophocaena asiaeorientalis asiaeorientalis | reverse complement strand
TTTTGCGGTACGCGGGCCTCTCACTGTTGTGGCCTCCCGTTGCGGAGTACAGGCTCCGGACGCGCAGGCCCAGCAGCCATGGCTCACAGGCCCAGCCGCTCCGCGGCATGTGGGATCTTCCCGGACCGGGGCATGAACCCGTGTCCCCTGCATCGGCAGGCGGACTCTCAACCACTGCACCACGAGGGAAGCCCAGCATGATGTTTTTAAGGTTCATCCATGTTGTAGCACACATATGTACCTCATTCCTTTTTATGGCTGCATAATATTCCATGTATGGATATCCCGTAATTTGTTCATCCATTTATCCCTCTACAGACATTTGGGTTGTTTGCACCTTTTGGCTATGGTACATAGTACTTAATTCTTCTATAAATGTTTGGTAGAATTCACCAGTGAAGCCATCTGGTCCTGGACTTCTCTTTATTAAGAGGTCTTTGATTACTGAGTCAATCTTTTTACTTCTTATAGGTCTGTTCAAATGTCCTGTTTCTTTTTAAGTCAGGTTTTGTGATTTTTTGTGTTTCTGGGTAATTAGTATGTGTTTGGAAATTTGTGTGTTTCATCTAGATTGTCTAACATGTTGGCATATAATTGTTCACTGTACTTTCATTATCCTTTTTTATTGCTGTAGAGTCAGCAGCAGTGCCCTTGCTTTCATTTCTGATTTTAGTTGTTTGCGTCTTCTCTCGTTTTAGTCAGTCTAGGTTAAGATTTATAAATTTTGTTGATCTTTTTAAAGAGCCAACTTCTAGTTTTGTTGATTCTGTTGTTTTTCTATTCTAGTCTTTTTTTTTTTCCCCTTCTGCTAGTTTTGAGTTTAGTTTGTTCTTTTCCTAGTTCCTTAAGGGGTAAAGTTAGGTTATTGATTTGAGATCTTTTTTTTTAAATAATATACGTGTTTACAGACAAATTTCCCTCTGAGCACTGCTTTTGCTGCATCTTTATATTTATTAAAATATAAATTTTATGTTTTATTTTTGATTACACTCATCTGAAAGTACTTTCTAATTTCCTTTGTGATTTCCTCTTTGATCCACTGGTTATTTAAGACTCTGTTGTTTTATTTGCACATATGTGTGAATCTTTCAGTTTTCCTCCTGTTATTTCTTTCTACTTGTGGCCAGAGATGATACTTTGTGAGATTTCAGGGTTTTAAAATTTATTAAGACTTGTTTTGTGGCCTAATATATGGTCTGTACTGGAGAATGTTCCATGTGCATTTGAGAGGAACGTGTAATATGGCAGGGGGGCAATAAGCAAAAATATCTCAACGCTTTCCTACTGAAATTTGGCAGTAAGCACTCACCTAGTTGCTTTAAGTGTTTGATTAGCTTCCAGAGTTAAAAAAAAAAAAAAAAAGATTCTGCCATTTTTTGCCAGCTTAATCGTTGCTTCAGTGGAGGGATCAACTCTTGGAGCTTCCTGAAGTGCCATTTCCATGACGTCACTCCCTCTACTTATCGTTTTTTAGATGCTCTTTAAATCTAACAATTAGGCTTAGTGGCTACATTTTCCTTATGATCTGTTTGCCATGGTGCATTTAATTGACTTTTGGTTCTTGCCTAGCTAAGTGGTTTCTAATATTTTGCCTTCTATAAATAATATTGCAAAGACCATTCTTATACAAAAATATTCATGCAAACTCTGATAATCGCTTTAGGAAAATTTTCCAGAAGTCAAATAACTATATAAAGTACCTATTTTAGCCACAGCATTCTGCTAGGTAGAGTGTGAAAGATGTAAAAATGATTGAAATGTACTCCCCTCTTTCCAGGGGTTCACGGTCAAGGAACTGAGCTCCTACAAACATAATTCCAATGGGAGGCAGAAATAATTCCATGTAATATCTTGATAATCGATCAGTGTAATTTGTACAGAGTAGGATTACCTGCTTTTACATAATATCTTTGAGTGCCAGCCCTCTGGCCCACTATGATGGAAATATTTTTTCTCTTGTAGAATGTTATAGGTAAAGTTAGGGAAAGAGAACACTGGCTGGATTGTATATACTTTCTGTTTTATTTCTTTCCCCCAGTGCAGTGTCACTTGTGGACAGGGATACCAGCTAAGAGCAGTGAAATGCATCATTGGGACCTACATGTCAGTGGTGGATGATAATGACTGCAATGCAGCAACTAGACCAACTGATACCCAGGTAAATTTCCTTTGTCAAAATCAGTTATTGGCTTTGGGCACTGATGCCAAAACTTCCCAGGAGCTCAGTCAAAACTGAAGTCCTTTCCTAGTTAAGTATGTAGGTAGAGGAAACAGTAGACTAACTAAATTGTTCTGGATTTACTTATTTGTTACATTCTTGATCTTATATTTTGATGTACCAGTTTTGTTCTTCTCTGCTTATTGGAATTGTATGTAGGCTTGATTCTGATTCTTACTGGGTGGCAAAGGTTGACTCTTTGGGCTGGTTTTCTTGAACTCATATTTTTTTAATGATTTCAATGTAGGGTTTGGCAAATAGTATCATATGTTCAGGCTGCATGTGCTGGAGCTGGCTTGTTCTAGCTCACAAGCGATGGTTGGTAAATTTTCAGAAATTTTGCAAGCTGGTTATTAAATTCAGCCATTATTAAAAATTGAAAATAAAAACCTATAAATAAATAGATGATATTAAAAATTAAGTTGAGAAATACTCACTTTTCCCTTTCTAATTATTTTCCTGTAGTTCACTCTCATTTACATTACATTTGTACGTATTTGCATGGCGGAAATACTGTAGTGGTGAGCTACTGCACATCCCTTTTTAACTCTGTGTTCATTGATATCAAGTTGGTAGCTTGAAATTGGCCATGGTGAGAGTACTTACACCACAGAAATCAGTAGATGCTGTAATTCAGAGTTTAATTGATTGTTGTATTGATTGTTTAGACTCAAAAAAGTGAGGGAACAAATGTTAATAATGCAGACTAAACTTTTAAAAGTCTTGTGTCTGCAGCTGTTATGTTGTAAACAGCATAAAAAAATAAGGAAATATTTTGCTGGTACTTGAAAATTATTTGCTGGTTCAGCAAAGAAATTGTTCATGTCATCGGGTGAGTGAGCGAAGTTCTGACATACATCTTCATTGTTCCTCTTTCACGATACTCTTAAATGTAAACAAAATATCAACTGACATTCATGTCAGACCTACACTTGTCCAGCAACGACAACCATCGCTCAGCCAGAGATTCAAGAGTTCAGCAAAAACAACAAACGTATTCTGTAAGAATCAATGGCTCTATGAAATTTAAATTAAAGAATTGTATATTTTATTGTTATTTGTAAATTTTATGCTACACATTCTTTATACCAGAAAAACTTATAATAAACAAGCATATATATACACACATAGGTGCAGGTAATATGTGTGTATGTATATATGTATATACACATACATATCTGTACACACGCATAAGCACGCCTTGTTTCTTGAGAGAGCTAGTTGGTAATCATTCACCAGCACACTATTCCATGTGGACCTTGATTTTGGCATCATTTGTGTAAGGAGAACATGTAAAGAGAAGACGGGGGTTTGCAGATCAGCTTTGCTAATTGCAGAAGACAGGATTTGAACCCAGACTACACCCAGAAGTTATGCTCTGAGGCCCCATCTGGCCACTGTACTGCCTCGGCTCTGAGTGCCCTCAGTCTGCTACTTGGCAACACGTGTTGTTGATGGATGCAGAGTCTCAAAAGAGGAAATGCATATGGCAGTGTTGTTCATGCTGTCATTGCTGATCAGTTAACCAAACACCGCTTGTGACTTGCGTCATCTTTATTTTTTTTATTGAAATGTTCCAACCCACTGCATGATAAATGCCTGGGAATTAGCTGCGACTTCTAAAGACGCAGAATGTAAGGCCTTAGCGACTCCCTTAGAGATTCACAACATACGTTTCTAGGTTATTCAGTAATATCCATGGACTGACTGTAGGGCAGCTCTCGCAGCTGCAGCATGTGAATAAATTTTTCACTGTGCGACAAGTTCCCTGTGCCATTCTTTGGACCCAGGCAGAGGAATAGGCAAGGTCTGAACCAAATAACAGAATTTCCTGTTCAGTTGGTAAACTTCCTAAAGTCACTTCCGCACTGAGCCTCCAGCACTTTGCACTGTGCCTGGGCATCCTGGGCATTTAATGGGTATGTATTTAATCCAAGAACATTTGATAACCACTGAGGCTGGGAATGATTGTGAACAGGTGTGTACTTCCGATTTCCCATTTGGAAATCTGGGAATATTACCTACGCATGGATAACCTCAGTCCATCATAGGAATTGCCTCTGAGTCATTGGGGGGTGTGATATAAATTCTAGGCTTTGTGATATTGAATACACCTCTTGTATCTAGAGTTGACCTTCTTTGGGGCCTCAGGAGCTATCTGCAGGTACACTCGGAAAGCAAGTTCATGGTTAGCAAAATCTGATTAAGAAGTGAATTGAAATGTAGAAGCAGAAATTGGCCTGCAGAATGTTTCAAAACATTAACAGTTAATCATTTTAGAAGGGTATGCTGCTCTTTCCTAAATTGTGTGTCATTTTACAATACCTTCTTCACACAAACAGGTAAATAAATGTGGTTTTGTATTAAGGCACCCACAAAGGGACTCAGATTATATCCCATTTCACAGTTGAATTTGTAGTTGGGGCTGAGAGGTGTCACGTGACTTGCCCCAAATCACCCAGAAGTCTGAGATCTTAGAACTCTTAGTCCTTATATTTGTATATGCCATGACTGAAAGGTAACTTTGGCTTTTTCTTCCCGTCCGCGTCTAGGACTGTGAATTACCATCTTGTCACCCTCCCCCCGCCGCCCCGGAAGCAAGGAGAAGCACACACAGTGCTCCAAGGACCCAGTGGCGATTTGGGTCTTGGACGCCAGTAAGAACGGAAGAAGTAGAGAGGGTGGGAGGGAAGGCAGACGTTCTCTGACACGACTTGAGAAAGTAGGTTTCTATCCAGTGAGTGACTGTTTCAGATAACATTTCTGCATTGTTTTATTCCAACACCCAGTGCTCAGCCACTTGTGGAAAAGGTACCAGGATGAGATATGTCAGCTGTCGGGATGAGGATGGCTCTGTGGCTGACGACAGTGCCTGTGCAACCCTCCCTAGACCAGTGGCAAAGGAGGAATGTTCTGTGACCCCCTGTGGGCGGTGGAAGGCTCTGGACTGGAACCCGGTAAGCAAGTGAATTCTTTGGAATTGGGAGAGGACTGGGGGAGCTGTAAGGAGGACGACTAGTTGTGGGTCCCCAAGGTCAACGGGCACTGTTTTAGAATTGGACATGGTTGCGAGATATTCTTCTCCGCGTATGTGCAGCTGGTATGAATCTTAGCCAGATGTGCAAGAAATGCACATTTTTAAAAAATGTGTAAATCAACTTACAACCCCTTAAGCCCACATCCTGTTGGGCTGGTTGGAAAATGCAGTCTTAACTGAGCCAAGTCACATTAGAATGTAGTAGGCTTGTGGAGTACCAGAAGTAGCAGGGAGAAGTGGGGGGAGTAAGGGGAGGGCCTCAACTTGCATCTGGGTGCCTCCTGCATCCCGTGGTCCCTTCAAGTCCTGTGCCTCTGGCTTCCCTGCCGAGAGGGAGAAGTAGGAACCCTCAGGCAATGCTGGGGACCCAGCCTCCTGTGCACACCAGGAACCACCTGTGGACTTTTATAAAAGTAGAAAAAAAAAAAAAGTAGAAAAACCTTTGTGTTCAGGTAACTCCTGCTTTCTGCCTTGCAAAAGTTCCCGAGTCCAGGAAATACAGAGCTTAGGACAGGTGAAGAGAATGGAGATGAATATCTCAATAAATAACCATAATACATATATGAAATGTGAGAGCTGGATTCAGAGAGAGCTGTGTAAAAATCCAGACATTGACATTAACTGGCTGCATGACCTTGAGCAGTCTGGTGTTAGTCCTTGAACCTCAGTTTCTTCTGCTCTTAAAAGAGGCCAAAAAGAATATCTACCTTATAAGGCTGTTGTAAGGATTATTTGAGATTCTGGCTGTTAAACCCTTAGAACAAAGAAGGTGCTCAGTAAATGGTAGATAATCCCACTCTCACGCCCTGAGCTTCCAAACGGTACACACGTACATCTATCAGATCCATCTGTCTACTCACCAGGTATTTAGAAAGAGCAGTGACTGACAAATAAGAAGGTCCTTGCCTTTATGAAGATCATTCCAATGGCAAGTCCAGTCAATGAGCAAATAAAGGTAGAAATATATGATATAGCACCAGATACTGATACATACCAGAAAAAAGGTCCAACACAGTAATGGCAGAGAGAAAGGGGTGATGTGCTTTTAGACAAGGTGGTCGGAAAAGGCCTCACACTGCACTGAGCAGGGCTTGCACAGAGTGAAGCGGTGAAGCACATGGACATCCGTGTTGCACAGCAGAAAGTAGAGCAGCTGCAAAGACCCTCAGACGGGGGTGTTCTTGGCCTGCTCAAAAAGCATCCACAAGGCCCGTGGGGCTGGAGTGCGGTGTGGAGAGTGATAAGAGATGTGTCCAAAAGGTAGCCAGGGCTTCTCTGGTGGCGCAGTGGTTGAGAGTCCGCCTGCTGATGCAGGGGACGCGGGTTCGTGCCCCGGTCCGGGAATATCCCACATGCCGCGGAGCGGATGAGTCCATGAGCCGTGGCCGCTGAGCCTGCGCGTCTGGAGCCTGTGCTCCGCAATGGGAGAGGCCACAGCAGTGAGAGGCCCGTGTACCGCAAAAAAAAAAAAAAAAAAAGGTAGCCAGTGGCCATGTCATGAAGGGCCTACTAGGTCAAGGTAAGGACTGTGGACATTATTCACAGTGAATTGGGAAGTCACTAGGTGAATGACATGATCTGACTATAGTTTGCAAGGGTCATGGTTTATGATATGTGGATAACAGGCTTGGGTTGGGAGGAAGGTGTCAAGATTACAAACAAGAGCCCAGCTGAAAGGCCACTGCAATAGTCCTGGCAAGGGAAGGCGGTGGCCTGGACTATGGAGGTGATGGCAGAGATGGTGGGAAGTGGCTGATCGGGATGTATTTTGCATACTGGGCCGACAAGTCTTCTCCATGAAAATGACCATGAGGTGGGAAGAAAAGAGACGGGGAGATGCCAGGGTTTTGGGCCTGAGCGACTGGCTGAACCACCCTTTCTCTTTCTGAACGTCCAATGTAGTGCTCCGTGACGTGTGGGCAAGGGAGGACCACCCGGCAAGTGGTCTGTGTCAACTACAGTGACCACGTGATCGATCAAATCGAGTGTGACCCGGATTATATCCCAGAAACCGACCAGGACTGTTCCATGTCACCATGCCCTCAGCGGACCCCAGACAGTGGCCTCGCTCAGCACCCTTTCCAAAACGAGGGTTATCGCCCCAGGAGCGTCAGCCCTAGCCGCACCCACGTGCTCGGAGGAAACCAGTGGAGGACTGGCCCCTGGGGAGCAGTGAGTATTCCCTGAAGCCTTTGCGAATTTGCTTTCTTCTCTTTCATTTGATGTAGTGCTTGGAGGGAAACAAACTAGAAACACCTCTGGAGCATATTTATGTCAGAAGGGATTGACACTGTGCATTTTCATTTGTTGAGGTTAATTGCAGTCCCAGAAGAGGTGTCACTTGAGACAGTCTGCCCGCACCTCTAAGCTACCTTAACTGCGTGGAGGGGAGGGGGTGTCACTGCTGGATGATTTGATCAGACAGCTTCCTGGAAGGTAATGTGAAGCTGTGATGATTGATCCTGGAGGTGGCAGGCAGCTCTTGCCTGAAGGAAGATTAGAAGGGCAGAAGAACTTTTCTGAAAGGGAGTTTTTAATGAAAGTCATTTTCCTTCTTGCTATCTTCCAGATGAGTGTAGTCTTGAAGTGTCACAATTGCTCTGCCATTTGTAGTAGTAGATCATTGTCTTGGATTAGGAGAGAAGGAGTGGGCTGGGTAAAATCTGTGCTTAGAGGGAAAATTCCATACCTGAATGGTTCAGCACAGGCTTTAAGGAAAGATGCCTCTGTTTGATCCAAGGACTTGTACTTTCAGATTTTGGTGTCTTTGGCAGGTCCCCTCTCCTCTTTGAGCCTGTTTCCTCATCTGTAAAACAAAGTTAACAGTAACTCCAACTTTCTTGAGTTGTCGTAAGAATTAAATACAACGATGCAAATAAAGTGTTTTACACTCTGCCCACCATCGTGAAAATTTAATAAACGTCGACGACTATTTTTACTGTTATCATTATCTTTGTCCTTCAAATTAGGAAGACCTTGACAAATAATATTTAGCTAGCATTCAAAGGAAAAATATGCTCTCGAAAGTTTCAGAATTTTTATTGAATAATTTTCCAAAAAATAATTTTATTGTGGAATACTGGACATGTCTAAAGGAACTTCAGGAGGGGTAAGGTAGCAGAGACCCTGGGGAGGTATGGGGAGTTTGGTGTTTATTAATCACTCACGAAGTCTTTTTAATTGTTTACTATTCATTTCCTTCTAGTACTGCTCATTGTGTTTAATTATTTCTGGACTAAAACGCATTAGAAGGAACCTGTCAGTTTCCCACCATGGTTATGTTTCAATAAATTAGGTTTACTTTCCTGTGAATGCAGATAGCCACTGGGTGTTTTCACACACTGCACCTGTTGGTTGTAAGCAGAACATCTGCCTGGGACCTTCACCACCTCATTCTCCTCCCTTACTTCCCACTTTGAGGCTTCCTTTGCCTGGGTTAGAAGAAATTTGGGTTCTGAGAAATTAAAGGGTGATCAAGAGAGGTCATCACTGAGTGTCCCATGATTTTTCCAGTGGAAAAAAATCACAACGCAAACGTGTATTCTAATGATAACACTAGAACTTAAAAAAAAAAAAAGGGCACTGAAAGCTATTCTTGTTTAGGACTACATTTGTGGATAATGCATTCCTTTAAGATTGAATGATTCTGCCCTTGGGCAGAGTTCCCAATTAGGGAGGATTAGGTAACCTTTTTGCAGCAGTGGGCAATACCATTCTTCTCATTGTGCCTGTTTTTTGTTTAGGGATTTTTTTTTTTTTCTAAGTTAAGTGAGGCTGAAGGTGGACAATGTGATTTTTCAGCTGTAGGCTGACGTGCCTGACTTACTCCCAGGAGAGTGTGGCATGTGTATACATCTCTGCGTGGTTCGGGATGCATGGTTCTTCCTGCCTGCCACAGCAGGAAAGGCAGCAAAGAATCATGAACACTAGAGAATGGGAATCTAACGTTTCCAGTAGTTTCTGGAATCAGAACCTCATTTTACAGTATGTTTTTGCGTAAACCTGAACCTTCTGTAAGTTTTTTGGTGTGTTACCAACTAGGGGTCTCTGTTTGCAAGCAAAAGAAAAGGAATTGATTCCTTCAAGGGAAAGCAAAACAAACAATACTGTTCATTTAGCCCCAGTAGAGACTGGGACCAGAACATCTTTAGGGATCTAGCTAGGGGTTGGCAAATTTTTTCTGCAAAGGGCCAGGTAATAAATATTTTCAGCTATGTGGACCATGCAGTCTCTGTTGCAGCTAACCAGCTCTGCTGTCTTAGCACAAAAGCAGGCATAGACAATATGTAAACACATGGAAATGGCTGTGTTTCCATAACACTTCAGTTATAAAAACAGCTTGCAGGCCAGATTTGGCCCCCAGGCCAAATGCCAATCTCTGATCTCTAGATGTAACAGTATCTACAGTATAATTTCTTTTTTTTTTTTTTTTTTTTTGCAGTACACGGGCCTCTCACTGTTGTGGCCTCTCCCTCTACGGAGCACAGGCTCCGGACGCGCAGGCTCAGCGGCCATGGCTCATGGGCCCAGCCGCTCCGTGGCATGTGGGATCTTCCCGGACTGGGGCACGAACCCGTGTCCCCTGCATCAGCAGGCGGACTATCAACCACTGCGCCACCAGGGAAGCCCCAGTATAATACATTTCTTTAAGGAGTTTCTGTCTTAATGAACCCTTTTCAACTCTGGACCACCCTTGAGTTGCTCTGCTCATGATTCAGATTCCCAGGAAAGTCTGACTGGCAGCCCGTTCCTCTTACTCCTTGATCAGGGAAATGTAGAGCATCTTAAAACACAGTGCCACTAAGATGACATCCATTGGCGGAGAAATGATTCCTTAAAGGAAAATTGGGCTGCCAGGTGTTAAGGGGAAGTATAGTAGGCAGATAAAAATACCAGATGTCCATCATCTCTTGCTTCCCTAGTGGCCATTCTCTCTTGTTTTGTTCAGTGTGGATGATAGGTACAGGGTTTGTTCGAAGAAACGTTTACCTGGGAAAATATGTCATCTAAAGAGGACAGGAAAATGGTTAAAATAAGTCCAGAGTGAAATTCTGCAACATGAGAATGGAACTAAGAATCCCTGTTAATCAAAAAATGGCAAAATTGGACCTGGAGAAAGATGATATACAATACGTCACCTGTGTATGGGAGTATAAAGACCCAGGCAGATGCTGGGTTCAGAACTGTGCAAGCACAAGTTCTAGACTGTATGGCGGCAATTGCTTGACCCCCAGCTGAGCGCTATATCTGTTTGGTCAGATTCTCAATAGGAAGTATCTGACTGGTCACTGGGCAGCCAGTAGATTAGTTGACCTTGGATTTGTTATCCTTCCTTGCTCCACTCAGCCATATTGAAGGGAGGGTAGCATGTGGTCTATGGAACTGTTGCTTCTAGAAACTCTAATTGGATCAGGCAGTAGATCCTGTGACCAGCACTATAGGATCGAATAGGGATACAAGTATGACATTGATCCCCTCTGAAGGAGCTTACCATTTTATTGGGACAATAACACAGGTGACATAATAAACAAATAATACAAGATTTTATTATCAAAGGAAAAATTCAAGGGCCAAAATATATATATTCCAAATCTGTTTACAATATGGAAGGTCCTTCCTAATGTTTTAAATTCTGGTCCCCAAACAAAGCTGATTAAAATAATAGTTCTCTGTGTTTCTCACATAATAAGCTGTTTAAAAGTAGAAAACAAATATTTTTAAGTTTCAAGTGAGTATATCAGAACCCTCAGAGAATAGAGGTAGGATTTTTGTAAATCAAACATTACCGGGCTTCCCTGGTGGCGCAGTGGTTGAGAGTCCGCCTGCCGGTTCGTGCCCCGGTCGGGGAAGATCCCACATGCCGTGGAGCAGCTGGGCCCGTGAGCCATGGCCGCTGAGCCTGCGCGTCCGGAGCCTGTGCTCCGCAACGGGAGAGGCCACAACAGTGAGAGGCCCGCGTACCACAAAAAAAAAAAAAAAAAACACCTAAATATTTGCTCAGACAGAATTCATAAATCTGTTTTCCTGCTCTACATTTAAAAATTAAACTCAGTATTTTTGAAAATCATTTATAATTTGACCAGCATAGGCAGGGAAATTGAACTGAAGTCCAGTACAATAAGCAAAAAATAAACATTTTCACATCTTTATATGGAAGAAGCCAACCAGCAAGGAGCAGCATTTATGGGTATTTTGAAATAACACTGGTTTGAGCTGGGGTTTGATAGCACAAATCAGCCATTGGAACCCGGAACTCAAAACAATGTTGCAGATGCAGTGGGAGACTTGATAATTCCTGAGAATCGGATTGCTTGGAGGAATAGATGGTTGTTTTACAAGCAAACAGATTGTACAAGTTAAGGGTCAGAGTGAAGGAGACTAGCAAACACATCGGGTTTCAAAAGATAAGGAAATTATGGAAAGAAAAAAACACTCAAGATGTAGATAAGTAAGAGAGCTATGAGAAGCTTGTGTGGGAAATTAGCTGAAGGGTGAACGTAATTCTATGACAACCGTGAAAGGGAGTAAGCAGTTGGCTCGTGCACCTGAAGAGAGGTCTGTCAATATGGAATTCAAGTTCACTGGGGAATAAAAATAAAGAAGGAAAACAAATCTTGCTACCGTTAGCCTCCGAAGTAGAGGCTTTTGCCACGGGAGAGACAGGAACGTTACCTGCAAGGAAATGATATGTAAGTGACATTCCGTGATGCTTTCCTTGGGTAATTGAAGGAGTTAGTACAGTACAGAATTGCCAGTTCAACAACTGGCAATTCCTGAATCATGTGATTTGACCCCGGTGTTGAATGGGAAGTTAAATGTTGTTTCTAAATAAGCGCTTGCAGTTTTGCAAAGAAGAGAATTTCCCAGTAGACTGTGGTGTCAGTCAGCACGTCTGTACCTCTCAGAGATGCAAAGGATGAATAGGACAGCTTTGGAAATCCCAAGACATGATCACTCATTAGGCATTGATGAAACACCTGCTGAGACCTAACCTGCTCAAGGGGGAAGCCGTGTTTCTGCCCTCCAGGTGTTGCTAAGACGTGAACTTTAAACAGCCCCACGGAAGGGAGGTTCTCAGGATTGCTTTCTGTTCATTGTGGATGACTTGAGAATGGTTTCTGCCACATTTGTCTCTGACCCTTCAACAGCTGCTTTTTGTGTCCCTGAGATGGAGATCGAGGTAGGGATTAACCTGTTGACTGATGTCTGCTGTGTTCAGTGTTCCAGTACCTGTGCTGGTGGGTCCCAGCGGCGTGTTGTTGTGTGTCAGGATGAAAATGGATACACCGCCAACGACTGCGTGGAAAGAATCAAACCCGATGAGCAGAGATCCTGCGAATCTGGCCCTTGCCCTCAGTGGGCTTATGGCAGCTGGGGAGAGGTGAGAGCAAACTCCACTTATACATCCTTTGGGAAAAAACAAACACCAAACAGTGTTATTGTTCATAGTTTATTTGAAGAAAAGAACTAGCTCTAGTTAAAGCTTCTTGATTTCAGGTTAACTAGGAGAACAGTCTTAATTCTGGACTATTTTTAAAGTGCATTTATTACCAAGTAGAGACAGCTTGACTACATAGGAGAGAAAAGTTAGGAAAGAATGCAGATAAATGCTACTTTAAATTGTTAACCTCTGCTGATTAAAACATGGGTGCTTTTAAAGTGATTGAAAATGTGTGTTAAATCAGTGAATGGAAATTTTGCCATCTTCTTCATAGTCTTGGGGTGTTCGTGATGCACCCTTGTTCCCATGGCATCGTGTCTCCTAATATTTCAAATCCCTGATGAACCAGAATGAATAGGAGCTGCTGTTCCTATCAAAGGTGATGCATTTTAATTGTAGAAATGAATAATTAGCTGTATAGTCTCAAATAATAAAATTCTTCAGCTGTTACCTTTTAAGAATTGCCTGCTATGACCAATGAAAGGCAATAGAATATTTGGAGCAGACAAAACTGGGTCCCATTCCCAGGCCTGGCTCTTACAAGCTTTGTGGCTTTAACAAATAATACAACTTTGCCGAATGTCTGTATTCTCATCTATAAATGGGAATAATAATGGCACTCACTTGACAGTGTTCACATCTATTATATGAGATAGTGCGTGTCAAAAGCCTAGCCCATAGCCTTCAATCACAGTTAACTGCTTCTATAATAATGATCATCAGTATTATTACTCCCAAGAATACTGATTCTCATTAGCATTACTATTATTATCGAATGGGGTTTTGAGCCACTATCATGTAGGACTTAGATGCTTATTGTTTTGTAGTTAATTAACAAAGAATATATCTCTCTACTCTTGAATCCACAGGGAGAACCCATATTTAGAGTTTGTTGAGTTGTTCTGTCTTGACTGTAAAATTTATAAAATAACACACGAGGATTAACATCGTGGAGACTCCCCCCACCCCGCCAAGAGGGGAACAAAGACACATGAGATGGACGGGCATGTTTGTCCACACCCCTGGCTAAACGAAATCACGTGTCCACATTTCATGCTTTCATCCACGTAACCTAGTAGTCATAGGCACTCATAACGGAGAGTTTGTTAACTTGCGGTGATAATACGTCATTCTGGAGGGCTTTGCTGAAAGGCCGGAAGGGGAAGTCAGGTTTGGAGACGTGTGTATTGTGGGTTTCCCAAAACTCCTCATAAAGTTCTGTCCCGTGGGGCCTGTGCTTAAGCTTCTGTAATTGGATAGAAGCCAGGCGAGTACACGCATTTGCTGGGATGCTGGCTGTCAGCACAGACCAGATCATTCCAAATTCTGTGGGAGATCTGGCCTTGACACAGCAGGGGAACAGTCAGTGTTCCTGGATGTGAGCACAGCGGTACTGTCCAAGAAATACAACTTGTTCCTGCCTCAGAAGTGTGGGTCTAGCCAACAGTCAGAACCTTATCCAATGTTCCCACCACACTGTTTACTCATCCTAGGGGAGAGCCATCATTATCCTCAGATTCAGAGATAACATAAAATATTTGAACGTCAGAAAGGTCTATGGAGACTAGAGTCACAGAATAGACAAAGGTTGGTGACAACTTCTTAGAGGTTGCCAGAAAATAAAACCAGCTGAGTCATTATTTCCTTTATTTGGTACTGAGTAGTTTTTAGATTTTTGTTTCTTTGATTTTTGGTTTTGAATACCTCAAAAAAAGACTGTAGTCTTATCCTAGACACCTGCTGTTGAGTTGACTTTGATCAAGTGAAACTCTCTTAAGCTCAGTTGCCCCATATATAAAATGTGGCAAATAATTACGCTCTCCTCTTGATGAGATAATATATGTAAAAGCACTTAGTGCAGATGAAGAGCTAATGCTCAGTAAACAGTACCTCCCACGGAAGTAGAGGGCTCCGGTCTGCTGCGTATATTACTTTTGGTAACTCAGCTTCTTTCTGCCTACAGACTTACCTTGCCTGATGCTGTGATAGAGTCTGGCTAAGACGTTTTTCTTACAGGGGAAGAAAATTTGCCACTGGCTCTTCAGGCAAAATAACCGCAGCCTTCCTTTTTCTTCTTCCAGTGTACTAAGCTGTGCGGTGGAGGCTTGCGGACAAGACTGGTGGTCTGTCAGCGGCCCAGCGGGGAACGGTTTCTAGATCTGAGCTGTGAAATTCTTGACAAGCCTCCAGATCGAGAGCAATGTAACACACATGCTTGTCCTCAAGACGCTGCATGGAGTACTGGCCCTTGGAGTTCGGTACGGCCCTAACTATTCATGTTTGTTAAGCAGAATATGTAACTAACATGCCCAATTCCAAGGTGTTCTGGGTCCCTCCTTTGGGACAGATAATTATCCTCCTCACAAGGGCATCCCTGAAACTGTGCTATACACAGTCTGCTATTTTCTTCATATTGACATACAACAGAATTAATTTTTTTTATGAGATTGCCAAAGTGACTTTACAGGTGACTTGTACCTCAAACACGCCTTTGCCAATGCCCAGAAGTAGCATCCTTTCCTATAACTAGACTGTATATATTTGTGTGTGTGTGTGTGTGTGTGTGTGTGTGTGTGTTTTAAGAAAGTAAATAACTCCGTGCCGTTATTAAGCTCCAAAGTGATTTAAGCCGACAACTCAAAAGCAGATATTCTTTCCTTTTCTAAGCTGGTAGTTTTGACTTTGGTGGGAAGATACCTGCTTATTGAGGCCAAAGCAATTTTTGATTCAGAGACTATACCTTGCCTCTCTGTGACTCGGGTACAGCTCTCAACACAATCACCAAAAAGCTTGTGCCCACAAAATTGACTGAAACCATTTGGAAAATTCAAAAGTGGACTCAGTGACCTGATGCCATTCAAGGCATCTGAAGTGTTCTCTCTTCTATCAAGACACAAAGCCTGTTTGAGACCATTTTTTGCTTTGGTCCTAGGCTTCGTTTGCGATCTACTTTTAAATGACATTGTGAGACAGATTCGCCATTGTAAATACTATGCAAACTTCTGGGGCAGCCCTTGGCAAACGGAAGGATAGGCTATGTCAAAACGAGACTGTGGCTAAATTGTGCCATAGGTATGGAGTCATTAGGGCTGTTTCATGTAAATAGAGTAAACATTCCTGTGAATACATTCATTGCACTGAAGCTGAATTAATATTATATTAAGTCATATCCAAAAGCCTTTTTTATTCCATAGGGTTCTGAGGAAAAGTCTTAACCATTCCTAAAACCAACTAAAGAGCAGATTGACTGACCTGACATGGCTAATACCTGTTGACACTTCTAAGAGTCAAGGGTTTCAGTGTCGAGATTGTGTCTGCAGGTAGAACTCTAGCTGTATAACTACTGTACTTTGTATTAAGTAGAAATCTAGAAGTATTTAGAGCGTTCTGTCAACTGGTACTATTCAGCTGGGCTCTAAGGATTTTATTCAAGGGCATTTCAGATGTATTGTTCACCCAGAGTATTTCGTCTGCAATACTGGCACTCTCCCAAAGTGAACATTTTGAAAAAGATCAGAAATAACCTTAAAATATCAAGAACATCTTCTGACATTCCAGCTTCCCTAAGTCACCTATTACGTATTATTTTTCATGAAATTTTCCCTCTTGAGCCCATTATATTTTCACCCCTTTTCACTCAGCCAACACCAATACCACACTGGAGTATATCTCAAAAAATCTAGTAGCTCTCTAAAAAGTTGCGTTTCTTTAATATTGACCAAAAAACATCTCCTAACCCTCAGAGGGTATGTGTGTGTGTATACATAATATAATAATAATATAATATTATACACTACATATTGTATATAATATATATACAATATATATTATACAGTATATATACATTAATTTCCACAGCATTCTCTTTCTTGAACACTTTCTAAACACAGCTTAATTTCTTTTTACACCGGATCCCCACCCTCTCCCACAGATATTTTAAGAGCTTAAGTGCTTAAATTTTAAAATACGATCTGCTCATTAACTGAAGACTTTACGTTTTTCTTATTGTAGTTGTTCTTGGGCCTGCACATAGTTTTCTGAAACACACAGATAAGAAGAAGAGAGAGAGAGCTTCTAAATGCTCTGTAATACACAGGAGCAAATACACAGATTTTGAAAATATTTTTGCTGCCTATGCGATTTTAATGTTTCCTTTGTAAAGTGATCATTATTCAAATATATATTCAAATGCCTCTGCAGCCTGGGAGCAAGGCCACTTCTACAAGGCTTTTTATTGTGATTTTTACAACAACTAAATCAAAAGCGTTTTATTTAAATAGATTCATTTGTAACATATTACTTAAATTATGTGTGTGAGGGCAGCCTTTTAGATTCTTACTGTAGGATTTGGATTTTACTTTTATGTTGACTTTTTTGATGCTTTGGTACAATTTCTTAGTAATTCTAGATTGAAGCATACCTCAGTGAATTGTGTTAACAGCCATAAAGCCACTTCTATGGTGCTTCATCTTTGTAACTGAGAGTGACATTAACAACAACAAAAACTGTATTCAAGGTGCTAACATGTTGCTTTCAAGAGAAAGTGAACTCGATTTATTAGAGACCAAGGGTAGCCTTTAGTCCCCCTCCGGCCTTGTTGCTTTCTTTCCCCAAGTACTCCCAAGCTGGAGATAGTGTCGAGAAGCAGCTATTGCTGTGTGAGTCTTTTCCAAGGTCAAAATGAAGATAGGCTAGTTCAACAGTTGTTACCAAGGAGCAGTATTTAGGAGAGAAACTGCAAATGGCTGTTAGCGTGGTGCCCAGGCTCTCTAAAATGAAGCTTTTGTGAATGTAGGCTTCAGGTACTCATTTTAAGACCCTTAATTCTGGCTCAAGTCACTAGAGATTTAGAATCGTGCTTGTGGAAAACACCTTCCCCAGATTTCGTCTTTTCTGTCCTCTTTGAACGTGTCCTTGCACTCTGACTTGGTAATGTTTTATTTTTGAAATAAGGTTCTTAACACTGATTTGCCTATTGCACGCACACATCCCGTGACTAGAGGGATAAATTGGAAGGAGAGCTGTCAAACTGTAGTGGGAAGTGGGTTAAAAAATCTGTAGCATTCTAGAGTAAGCTGCTTCAAGATGAAATCAAAAAGGTTGCTAGGTGATGTCACCTATCCAAGATGGTCCCCCAGCCTTCCCTTTTGCATTGCCCCATGCATCTGCTTGCTGATTGCCTTGGAGACCATGGTTCTCCTTAGGAGAAATTGCTTGTGTGAGTTTTTCATGCCAAAACCTAAATGTGTTCTCTGAGCCTTGCTTTAGGTGCTTTGGAATAATGCCTGTCGACCCGAATAATGAGAATTTATGAGCTCACGAAGGAACTGTGCTTTTGTTTCTGCCTGGCCAACTTATGAATTTGTGTCTACCTCATTTTCATATTAAAGTTTGCAGCTTCTGTAGGTAGGAAGAGAAAATGTCTGACATCAGTATTTTATCACCTCACCACATCTATCTCTAGCAAAAATAAAGATTGTAAATATCACTACCATACTTTCCGAATACATTTTAAGCAGCCAAGCCTAGTATTATCTGAATATTTTGAGCAGTACAGATTTCTATGTGTTCATATAATAAAGCATATTTATTTTTTCCATGTTATTTAATTTTACGTACTATGTTTAAAAATCAGTGTTTATCAGCAGACTGTAAAGGCAAATAGGCTGTGTGCTTAGAAATGCATGTGTATGTTTCTTTTGGTTTTAAAGACACGTTTTAATTTTGTAAATCCCCTCCAACCTGTACCATCCTCTCCCAAATCTGAGTTAGCCAAGTGGCAAGCTTTATGTAATTGGATAGTTCAAAATGTGTATTTTAGGGCTTCCCTGGTGGCGCAGTGGTTGAGAGTCCACCTGCCGATGCAGGGGACGCGGGTTCGTGCCGCGGCCCGGGAAGATCCCACATGCCGCGGAGCGGCTAGGCCCGTGAGCCATGGCCGCTGAGCCTGCGCGTCCGGAGCCTGTGCTCCGCAACGGGAGAGGCCACGACAGTGAGAGGCCCGCGTACCACAAAAAAAAAAAAAAAAAAAAAAATGTGTATTTTAAAGGGATACTTTAAAAAAAATATTTCTGGATTGGAAATGATGCTTAGTGATATAAACAAAAACATACGAGGCCTAATATTTTGTTGGGTTTTTTTCTTCTCTAATACTGTTGTCCTGATTCATTGAGTCTCACCTATGAAATATGAATACTCCATTTATTGAATTTGTAGATAATGCTAAGGCATAGCCAGAAGACAAAACCAGTGATTAGGAGAAATGGTTCTGAATATGTCAGAGGAGCCAGGTACAGGAAAAAGCTCACCTAATGTGCATCAATTTGATCATACCTTATTCTTCGTGTTCAGATAACTATAAAAGACTTACAACATTTGTCAGTTTTGTTATTCGTTCACCTGCAATACATTTCAGAAGCATTTCTTATTAAAGAAAACATAACGGTAACTTGAAAGTTTTAAGAGAACCTGCACTTTTCAAAAAATGATAAATCATAAAGATGACCTCAGATCTTTGCTGGTTCCACTCCCCTGCTGAGCCTCCATTTTGCACTGTAGTTTGTTATGGTAACTGGGGGGGGGAAGGACCAAAATAAGGGAGTCCCTGTATGCATCTGAGGGTTTTTTTATGAGGTGCTGAATAAGATAACTTCTCCAAAGCAGGTGATCGTAGCTAACATTTACTGAGTATTTACTATGTACCAAGCCAAGTTAAGCAAATCTGTGTCACATTTAGCCCCCATGTTACCCTGTTGAGAGAGGTGTTTTTATGAACCCATTTGACTGTGTGATAATGTACTTTAGCGATACAACTTCAATGTCAGTATACCTTTTTTTTGTTTTTCTCCCCTGGGAGAAAGAAGGATTTATAACTCGTAGCCAGTAAGGAGAACACCAGGGGTCTTTTCCAAAGCAGTGTCTCCCAATGTCCTGTTTGTTTTGGTAGAAAGAAACAGCTCATGTTCAGAATGAATTTTTTAAACTCCTGCTTATATTCAATAAAAGGATATGCCTAAAACTCACACTCCATCTAGACTCAACATTATTTAGCTAATACTGGCATTGCCCCTTTGACTCCAGCAATAGAAAATCTAAATTTATAACTTTTACTGGTAAATTCCCACAACCGGCAGCTATGAACACTTCAAACAACTGATTATGTTTAGGGAATGGCAAAACATCTCTCTCTTTTATTTTAAAAATATCATAATAGCCAGATTCGGAGGATGATATAAAGATTTGGGCTATAAGGAATATCACATCAAATGTGTATGCATTTTTATATAAATATAAGATATTTTTTTCTTTACTAATGAAGACAGATCTTAAACATACTTCTAGTGTCTTTTAAGAAAGAAATAAGAAACACATTATTTGCCTCTATCAATATGGAGTGTAAAAAATAAGATAGGTTTTTTTTTTAATGAAAACATTATGACATATGAAATTACAGAGTTTATTTGAACTCAGGGTAGATTAAGACTCTATAAACCACTCATCTCACATGTGCTCCAAAAAAGCAAAACACTGGGCTGCATCTGTTTCATTGGAGATAAAACTTAGCTGGACTTTTTTTTTTTTTTTTCCCTCCGTATTTACAGTGTATGCCTATCAGAGATTCTGTTCCTGCTTTCTGACAGCTGATATTTCTTGATAGCTTGACAGATTTCTGTTTTTACAGCTTAAAAAGTCCAAAGGTGGGGATGGGGGCAAGGGTAGGAGAGACGTTAGACCCTGAGAAGGAGTGAAGGTCCTCCCCCCCGACTCAGGTCAGCGAGTTGCCCTTTTGGAATGGATAGGAATGGAAACTTTGGAATGTGGAGTGGGAGGTAGAGGCTGAGTCCAAGTCTAATTGGCTGGGAGGGAATCCTGATTATTAAAGGCAGTTGAGGAAGATTTATGAGGAGGGCGTAAAAGACTGTGGGTCATTCCTTTCAAAAAAAAAAAAAAGTCATTCATTTTTCAGCGAATACTTGTTATGGGCCTACTGGGGGGCTAGTCTGTTCTGCATGCTAAGGATACAGCAGTGAACAGTCAGAGCTATTCATTCTAGTGGGGAAAGAGAAAATTTGAACACATATAGAACTGACAATTTTTTCCTGGAAGCCTCACTACAACCATAAAAATACAAATTGCTATTAGGATATATATATATTTGCTAATGATCTTTGTTCAACCGATATAAATTATTGATCTCGTCTTTTCTTTTAAATGTGCAGTTGCTCCATAATTTTCAGTGATAAATGCCCTCTCGCTGATGGCATGGAACCTTTCAAAACCTCCTGTCAGGAAATACGCTTCTGTTCACCTTTACGTTAGAACCCAAACATGAGTTCGGGGGTCTGAGAGCCAGGATGAGTGGAGAGCCTGGCTTTCTGCCTCTCCTCTCTGGGGTCCTCAGCCTCCACACCAGCGTGGGAAGTTGTGGCTGAGAGCACATTTCCCCCTTTGTGATTTAATAGGTGCCAATAAAAAGATCTGGAAGGTGTGGATTGCCACATCACCATCTTTGTTCTTGCTGTTGTTCATTTTCATGGATTTTTTTAATCACTGCAACATCCCTTTCCAGAAATTTATAAAATAGGAACTTGGCAGCCAAAAGAGTGTACGGGAAGTAGTATGGAAAAGAATCAATGTAGGCTGAACCTACAAAGCCACCATTCTTAGCCAGGCCTGCATCCCCTTTCTCTTATTAGAATGAGGTTATGCCTTGGCCAAAGCAGTCCAATAACTTTCCACAATGTTGGAAATGTTCTCTATCTTTCCTTTCCAATATGGAAGCCACTAGCCACATGTAGCTAATATTAAGCACTTATTATGTGGCCAAGTACAATAGGATTTTGCATTTTAAATTGTACTTAACTTAATTACTCTAAATATAAACAGCCACCTGTGCCTGGTGGCTACCGTATTAGACAGGGCAACCTCAGGCAATTAGCAATTAATATTCAACTAGCCAAGGGATCAGTAAACTCATAAAAATGAATTGGGGAGAAAAGCCCTATGTCAGCATGTAATGGGTCCCTATGTAGGATGCCCTTGCATCTAATATGTACCATCCTCTTGTCATTCTGTTTTGCACCGTTGTTTGGGAACACTTTAGTGGGTGTTCCCTGACAGCTGGGCATTGAAAAAGTAGCACAGGGAGATCAGCTCGGTGCTTTGTGACCACCTAGAGGGGTGGGATAAGGAGGGCGTGAGGGAGCCGCCAGAGGGAGGGGATATGGAGATATATGTAAACGTATAGCTGATTCACTTTGTTATACAGCAGAAACTAACACAACAATGTAAAGCAATTATACTCCAATAAAGATGTTAAAAAAAAGAAAAATACAATGGTCAAACCTAAAAAAAAAAAGAGGCTTTTAGAACCAGCTGTCTTTAGAGTAGTAACTCCAGGGCCTCCACATAAAAGCAGCTGTTAAAACAAACTCTCCTCTTTTGCATCTCAGAGTTCAAGTTCATCATGGCAGTAAGTTCAGTTAAGGAGAAAGAATGTTTATGTGTTCTATGGGTCAAAAGGGCAAGGTGTAATGATGCTTTTTAGGAGAGGGCAAAAATGGACAACGCCAGGTAGCCACCTTGTAGAAGCTTGAATTCCAAGAGACCATTCCCTCTTTGAAGGAGAAGTTTCAAGAAGGCAACTTTCATATTCCCTGAGCCCTGTAGATAAAGGTTGAGTAGATTAGGTTTATGGAGCTGTCTCAAAGACACTTCAGAAGAATCAGAGTTGAGGCTGTGTCTCCTCCATCACTACAATTGCCGTCATTTAACTTTGCCTCCCCAGTGTTAAGAAAACCATTATGGATTGTTTCATGTTCATACCCTGTACTGATGCACTCAGAAATTAAAATGTATGTAACGACATTGGCTGCAAATTGGCTGATGATGTCATCAGTTAGTTCTCTTTTCTAGCGACCAGATAGAGTTGTGGGGTTTTTTTGCCCCTTTAGGGTGACATCTGAATTAAACTATAAACCGTTCAGGTGGTCTGTTTTTAGAAGCCCTTTTTCATTTATTATCCTCACTCTTAGGTTGTCTATGTACTAAAATGGGAAATAAGTCAAGTAACTCTCTCTAAGCCACCTCCTTCTGAAGTATCTCAGAAAGTAGATGAATGGATTTTTTCAGAAAAAATCTGCAGAAGAGCTTTTTCCCCTCAGTTTCATACAGTGCATTTCATTCCATAATTATTGTGACAGCTTTGACTTTTTATTATAACAGTCACTTACATTTTGGAGTGTTTACTTTCTGCTAGAAGTTATGCAAAGCAATTCACTCACATTATCACATTTAATCTCTTCTACTTGATGAGCTTAGCACCGTCAGATAAATTAGCCAGTTGGTTCTAGGTCAAACTGTGGCTGAACCAGGTTCTGAGCTTGGTAACCAAGATATAATCCCCTCATCTTGCTGTTTAGTTGGTGAAGTGGTGAAAAGCTGTGGAAAGAGGATGTATACAATTTAAGATTTTCTGTTTTTCCAGATTGTAACTGCTTGAAACGTTCTGGAATTATTGAGCCATTTACAGATTTTGCTCAGAGCTCTAAAGGGATGAATATGAGAAAATTGTTTTTCTTAAAATTAAACCAGGTAAAGAGCAAGATTGGGGCTTTCTAGAAGACTTGGGGGGGGAAAAGCATGAAGTATTTATTAAGCACACATTAAGTGATATTTCTGACATTTTAATATACAAAGAGAAATAGAATAACTGGAGGTAATAAATCTAAGTGTTTTCTTTGTTCAGTAGATATATAGGGAATCAGGATGAGAAATTAGATTTTGGTCAAGCCAGTTAGGGGATTTGTAGATGTTTGTACGATTAGGTTTATTGTAGAATGTGATATGCTGTCGCACTACAAGTGAAGTATGAAAAATGATGAAATTAAAATTTATTAAGAAGTGATCTCACACTAACAGCTGTCTGCTTGAAATAAAACACATTAAATGCATTGAGATATCTTCCATACTCTTTCTTGAGCTAAAACTAAGCTACAGGAGTTGAACTCTTCAGGCAATGCTAAGGCTTATTCCTTCCCATTGGTGGGACAGTCAACCACTGTGAGTTCTGCCCTTGCATTCACCTCGTTCTTTGCCCCTCGTTCGCCCAAATACTGATGTATTCCTCCATCCATGTGGCAAGTGCATGTTAAGATGTGGTTATGGTTTGGGAGGTGTGTAAGATGAAGTGAGGGAAGAGATGACATTAAAAAAAACGAAACAGGGCTTCCCTGGTGGCGCAGTGGTTGAGAGTCTGCCTGCCGATGCAGGGGACACGGGTTCGTGCCCCGGTCCGGGAAGATCCCACATGCCGCGGAGTGGCTGGGCCCGTGAGCCATGGCCGCTGAGCCTGCGCGTCTGGAGCCTGTGCTCCGCGGCGGGAGAGGCCACATTGGTGAGAGGCCCGCGTACCGCAAAAAAAAAAAAAACGAAACAAAACGTAGTTTTGCTCCCTTTTTCTAACTAGAACAAAGGAAGAAATGTAGACATAGCCACCACGTTTCAAGTGAAAATCCTTTTAACCGAATCATTTACTGAATTGCCCCAAACTTTAATTTCCTTTGGGCTGTAGACGCCCACTGTCCAAGCTTGGTGCCTTACACGCAGTAGGCATACTATCAACAATATTGAAATGAATGAATGAATGAGTGAATGAATGAACTGCTCAGAAGCTGATATCCTTATTGCACTGGCCTAAACTATGGAAATAAAGAGTTAACTTGCAGGAGAGAATCATAAAAAGAAACACACAGGTTTGGATGCTGGTGGTGTATCAATAGTGATTTCCTGACTTGGAGAGTTGTATGGTAGTTATGTAGGAAAGTGTCCTTGATTTGGGGAAATTAGAGTTTGAGAGATGATGGCACATTATGTCTGCAAGTTTTTCAGGAAAAGAAAAAATAATAATGGCATATATGTGTATATTTAGGGAGGATGAAGGAGGGAGCAAATATGGTGAAATGTTGACAGGGAATCTGAATAAGGGGCAGAGGGAGTTCTTTGTGATGTTCTTAGGATTTTTCTTTAAGTTTGAAAATTTTCAAAATATTTCTTTTTTAATGCTTAAAAAACGTAAATATGTTCAGAGTGTGTATTTTACTTTACAAGGAAGCAGAGAGTAGGTCTGGATTTATTTCAGGGCTTTAAAAATTCTGACACATTTTAGGAAGCTGTTTTAAATCTCAGATTTGCATTGTAACATCATAATAAAAGTGGGTGCTCTAGTCCGAGCTCAGCGTAAACAGCATCTTTCCTAGTTTTTCATTGGCTTTTTTCTCATGAACAACTTCTTCCTCCTCCCCCCCTACCTCCCTCCGCCCCTCCCACCCAGGCAGCTAAAATGCAAGGGTCTCTGGGAATGGTGTGGTTTTTTGCTCCCCTTTTCCCAGGGAAATCCAGACTTTCATTGCTGGTCTTGCTAGTAAATTCTAGTAAATACTTGGCCAAATGCAGACTCCCCTTTTTTAACCCATTGCTCCCCAGTCAAAGCCCAGAATCCTTTGAGAGCTAAAGAACTTTTCCATAAATATGTGCTGTTTGTTTTCCTTGTGTTCATAAAAAGCCCTCACCCAGCCGACTCACCTATTCCTGCATTGCGGTTGGCACTTTCTTAGTGAAATCATGATTTCCTCCTTGGTCGTCTCTTAATCAGCTGTGAAGCATCTGGGAACCACTTAGCAGTGACAGGTCACAACTGTGATGTCAGGGAGGAAGCGCTGTCCAGAAGAGCCTGTTTGTTTCATTGTAGTTGCGATCTTCATTGCTGTGCCTAGGAATTGATTTTACATTGTACGTGTCACGTTCTCTAAGACCAGGGATTCCCAACCCTTTTAGCCTAGGATTTTCACCCTGTTAATGTTCAGTGGGCCCTTTACCACCCCCCATCCAAAAGAAAGCTCTGTGTGCCCTGCTCCCCACCGAATGAATTAAAATCAATTCAGTTTTGAGAGCTTGTTGAAGGACTTTCTGAAAACCTTGGGATTATTCAGGGTTCTCAGTCGGGGGTGATTTTTATCCCCCAGTGGACATTGGGTAATGTCTGGAGACATCGTTGGTTGTCATAAATGGGTTTGGGGGGGAGGGGCGGGTATTACTGGCATCTAATGAAGAGAAGCCAGGGATGTTGCCAAGCATCCTATAGTGCACAGCATGGTCCCCATAGGAGAGAGAGGACTCATGATAAGAAGTCAAGGCTGAAGTCACAGTTGCAAGCCCTGTGGAATGACTGTGGTTAGCTATCAGAAAACACTTCTCTCTGGAGAGTCAGATTTTCCATCAAGTAGTATGTGGAATCGTAGGAAGCCAGCAAGGTCAAATATTTTCAAGAATGAACTGAAAATAGGAGGTTTCAAAGTTGTCTCACCAGACTATGAATTTGCCAACCAACAAGCAGTATCATTCAATCTTTTCTGGAGCCAGGAGGGGAAGTTGTTGATGTGCACAGATGTGCGCAGCGTGGTCCATAGACATTCCGCATGGCAACCTTGGCAGGGGTCACTAACTTTGGATAGAAAGGCATAAATGAGGATGGGGATTTCTACGAAAACAAGCGTCATTCCAACATGTTCATACTTTTGGATTGCATGAACTGATAGCACTGATAGTATAAAGATGATAGATAGATAAGTAGATATCGATAGATATCGATAGACAACACTTACCTCATTCATGGTAGAATTTGCACATGTGTCGTGCACTAACTATATATTGGTTTCAGAGTTGAATATTTAGGAGTTTTTTGGGGGGAGTACTTTTATAAAAGCATAATTAATCCTAGTGAGCATTTTTATCCGGGAAGTTAGGAGACCAGTTTCTTACTAGAGACCGAGACAGTGGTACAGAAAGTGTTCCATGACTTGTGAATAGATCTGAAACAGGGTTTCCCAGCCTCGGCACTATTGACATTTGGGACCAGATACTTCTTTGTTGTGGGGTGTTGTTCTGGGCATCCTCGGATGTTTGGCAGCATCCTTAGCTTCTACCCGCTAGAATGCCAGTAGCATATCCTCTTGGTTGTGATAACCAAAAATGTCTTCCGACATTGGCAAATGTCCTCTGGGGGCAATATCATCTCTCCCTCGTGGTTCAATGAGTGTCTTACAGCAGAACTTTCCTTTCCATATTCTCATAGGCATTAAGTAGGTATAGTCTACAGCATTTCCCAAATTTGTTTGATTCCAAATTCCTTTTTTTTTTTTTTTAAGTCAGAGAAGTCTTAGAGGTTTTAAAATTGTTCTCTTCCTCCTCTCAGGGAAGATAAATCATTGTTGTAGAGACCACCAGGTTTTCACAGTTATTTTCTCACCAGTTGTTTTTTTTTAATCTAGCAGAGGAAGCCCTGATCACCTTTTTCAGATATGTGGCTGGCTGGCCAGATACCTGGCTTTTCAATACATGAACTTCCTAGGGAAGAAAGTTTCTGAAATTCTACCCCTTCATACCTCTCCTTTCCCACTTTTCAAATCTTTTCTGCTTTAGCAGATGGCAATTGCTATATATTTGCCAACCTCAGACCCCCCCTGCCACACAGACACACGTATTTATGATCAGAATGGCAGGTGCAACTCCGAGATACGTGGCACAGAGAACATTTTAGATGATCCATCTCCTGGCCCTAGAAGGAAAATCAATCTCAATTCTTCTTCTTCAAAAAGGTCACCAATGATGACCATAAACTCTAATAGTGACTCCAAATCTTTGAGACTGGAGAAGAAATCTATTGGTAGAGGAAAGGCAAGCAAAATGAACCCAGACACTGTCATCAACCTCAGAAGTTTTATGGTAGGACCTAAACTCCAATGAAATATTGGATTCTTCCCACAATGTTTAAACTTTATTGGATAAAAGACCGGAAATTCTTATAAAAAGAAAGACAGGGCTTCCCTGGTGGCGCAATGGTTGAGAGTCCGCCTGCCGATGCAGGGGACACGGGTTCGTGCCCCGGTCTGGGAAGATCCCACATGCCGCAGAGCAGCTGGGCCCGTGAGCCATGGCCGCTGAGCCCGTGCGTCTGGAGCCTGTGCTCCACAACGGGAGAGGCCACAACAGTGAGAGGCCCGCGTACTGCAAAAGAAAAAAAAAAAAAGTGCCTGTCTGCAGTAGGCCAGATGGATTTGACCAGAATTGGAGAAAGAATAACAAAAGGCCCACATTTACGGATCATCTTCTGTGAGCCAAGCTTTGGGCCTAGTGCCTTGTAAGCATTATTGCAAATCCTCATATAATCCTTACAAAATGGTCCCTATTGTGTCCATTATGCAGGTAGGAAAAGTGAGCTCCACGCAGGCTAAGCAAGTGTCCCAGCATCCTACAATCGGTAATTTTTGGATCCAGACCCGACTGACTCTCCAGCTTCATGCTTTCCCACTCCCTCTCTGGAAGGGCTTTCAGAACTTCTAGAAATACTGATTTTGATTTGTGACACATCCAAAAATAGGCTCTTGCCCTGGTGGAAACCAGTTTAGCTCTCCTCTGCTTTTTAAAAGCCATTGAAACTGAGTCTTTGGGGTCTGAATTTTTGAATAGGCCCTTTTAACACTTCACTGGATTTTGAAGGGTTTTCAAAGGAACTCAGATATTGGGCTTCGTCACCCAACACTCTCAGACCAGAGCTCTGAAAAGGGTTGGTTTTCCCCTGCACATTTATAGCATGCTAGAACAATGTGAATTAGCACATCTGTAAGGAAAGATCTGCTGAACTAAGAAAACTAGATATATCTGAATATGGCCTAATCCTATTATTTGGGTAATAACCACCTCACTTAGTAGGGAGGCTTGTGGTGGCCAGCTTGTAGAGAGTGTACAGGAGATCAAATTCAATCTACAGTTACAAAGTCCCAGCCTTGATGTTGGTTTTGTAATCCTGAATACCCTATACTCTGAGAGCATTTTTCTAAATGAAAGGGAACTTAAAAAAAATCAGGCTCAAACTTAGACACATTATTTTGGAACAGATGGTATAAGTCTTTAGTTTGTTTTGTTTTGCTTTGCTTTGCTTTTAGATGTTTCCAGCCAGAATGGAGATAGACAGTATCTGGCCTAGAGAGGACCCATTCTGGTCTGTTACATTTCTTTGTAGTCTATTTTCAGTCTGTATATCTACATTTTTTCCATCTGGCAAAAGTGTCGATCTAAGGTGACATCTTTGGGAAGGAGAAACAACATTTTGTGACCCTAAGAGTATATGGTGGTCTCAGTGGCTGTTAGCCAAGCTTTCAGTGTTAGCCTTGCCTGTGCAGGACAGTGTGGTCTTCTGAGTTCTCAGCTTCCAACCCTTGCTGTCCATTATCTTACATCATATTCTCAGATAACCTTCCTCTTAGATGTCTCCTGTGCAGTATTCAGTTCTGTAACTATAAATTAAATATTAAACCACAAGAGTACTTAGCCAGTTTTAGATTGAATAGACACAGGCGATAGGAGAGAGCACGAGTTATTTATTTGGACCCTACCAATGAACTGAGCATTGTGTAGAATGTTTGCTTCATCCTTAAAAATTCTTGTGAGATAAGTGGCTCTAGGCTCTATTAGATACTATTCATTCACGCATGCATTTGTGTGATCCCTAAGTATTCAAGTGTTTGCTATAAACTAGGCACTGCTCTGAGCACTGGGGAGATAGCAGTGAACAAAAGAGACAAAAATCCTTGAACTCATCAAGCTTACATTCTAGTGGGGAGGGGGAGATAACCTATAAATCACAAATAAAACAAAAGTTGAAATATGTATTGTGAAAGAAAGTGAGTGGTGCCATGGATAAAAATAAAGAAGAGAGAAAATAGCATGGAAGAGAAGGTGGAAACTGTAACTTTAAGGTCAGGCAAGTCTCCAGTAAAAGGTGACATTTGAGCAGAGATCCGGGAAAATACAAAAGTAAGCTACGTGGATACCCAGGAGAAGAGTATTTCAGGTGAAGACCTGGAGACGGGAGTATGCCAGGCATATCTTGGCAGTCGCGAGGCCAAGGTGGCTGGAATAGAGGGGGTGTGGATGGTAGGGTATGAAATTAGAGATGAAATTGATGGAAGGGAACATGGAAGTTGATCGTGGGAGAGGGAGAGAAAAGGACCATTGGAGGGATTTTTGCTTACACTTAGTGAGGTAGGAAGCCATTGGTGGGGAGGGAGAGTTGAGTAGAAACGTGGATTTGTTTTAAAAGAATGAGTCTGGCTTCTGAATTTAGGGGACGCTATAGGAGGAACCAAGATAGAAACAGGGAGAACATTAGAAGCCGCTGGAGTAACTCACATGAGAGTGCTCAGTGGAAGTGGTGAGAAGTGGTAGGATTCTTTTTTTGGATTCTTTTGGTTTTTAAAAATATTTATTTAGGCTGCGCCAAGTATTAGTGGCGGCTTCGTCAGCACGTGAGCTCCTTAGTTGCGGCATGTGAACTCTTAGTTGCGGCATGCATGTGAGATCTAGTTCCCTGACCAGGGATCGAACCCAGGCCCCCTGCATTGGGAGTGCGGAGTCCAACCACTGGATCACCAGGGAAGTCCTAAGAAGTGGTAGGATTCTGACATATTTTTAAGATAATGCCAAAGGATTCGCTCCAAGTTTAGATATGGGATACAAGAGAAAGGAGTTGGAATGACTCCAAATTTTGTGCAGTGGACAAGTGGATGTATAGTTTCCACTGATTGAAATGAAGATAATAGGAAGATCAGGACGTCCGTTTTAGACATGTTAGGTTTAAGATGCTTACTCACCATCATCCCATACCCGGTGAAGCATCTTGCATAAGATCACAAAGGAATAGATAGCAGTGGTCACAGCAGGTCTGATTGATTCCAGAACTGAATTCATAACTACCACATGCTTGTGCCTCAACCCTTGGATTTTCATTAGAATAAATCTCAAGAGTAGTGCAGGAATCATTTAAATTTCACAGAAAACCATCAACCATGATTTTAGCCACTTGTATGCCCAGTCTTCCATCTTGTGAGCCACTTACATTTTAGCTGGGTTTTATTTCTTCTCATCTCATCCTTTCATAGCGGTACTCTTGAGCCTTTTCTTTAGCAAAAGGTAAGCAGGAGGAAGAGACAAGGAAAGCCACAAAGGACTTGACTAGCGCACATTGATAGTAACTTGGTCTTATCTGAAGTACCAGTAGAGCATTGCAAAGTTGGAGGAGGAACATCTCATTCAATAACGGTTAAGATGACCTTTTTCCCTCTCACCGAGGTATATTTCTCTGATTACAGACTCAGATAGGTATGCATATTTCCATTCTGGGGTGGCATTAGTATCCACCCAAAAGCAAATTCACTGCATGAACTACTTTCCCCCAATAGTTGTAAATTTTTCAGTGTAAGACATTTGACATACTGGCAGATAAAGATGTTCCTTTCACACGAAACTGATGCAGGAATGGCCAGACAGGCAGAGAAAGCAAGACTGGAAGAGGCAATTAAATGAACCCTGCCCTAGTGTCTTTTAAATGACTGAAAGCTCTTTGGTAGGAGGAAGAAACTCAAGGACTGGACATTGGTTGGGTGCATGGAAGTCCAAAGACAGCCTGCCTGCATTGCTTTTTTACAGAAACGTTCCCAAAGGTGACTTTAGCTTCCCAGGTCTGTCCCTGGCTGTCTGGGACAGTAGCCCAAGTCATGAGTGGGTCTACCCAAGGGCTGTCATCTTCTAGCAGAATGACATCTCCAGGTAGCCTTGAATCCTCCAGCCTGGGCCCTTACAGTCCACCTTCAGAGCGCCAAGAAGCGTGGGGTCCCTGTTCCCACCAGCCATAACTTTTCCATCACTCACTCACTCACTCAGACTCTTCTGCACCCACCTTTGAAACAGCTGAGAATAAAGGATGCTGGAACAAAAACCTTACCCATTACCCTTCCCATCTTCCAGTCTGCCTTCAGAAATACTTCTGTGGCTAGCACAGGGTGTGGGTCCTGGTACCATCTTCACCTCTTTCCTGAAAAATGCCAGTATCGTGATTTGGCTAAAGTTGGGTTACAAAGAATCATCACGTCTAACCTTGAAAGGGAAAAGAAGCCTTACAAAACAGGCACTGTGCTTGGGAATGGGGAATCAGAGGGCATGTTAGTGGTAACAGAGCCTGATGACATAATATACCTCAAATCCCTGAGGGCACCACTGGATGTGTCCGCTGTAGAAATCACCACGTGTGGCTTCTGCGAATTTTCTTGGTTTTTGTTTCTATCTTGATGGGGAGAAAAACTAACATTTACACTCCTGCAGAATAAGAAGAACTCCAATTTGGGTTTCGCAAGTTCCATAGCTAATTTCATAGGCTACTGTATTTCATGTTAAAATGTATTTCCCACCTCTAATAAGAAGGCCGCAGGCTGTATGGCTGGAGAGCCCAGTACCTCATAATTCTTGCGGGGTGATGGGAGGTGGCGGTCATGAGCATCTCTCACTGCCTCCCCTTCTGTTCCTGGCCCTGCCATCTCCCTTGCGAGGCATATGCAAGGCCACCTACTTGGATATAGTATTGACAGGGGCCTTCAAGCGTGCTCCAAGAGTTGACGTGTGAACCTTAGTTCCCTTTCTCCCACCTTTGTAGCACTGCAAAGGCTGGGCGTACTGGGGGGTAATGGGGCTGGAAGGATGGCCCGATGCCCCATCCAGCTGCGATGACTGTGATTCCTACATCCGCTTTCTTCCTTGGTGTTCCCTGCCAATCTCATGCTTTCTCAGCTTCTTTTCATGGTAATAAGTGCCATGGTGGTCCTGGACACGAACGGCCATCAGGCAGGCCTGTCAACACTGGCTTAACGCCCTCAAGTCACAGCCCTTGTTTCCTGGCCAAGCTTTCTCTCCTTCCTTCTCGGTCCTTTTGGATCCCTGATGCCCCTGTTCAGAGCCATTCTTGTATTGTGAGAAGCCCTATAAAAATTTCCCTAAACGTGTTCACATCTCCAATGAGCAGATACGCTTTCCGACAAAGGACTCTTAGCACTGCCACAGCTGAGCTGAACCGAGCAGGGAAGTGAGTGAATGTGTGTTTGGTAATGGTTATCACTGATGTGGATTGTGAGCTTCAGGACATTGAAAGAAACAACATAACAAAAAAACAAACGGGAAACACAAGGAGTTTTTGAGATAATAAGCGTGAGCAGGAAGTGACGGAGTGAAAAAGAGATGTGGCTTTCAGATATGGTGTCTTTCTTTTTCTTGTCTGTCTGTCTTCTCTGGTTAGAAGAGACCATATTAATAAGTAATAGTCTATGAGAGTGAAAAGGGCGCTGCAGAAGAAGAGGACTGATCAACATTTATGTCTGCTCTGGGGATTTCTCTGTGACCTTTAGAAAGAAGAGCTCTTCACCCATTCACAAGAGGGAGATTTTGCCAGACTGAGTTCCTCGTTCACCCAGCAGTGCCTGTATTAGAATGTTAATTTTAGACTCCATGAGTAAACATATATTTTTAAATACTCACCTTTTAAACTGCATGTTAGGAGATATTTTTAAAGAGTCCACTGAGTAGGAGTGGTAGTAGCAGGAACAGTGAGCATGTATTGATTTTTACACTGTCGGGCCAAAGCACCAAGAGCTCTGTATGCATTATCTCATCTAATTGTAAGGCAGCCCTGTTGCGTATACATAGTGCTGTTATCCCCATTTTACAGAGAACAGATCTGAGCTGAGAGTAACTTGCTCCAAATGGCACTGTGGTAAAATGGCCCATAGCACTCCAACGTAGGTCTGTCTGACTCCAAAACCTGTGCCTCGAAGGGCTACATTTTAGAGCAAGGTGAAGACACGCACGCATGTGGTGAGCTGTGGAATCCCATGCACAGCCACCCCATGGAATTTGTTTTTAACTGGTACCTTAGAAGAAGAGGTGGTGAAACCCATGCTTGTTCATATTGGTGTTGGTAATTCCTCAAAGCCAGAGGCGCAGAATCTACACCTGCCTTGGCTGGCCCCAGCCCATCCTGCTAGCTCTATGTGATCATGACTGAGTTGGAGTGGAAGGAATCAGGATGCCTGGTTAGCTGTGGTTCCCAAGCAACACACAGAGCGCCAGAATCTGGTCACAAATCCCCAGTGCAAAGGGCACCAAATAGCGTTCCTTGCTAGGTACAGGAGCTCCTAGTCGTAAGCCTACGTCTATTCCTTCTTTACTGTGTGACAGTGAGCATGACGTGTCTCCTTTTCCGCAGCATTGAATTTGTCAAATAAATACATGGACTGAATAAAAATATATATAAAATCTGCTGAGATGACCTATAGCTCAGAGATTTGAGAGCTTAATCCCTGGTGGATCAGCAGGCCAAAATTTACAACCTGTAACCTTCCATTCGTGACCACGCAAAGGGCCGTTCACCAGTGAATAGAGATGGTCGTTCACTATGTGGCATCAGGCTGAATGCCAAAGGTGAATCGACCTTGACAAATGGCCAAGAGAAAACCAGAGTGTGGCTTTGGGCAAAGAGAAATGTGGCTCTTTATTTATATTTATATTATTGTACATGATGGTGTATTTACTTTTCACAGCGTCTCTCTTCCCAGGGTGTTAAAGAGTTTGTGAAGAAAGTATTAAAGTCAGAAATAGGTTGTGTAACCATCCTCTTCCTGGGAGACTAAGGAGTCACAGAGGTCTCTAAAATAGTCTTAAGGGACATTTCTTTAAAGTCCTGGTTTTCTGTTATCACCATGGGTAAGCAGGGGTGAGCAGCCTGTTTTCTTAACCAAGCCCTCTCTTCAGTATAACTTAGGGAAGAAAATGGCGGTTCTGGAAAAACACATGCTATATGTGAAGGCTAACGCTGCTTGCTTCCTGGCTCTGTGACCCTGGGCAAGTGAGGTCACCTCTTTAATCCTCAGTCTCCTTATTTGTAAAGAGGAATCCTAATAGTACCTGAGCCACAAGGTTGCTGTAGGGATTAAACAGGAGAAGCCAGTAGCCTTCAGCTTCTGGTCCCACTCATAGTAAGCGCTCATGGTGTGATTTCTAATAGCTCTGCTCCAACTGAAAAGAGTACCTTTGGGGTGGCCTCTTTGAATTTAAATAACTGCCAAATCAGTTCAGCGTTAGCACTGGGCGTCAGATTCCAGGTGGTTCTTTCTTGAAACCTTTAGGAAAACATGACATTTGGTTTATAGTACACTTCTATGATGGCTATAGCTTTCATGTATTCATTCATTCCCATAAATATTTGCTCAGTGCCTACAGTGTGGAAAGCAGTAATCAACATATGTGGATTGCAGCTACTATCTTTTTTCTATGTGACGAGCCCACATGGTTTTCCAGGTCTTGCGCTGAGCAGATTTGAAACTTTGATCCCTAAGTCTATCTTTGCACTCCACATTCTTCCCCCCGCCCCCGGTGGAACAGTGGGTACAGGCTGGAATCCCTTTGCCTTTTCTGATTGTGTGATGTTCATGCAATACTCACTTCACTTGTCATTATAACTGGCAAAGGCAGTTCTGAACCATGGGCCTGAGCATTGCCTCCTTTTTGATATCATACTTGCCAGATGAGGTCTGCCTTTATGTTTCTTAAACAAAGTCAAAATGAGAGTAGAATCAACAGCTTGTTGAAAAGAAAAAGAAGAGCTTGTCGTTATGAAAAGACACACTTCATTTTTTAGATGAAGTGATTTAGATGTTTTTTTCATATTTTATAGAATCACAAGGGAAAGGCCTTGAATAATAATTAGTACAGTCTCCTGTCTCACCACTGAACTCTGCCCACCAGTCTCAGAGTGATGGTTCAACCTGATTGTCAAAAATCTTTAGATTATCAGAGTCTTGGCTTAGCTTGGTAATGGATTCTAGTATATGACCTTTCTCTTGGCTTCTCAATTCTTACTTCTAACCTGCTGTCAACCAGTCCTCTGGTTGGAAATACGGACTAGTGGATCAACATCCTCCATAAGGCATTTCATATAAACAGAATCTTATGTATACAGATCACTTGGAAATAGGAATCACACAGACACACTCAACTGTGCCCACTCTGCTGGGACTGTCCTCCTAGACCATCTATTACCCCGTATGTGTAAGCACCTGCTACGACTCAGGCAGACCTGGCCCACACCCCATGCACTCCGGTGCTTCCTCTGAGCCCCAGCATCCTCTAGCCCCATCGAGAAGCTTCCTTCTAGCCAGATTCTGTGTGCATCCCTGACCTAAGCCCTCCCCTTCCTATTCCTTCTTGGTTCCTCATGGCGTCCTTACCAATTCCGTGTGGTCCTCCCATCTCTATTTGGCTGTCCAGGTTCTCAGCAGCCTTGGCAATGCTGGAGATCTCATTCTTTCTAGGTCTTCACCCCTTCTCATCCAAGCAGACACACTGGGGTTGTTTGCTGGCTTCTTGGCGACAGAGACCCAGCCCCTCAGTATAAGTGAAAGAACCGACGCAGGACGACCCTAATGCCAGGGACAGCACACCAGGAACAGTGAGACAGAAATCCACACCACATCCAGAGCTACCTCTAGAGAGGGAGCCAGTTCTGTTTCCACCAGATGTATTGAAATGCAAGGATTTTAAACTCTTAGACCTTCGTCTAAAAAGTAAAGACAACATCTGAACAAAGCTCCACATTAAACATTCCCTTTGAATGACCTCACAGAAACAAAAGCCCAGGCATTTGAGATACTGACCTTGGTGTTTCTATGTAACAAGCAGAGATTACTTTGTTTGAGAGTGTTGCCCAAAGTTGGGGGGAAATCATTCTCTTAAACAAGTTGGATTGTTTCCCCAGAGGAAAAAGTCAAGAGTCCTACTGGCAAACTAGGAGATTATTTTGGCTGTAAATATGAGGAATTAAATATTCCCCAGAGCAAGAACCCTCAGATACGTAGCCAATAAATAATATGTACTAGGTGACACTCCAAATTTAACTGTTATAATCTGTGATGCACATTGATGCAAAAATCACTGCCTGGGAAAGGACTGGAAAAAATCAGATGGAAATTTCCCTCAGAATAGAAGAGCTGAAACCTGTGTTTGATTGTCAAGATGATAACTTCTTTATGAGATCATAATAGACCCACTAATAAACCTGTTAGATAGGAAAATTTCCACAAGCAGCTGCTTTTCTTCATTGGTAAGTTAGAAAGCATGAAATGAAAAGTGTTTGCTGTCAGATTAGATACCTTGTGAATTTCCTTATCTCTTTTAGATCTTAACTTGAGGCAAATAATATGTGTAGTATTGCATGGTGTTTTCCAAGTCAGTTCCACTGAGGTTCCCAAATAAGAAAACCGCACATAGGAATGGGTGGGATGCAACTAATCCAGATATTTAAAAGATTTTTAAGGCTTCATATTTCGTATCGACTTCATCTGTGTCTTCATTTCATGGGCAATAGATGTTGGTTACACCGGTGGTGCCCCTCAGATGAATTATTATCAGTGATGTTGCTGATAACTTAATTATTTTCATTGTGCTGTTATGTTCCCAACAGTCATCTAGCCACTTGGATTGGAGTCATGTAGGAAGAGATACATACATATAAAGCATTTTGGTTGTGCCATTTTGAAAACACCATTTGTCTCCAGTAATAGTACCTATCTCTATGGTTTTTGGAATGATTAAATGAGATAATTGTATATAAAGTCTTAGAGCAGTGACTGGCACCCAATAAATGGGAGAAAGCTGTGCCTTTTCTAATTCTGCCTCTGTAGATTGCTTCCTACTTTTCGGTTATCTCTTCCAGTGACCACTAAATGGGATATGTTTCATTTGTGTATTCAACATTTACTGAGCACCTACTAAGTTCCAAGAATTGTGCAAAGTGCTGGAGTATAGTGATGAACAAAACTTCCATAATCCCTGCCCTCATGGAACTGACAGATCAATGGGGTAGATTACTAAATCAGCATTTCCACCAATTCTCTTTCTCTCCTCCATACAAAGGGACAGCTTGTCTGGACCGTTTGTATATTGAAATGATGATCCTTCAAGGTAGACTTGCTTTAAGTTGACCCATGTTCATCTGATTAATAAGACAACTATGTCTATTTCTTCACCATAATCAAGCACATTACCACCCATGAATCCATATCCTTTAAGTTCAGCTCATTTCCTACAAAGTAATATATTCTTGACTCCCAATGCAGTTTTTCCCATCTCTATTCATGTCATCGCTGTCCATCCAGTTGCCCATACCAGAAACCCAGGAGACCTTCCTACTTCAAAAAATGCGTCTTCAATTCACCAACTTCCTTCACCCCTCCACTCTGCACCCTAATCTATGCCACCATCACCTCTTGCTTGGACAAACGCATTAGCTTCCTGAGCAGTTTTCTTGTTTCCACTTATGCTGTATTTCCACTCATTGCCTAGCTGGTAGTCAAAGTAGAATTTTTGAAAGAAAAATCAGACTGTGTCTTACCCCAACTTAAAACTCCTCAGTGATTTTCCCTCTCATGGAGAATGAACTATATTATTATGACCTATGAGCTCTGCATGGTCTGGCCCCAGGGAATGCCTCAGAGAGCCCTCTTGCAACCACTCCAACTTGTTTTCTTCAGAGTACTCATCTCAGTTAGCATGTATATATTTATTTTTGTCATCACTTGATCAATGCTGGCCTCCCTCACTGGTCTGTAAACTCCATGAGGGCTGGAATTATATCAGTTTTACTTATCACTGTATTCCCAGCACTTTGCATAACGTATGAAACTTAGTAGGTGCTCAATAAATGTTTGCTGAATAAACAAATGATCTCACCTCAGATTCTAACTGTGCCTGTATTTTTTGGTGGAAGTAACATTTTTAAATATTAAAATAGTCACTGATAACAGGGATTATCTGTGTGTAAGTCATTAGACAATTGGTTTATAGGTATACTTCTTGGAGGTTCATTCTAAAAGCCTTCTCGAATTATAGCCCAAAGCCTTTATATACATCAAAACACTGTACGTTGAAGGATGGATATTTTTGTTTTGGTGTAGATATCTAAATTCAGTTCTTTCCTTCCACACTGTACACTCTATTAGTGCCAGAATGACTGCTCCAAATCATAATACTCACAAGATGAGAGCTCAAAACAACGTTTCCATCTCCTAAAGTAAAAAGTTATAGCCAAACATACTAATATACATATTTTAAATTTCTCTAGCAGCTGCTATTGGAATTTTTTTTATTATTGGAATTTTTATAATGGTTTATGTTTACTAGAAAAACGCGTCTGACACATTTATGAATGGGATCACTTTGAGCTTGCTTGGTAATAGTGTTTGGATTTATGTTAGGCTACATGTTTTACATGGTGCTATTTACCTATTAGGCATAAAAGGGTACTTTGGCCATTTAAGTTAACAAAATCACAGAGTTAGCAGGGGAAATTAGAAACATTGAGTAGAAGGAAATGGCACTTGAAATCTATTTTTGTTGTGTTTTCACATTTTGCTCTTCATTGTTAAGCTCATTTCCCTCTGACATGTAAGGACATTATATTGGGAAATAATGTGTCTTGAAAACGGGAGCCAGTAAGCTTATGCTCCAAGTGGTAATGACTTCTGTAATCGCTAATGAGGCAATGGACGTTGAATATCTCAGCATACTCATGGGGGCCAGCCTCTTGCCTATTCCACAAGAAGCTGTCATATCAAATTTTTGTCCTGATGCCATGAGCCCTTTGATTCCTAAACCTTTCTGAGAAACCTACTCTGAAATCAAAGTCAAGTTTCTTAGATGTGGTCAGACAAGGTCACATTAAAACAGTTCAGTGAACCTGCAGATCAAAGTTGAAAGGTAATGCCTCCCTCCCAAACTTGGCACTGACCCACCTGCTAGCTTACCTTTCGGTTTCTAACATGCCTTTTTCACCTCCTTTCCAATGGACTGGGAAAATGAGAGCTTCTCCTCTGAAAAATGGTAGAAGAGTTTCCTTAAATCAGTTCACTAGGAAATGGGACACAGCTGAATTTGGAAACACACCTTTATCCAAAAGAGTGAATTGTGAGGTAGTTTGTTGAAGAAATGTCTTGATCAGCGATTGCATGAAGTGAGATGTCCGAAAGGAATCCTAACTAATTCATAGTAGGACTTCTGTAAATCAGAATTTCATGGTAATTTCAGGTTCGTGGGCTTCATTTTTGGCCTAAATTACCAGGATTTACCCTCGTTCTTGAGTGACCCAAGATACTAAACAGGATTCCTGCCGTCATGCTGTCCACATGGTTTTCTCCATTGCTGCCTTCCTTCCGTGTTGAGCCTTGAGGTGTTATCCAAAATGGCACTGCAAGAGGGGGGATGGTGACTCGCGTTAGGCATGATCGTAACATCTCACGACACAGGTTTTTATCAAATTCCTTGTGATTTAAAAAAAAAAACAACCTTGCCGTTGCTTTATATTTCAGTGTTCTGTCTCTTGTGGTCGAGGGCATAAACAACGAAATGTTTACTGCATGGCAAAAGATGGAAGTCATTTAGAAAGTGATTACTGTAAACACCTTGCTAAGCCAAATGGGCACAGAAAGTGCCGAGGAGGAAGATGCCCCAAGTGGAAGGCTGGCGCGTGGAGTCAGGTGAGCAATGCTTCTCCTCTCGTGACTGCTTCCTTACCTTCGGCCACGTGGCTGACACCAGTGTGCTGGCTTGTTTCCCTGCGCGGTTTTGGTTTTTCAGAGGGGACTGGGGACAGGGAGGGAAACAGCTTGATGTCAGGATACTCGCTAGCTGTGGGACCTTGGGCAAGTGGCTTCAGCCCTTGGCACTTTGGATACCATCTACAATAGGACAGTTCTGAGGGTTGCGAGGATTAATTCCAAGCGGTGGTAGATGTAGATGTCAGCTGTCTAGGACGGAGTAGCCCCTCAATCCTTCGCTGATGGCATTTTTATTACAATTGACCACTTAAAAAACCACTAATTCAGATTCTAGTAAGGTTGACTATGTTACCTGGCAGGAATTGAGTCTGAATTTACCTTTGAGGTTCTTAAAGAAAAGACTGTCAATATAAAGTATTCGAGAATACTTCTCTGCCTGTTAGCTTGTATGCAATAGAGGTGGGGGACAGATGGGGAAGTTCTCTGTCATTTCCTAGCTCTGCAACCTTGGGTGATTTGTTTGACCTTGGCGAGCTGACTTCATATAGCTCTTATGAGGATTTAAAGCAGTAATGAATGCCATGTACCTAGCTCTGGGGTCTTAAATCTAATAAGATCTCAAAAGTAATATTTTTTTTACTTGGATGAGTGCGATGTGTGTATATTCAATGGGGAAGGAGAGGAAGTACCCAAGAAACTGACTACAGTTAGACTCTACTAATTCTAAACCTTTGGTAACCTAGTCAGGAACTGGGTGGGAGAGTTTCCCTATTGAATTCAGGAGGGAACTTGAGAAGCTTCTGTTTACCTATAAACAATTGAGGGGTGAACAGAAGTCACTCATATGTGGCCCTTAAAGTAGATCTTGTCACTCCACACTTGTCCATTTCCTCAGCTTGGTTGAGGTGCTTACTTATAAGTAATAAGGCCCGATTTCTTTTCACATATTCTGTATTCAGTGTGTTCTTTCTCTCCATTAATCTGATTCAGGAAGGTTTTACTGAATTTGTAGCTCTCCTATGCAGTGGAGATGTATGAAGGTACTCCGGAGAATCAATAGAAAACTAGGTTCAAGGTTAGCAGCCTCTAGAATTGATGCTTTCAGGGCCTGGTTCTTGATTCCTGATACCCCAAAGAAGCTTTGCACAGGTGTGTTAGCATGAGGAGGAATTGAGAATCCTCCATTTGAACATGACTAATAGAAAATTCCTCTAGAAACGTGAATTTTCCTTAAATGCCCTGAGCTGCCATCATCGTCTCCCAAACCTCACAGTCTCATTCTCTTCACAGAGAAATAAAACATGGCCTGCATCATTCCCCAGCAGGGGAGCCTCATCCCTCTCAATGCTCTTATCATGGTGATCATGTTTTGTTTTTATTTTTGTTTTAACCATCAAAGCATCTGTGCCCAGCCAGAGCTAGCTCCTCCTCTGGCTTCCTTAAGGGACCAGATTTCTAGGCAGTATTTCATACTGGTCATCCTTAATGGTTTGTCTTAAGTGACTAGTGTCATCTGTAACTTCCAGCCCTTTTTATTTTGGGAGCTATTCAATGCATGTAAAAGCCTACAGCTAACATTATTTAAGATACCACACTAATTAGCTTGTCCTCTTGCACACTTTCATGCTCTGTTGCTTTTCTTTATGTCCCTTGGACATATCTACTATTTGCATCTTGTCCTGAATATTAAGTTGAGAGTGTGTAAATGGTATTCATTATAAAGGCCAATTCATTCAATAAAAGGATGATTAGAAGAATCTTTCACTCTTTATTGGTAAACACAGAGTGAGTTTTACTCTAGTATCCTGTGATCTTGATGGGAAGTCTAAAATTGTTCACAAAGCTGGGATGATTAGGTTTGAACCCTTGGGGTTTTTTCAAACATAAGGTAATAGGATTATCGGAATCCCTCCCCAGAAAAGACCCACACCTGTTCAAAAGGATTGCTTAGAAAAGTCTAGTTACCTTTGTGGAAAATGCAAGTAAACACAGTTACGTAATGATCTGTGGCCAACTTTCTAATGCTCTGATTTGATTTATAGAAGTGAATTATAAAAGCAGGCAAGACAAGATGCTGCATGGGTAAAATCCAATTTGTGTAATTTAGAAGCATACCTGAAAATAATCAGACCCAGAGTCTGATGGAGAAAGACAGTCTGCATGATTAAAGGTTATTGGTTTACTAATGATCCCATAGTAAACAGAAATATCCCTAAGGCAGTAATATAAAGCAAGAATAACGATTATTCATTTGCAACAATGTTTAGAAAGTTTTATATCTGGTCGTTCTGTTTTCTGCTGGTAGCTACATTCTAGTCATCTCATCTTCAAGGTAGGGAGAATAATTATTGCAATTTCTCATCATGTCAAAATGTGTGACGATAACAAGGCATATAGAATATTGGGATAGGAAACTAGTATAGCCTTGCTACTCTTCTTTGTCTCTCCCTCAGAATTGGTGTTTTGAGGTTTAAAGCGGGATGTTTCACTTTTACATCTTTTGAAAATCTGGAATGTGTCAAGGAAATTTTTCCAAAAAAAGAATAGCTTTTATTGGAAAACATCCTCAATAAAGTTTGAAAGCATTTTTTTTTTCAAAAGGTCATGTTCAGTTTGTTTACATGATTTTGATCAAGAGCTGAGGGATGAAATTTTCAGACACAATCAGCATCCATTTCTTGATTCAGCTTGATAAATGTGAAGGCTTTGTAGTCACATGATTCAAAAGCATTGGGGCTTCCGTGGTGGCGCAGTGGTTGAGAGTCCGCCTGCCGATGCAGGGGACACGGGTTCGTTCCCCGGTCCGGGAAGATTCCCACGTGCCGCGGAGTGGCTGGGCCCATGAGCCATGGCCGCTGAGCCTGCGCGTCCAGAGCCTGTGCTCCGCAACGGGAGAGGCCGCAACAGTGAGAGGCTGCAACAGTGAGAGGCCCGCGTACCACAAAAAAAAAAAAATATATAGCATTCCAGAATAAAAAATTTTTAATGTGTCCTGTTCCTATAGAAAGGCTTTTCAAACAAATGAAGATTAGGACTAAACAATAAATCATCAGAGTAGAATGAAAGTAACACTTTATACTTTATCATCATTTATCAATCATGAATTCATTCAATCCTGAGATGCCTGTTTTTTTCATATTTTAACATTTCTGTGGTCAGGATGGGGCTAACAACCAATGGAAGGCTGTGATTTAATTAGTTGCTCTTGTTCTCTTTCTGAGTGATACAAAATGTAATACTGTGTCTTGGTATCAGTGGTGTCTTAAATTCAGAGAAATACCTAATTTTTAAAAGCTCTTCAGTGCTCATGCCAAAATGGTAACTGGCAGATTGCATTATGAATCTACCAGCCATTTTTGGTTGGGATTTTTCTTGTAATTACAATGAGAGCGGCTTGGTTGTGGTGTCTGATTCTGAAGTATTCTGCAAGTGTCTAATGGAGAAACCTGGCAAATGTGTAGCCTGTGTCCTTTGAGAAGTCAGGGAAACCATATGCACATGGTCAGTGATGAGAACTAGAGTTGCCTTAGCGATTTGTGCTTTCTTGTTACTTTGTATTTGAACTGCAAGCATTGATGTTGAATTGTTTGAATACAGGCTTTTCACCCACACTCTTGCTGATGTACAAGAGCCTGCATAATATTAGCACCATATTTTAAACTGGAAGCCAAATTTTAATCCACGGTAGCTTTGGTTTATTGCCTAGGATAGAATTTACTTGGACTATTTTCTGTTTTTGTTTTTGCTTGAGTTAGGGTGATTATCTCTGTTCTTTGCTTTATTTATTTGTGGAGTATCTACTTAAAAGGTTTACTAGGAAGTATGAAAGATATTTTATGCAAGATGCTTAGCATAGAACTAAGGTCTCAACTGGCAGTGATTCTGTATCTCTTGGGACGTTTGGCAGTGTCTAGAGACAGTTTTGGTTATCTCACTTTGGCAGAGGAGGGGAAATGCAACTGACATGTACTAGGGTAGTCTAGTCCAGGGATGCTCCTAAACTTTCTACAATGCACAGGACACCCCCAACAAAAATGAATTATTAGGTTGAGAAACCCTAGAATAGAGCCTCGGCTAGTAAATGCTTACTAAGTTTGCTATTGTCGTTACCAGTTATTATTTATTAAAGTTGGTTCATATAGTTATTTTTCAAACTAATCCCTCCTTTTAAATAATGTCACTGCCATGGTTGCAATAGTTGTACTGGAAAAAAGTATGTAAAATTCTTTCCAGGTTTTCAAGTGTATACTACAATTCCCTAAACATCAGAAGTTCCATAGAGATTCTTTTTATCTGTGGAAATAAGCATCGTTTCCCCTTTAAATCGGTGAGTTCTGCATACTAGCATTGCACAGTAGGGAGTACAGAGAGGTGAAACACAGCTCCCAGCTCAGTAGTTTGGAACTAAAAACATCTACTTTCAAACCGGCACAAATAGACTGCCATGCAGAAATGATAGATGGGACAGAGGAGGGGGACATGTTAATAGACACCGCTCAACCTCTTTATTCTGCAGAATAACTTAAAGGTGGACTAAATAAAACAAGAAGAATTAAGCACGCACACGTGCACACACCACCACCATCAGCACCTCCAGGGTCATGCAGAGGTCTTTTTGATGCTGTTTTATTCATGGGGCTTCTGCACAAATCTCTCAGAATTCACCAAGCAAGCCTGGCTGTCTCTGTATGCAAAATGTTGCCTCCCCTGAGACAGCACAGGAAGAAAAGTTAAACGCGGAGAACTAACTCTGATGCAGTATGCTTCATTTTGAACAAAGATTACCATGGATGCAGTATTCACAGACGCAGGGCTTACACCTTACTGTGCATATAAGTCCTGTCGAAACTTTTGAATGTGTTAATTCAGGGCTAGCTTTGACACTATGAAATCGGAAGGCACAGTGACATACTGTATCACTGAGACTTCCTTTATCTTTTGAAAAAATATCGAACATTGTAGAAATAATTTTTAAAATACAGGTTGCTTATGGCTCTTAATACCTTGCCTTTGCTGAACAGTAAGTAATAATTTACTCAGTAACAAAAAAGAAGTTTCATTTACTTAGAGCCGGAATAGTAAACACCCTGAAAGCCTTTAACGTTTTTTTCCTTTTTCTTTACCTTATTAAAGCGTTACGAGATTTTGAATATGTATTAGCTCTATGCCAAACTCAAATTTGTTTACTTAATTGTTCTCATTTTTTCCTTGTGTTTCCATTTGGATACATTGTTCCGGAAGGGTACTGTTTGATTTTTTTAAGACCCCAAATTCAAATAGCCAAAGGGTATTTTGGTTGTTGTTTATTGTCAGTGGCTGCTGATGATTTCTGTCATTCATGTGCTAACTCTCCTATGTTGCAGTTCATCCATTTCCTGTGTAATCAATGGGAAATATACACGTAGCTCCCATAAGTATGAAATGGCCATCCTCTGTACACAAGGCAATCAGGCACCCTCTCATTCCACCAAGAACATAATGACTGAAAAGTCTGGTTCCTTGTGGGTCACAAACTCATTCAATCCAATTAATACAATTAAACCCAAACAATAGTAGCTGTGCTGCTCCAAAATATTTCCTTCTCTTCAGCTAGCTTTGATGTGAACATTTAAGCTCCTGCCTGGCATAGACTCATCTGAAATGATATTATTTTCCAAGATGCCTTCTAAACACTACCACCTATTTTCTTAGAATCTGAAACGGAAATAATATTATGCAGCAGAATTCATTAGGGTGTGCTTCTTGTTAGTAAATTCCCATTAGCCTCAGAGAAGGATGACTCCTGCTGCAGGTTAATTGCACAAGAATTTTTGTCTAATTTAAAAGCGTGGTTCTATTCTTTACCAAGACCGTCCTCTTAGGAATATGGCTTTAGTGTATGTTAAGCTTGTTTTCTCAGTTAGACAAATGAATGGCAGCTGAGCTATCACAAAAACTTGGAAACAGTTTTTAATAGCCAAGTAAAGTAATAGGCTGTTCTTTCCAGTCAGATGTTGCCTTTAGTTTCTGAATGTCAAAAGCTTAATAAAGACAGTAATTCTTGGCCTGACCATAAGTGAGATTATGAAACCCAGCAATGAGGAAACCATTAAAAAAATTAATTTAGAGGAAAGTTAATTACAGACTAATAGGGTGCTGTGCAGCTTGGTCAACAAAACGTTTCAGCCTGATTAACAGTATTTTTCACGGACTGAAAACACAACACCCAAGGAAATTTTTTTTTTTTGGTCAGCTTTTATTTTTTGTATATTCATCGGAGGTTGTAAATAGATACAAATACTTTAACGAATTCCATAGTTAAAAAAAAAAATTCCCTATCTCTAGGAATAGGAGCAAGAAGAAGAAGAGAGGGAAGAAACAAATTCTATTTATAAGGCCCTAAAATCTTCAGTGATTTACTCTCCTTGAGTTATATTTTGCATCTGCCAAGAAATTCTCTTGTACAGAACTGTATCTCCAATTTTCAAGACCCTTCAACCTTCCAGGATAGAAATCATTTGGGATTTTCATTTCACGTGGCAGCACTACTTCTAGGTTGTACTGAATGTCTCGGAATGATCTCCCCTAGCCTATTCCACTGTCCAAGAGTTCGGTTAACCTGAAAGATTTCCCCCTAACTTGAGTCTCTTCCTCACTCAACCGCCTTTGATAGGCAGTGAGTTTGCAGATTTAAGACATTCTCTTGGGTCCCTTTCACTGGAAATTAGAAAGCCTTGTGATAGCTGTGAGGGTCATTGGATTAGGAATGCGGTCCCCAGATCTGTGACCCTCTCCACCCCGATGATCACTCCCTCCCCCAAATGACCCGAAGCTCCCACTTACGCGCTCTTGTCCTTTTAGTGCTCAGTGTCCTGTGGCCAAGGCGTGCGGCGGAGAAATGTGGGCTGTCAGCTGGGAACACACAAAATAGCCGGAGAGACCGAGTGCAACCCATACACTAGACCGGAGTCAGAGCGCGCCTGCCAAGCCCCGCTGTGTCCACTCTACGCTTGGAGGGCAGATGAATGGCAAGAAGTAAGTAGAGCCAGGAAGTGGGCACCTGCCAGTGTTTCGCTCAACCCCTTTGCTATCATCACATCCGTTCCCCCATGAAGCCCTCCAGCATGGTGACAAGGCTGGCTCTTTCCCAAAAGGTTTGCTGTCAGACGGCCAACAGTTCACTCCAGCAATGGTGGGAGAGCTCCTCCTTTTTCTGCCGTTCCGACATCTGTGTTCTTGAGTGTTTCAAATCTGGCTGCCTCCAGAAAAACTTGAACAGGCCTTGAGCCAAATGCGTAAAGATAACTTTCCCAGAAGGAGGGGGAGATGGAAGAAATATTTTAAATATGTATATTCAGACGTGGTCATTCTGGATGAGTTCAGACAGCCACTAGGGGCAGACTCTAGGTAGGACCTACTCTGGGTTTTTTCCTCCTTCCACAGCTTTGGCCATCAGCTAGAAGACAGGCACTCATTTGAAACCCTGATTAATGAGCGAAGGATTTCCAGCGTTTGAAAACCTGAGGGCATCTGAAGAACTGCTCCATTGATGCAGAAATAGACTTGTTTTTCTCCTGCCCCAGGTTAATGTCTAGTTAAAGAAAACACTAAGTGTCCCTGGGGAATGGCCTGGCCAGCAAGGATAGGACATTAGTAGGAGGGAACCTCTGTTTCCAGTACAGAAGATTGATTTGTAGAAAAGGGGGGGAAAGGATATTAAAAAGCAAAACCCTATCTACTGGCATTGGAATGAAACAAAGTACAAGTTGTAAAAGGTTCAGAGACAGGCATAGTAAGACAGGAGTTTCCCAACGGGAATGGTTTTCAGGACAGGCGTGACAGTACCCGGCACTGGGCTAAGTGCTTTACGTTCATCACCTCACTTAATCTTTTTAACCACTAAGTGGTTTAAAAAGACAAAGTGGGTATTATTATTATCCCATTTTGCAATCAAGGAAACTGAGGTTTGGAGGGCCAATGTCATTTGTTCAAATGTTATACACCTAGTAGGTGGAAGAAGCAAGGCTTGATCCTAAGTTAAGTCTCTTAAACCATTATGAGATATTGCAACTGCTTTCTTTTTCCTTTTTTTTTATGCAAATGCTAACGGCGTTGCCACTTTTCCCCCTGTTTTTATTGAGATATAATTGACATATAATGCTGTATTAAGTTTAAGTGAAAACCTGGTGATTTGACATATGTGTATATTACAAAATGATTACTACAGTAAGTGTGCTTAGTATTAACAACTATGTCACAGTTACCTTTGATCACCTCACAGAGTTACAATTTTTTTTTCTTGTGATGAGAACTTTTAAGATCTACTCTCTTCGCAGCTTCCAAGTTTAATGTACAGTATTGTTAACTGTAGTCACCATGCTGTACATTACATCCCTAGGATTTATTTCTCTTACTACTGGAAGTTTGTACCTTTTGACCACCTTTACCTGTTCACGTACTCTGTGCCTTCCCCCCACCTCTGGCAGCCAGCAATCTGTTCTGAGTTTGTTTTGTTTTGTTTTGTTTTCAGATTATTCCACATATAAATGAGACCTACAGTATTTGTCTATTTATGTCACTTAGCATAATGCCCTCAGGGTTCATCCGTGTTGTCACAGATGGCAGGATTTCCTTCTTTTTAATGGCTGAATTATATTCATATATTCTTTTTTTCTTTCTATCACATTTTCTTTATCCATTCATCCATCATTGGGCACTTAGGATGTTTCCGTATTGTGGCTATTGTAAATAATGCTGCGTGAACATGGGGGTGAGTATATCTTTTCGAGTTAGTGATTTTATTTCCTTCAGGTAAACACCCAGAAGTGGAATTGCTAGATCGTATGGTAGTTCTATTTTTAAGTTTTTGGAGGAGCCTCCAGACTGTTTTCCAGAGTGGCTGCACCGACTTATATCCCCACCAACAGTACATAAGTGTTCTGTTAGCAAGGATCTTGCTAACATTTGTTGTTTCTTGTCTTTTTGGTAATAGTCATTCCAACAGGTGTGAGGTGATATCTCGTTGTGGTTTTGATTTACATTCCCCTGATGATTAGTGATGTTGAGCACTTTTTCATATATATCTGTTGGCCATTTGTATGGTTTTTTTTTTTGAGAAATGGCTATTCAGGTCCTTTGCCCATTTTTAGTTTGATGTAGTACGACTTGTTTATTTTTGATTTTGCTGCCTTTGGTTTGGTGTCAGATCCAAAAACTCATTGCCAAGACTGATGTCAAGCAGCTTGCCCCTATGTATAGGACTTTTGTGGTCAGGTCTTACGTTCAAGTCTTTAATCCATTTTGAGTTAATTTGGGGTATGGTGTAAGATTGGAGTCCAGTTTCATTCTTTTGCATGTGGTGCTTTGGGTAGTATGGACCGTGTGTGTGTGTGTGTGTGTGTGTGTGTGTGTGTTTTTCCCCCCCTTAAAAAAAGTAAATTAGGACTCTAATTAAATAGGTTAAAGCTACATATGAAAGATAATGCAATTTTTTTTTCTTTTTTCCTTTTTTTTTAACATCTTTATTGGAGTATAATTGCCTTACAATGGTGTGTTAGTTTCTGCTTTATAAGAAAATGAATTAGCAATACGTATACATATATCCCCATATCTCCTCCCTCTCACCCTCCCTATCCCACCCCTCTAAGTGGTCACAAAGCACCGGGCTGATCTGCCTGTGCTTTGCGGCTGCTTCCCACTAGCTATCTATTTTACATTTGGTAGTGTATATCTGTCCATGCCACTCTCTCACTTCATCCCAGCTTACCCTTCCCCCTCCCTGTATCCTCAAGTCCATTCTCTACGTCTGCGTCCTTATTCCTGTGCTGCCCCTTGGTTCTTCAGAACCTTTTTTTTTTTTTTTTAGTTTCCATATGTATGTGTTAGCACACGGTATTTGTTTTTCTCTTC
>NW_020173377.1:11833348-11834376 GCF_003031525.2 Neophocaena asiaeorientalis asiaeorientalis | reverse complement strand
TTTTATGGCTGAGTAATATTCCATTGTATATATGTGCCACATCTTGTTTATCCATTCATCAGTCGATGGACACTTAGGTTGCTTCCTTGTCTTGGCTATTGTAAATAGAGCTGCAGTGAACATTGTGGTACATGACTCTTTTAGAATTATGGTTTTCTCAGGGTATATGCCCAGTAGTGGGATTGCTGGGTCGTATGGCAGTTCTATTTTTAGTTTTTTAAGGAACCTCCATACTGTTCTCCATAGTGGCTGTATCAATTTACATTCCCACCAACAGTGCAAGAGGGTTCCCTTTTCTCCACACCCTCTCCAGCATTTATTGTTTGTAGATTTTTTGATGATGGCCATTCTGACTGGTGTGAGGTGATACCTCATTGTAGTTTTGATTTGTGTTTCTCTAATGATTAGTGATGTTGAGCATTCTCTCATGTGTTTGTTGGCAATCCATATATCTTCTTTGGAGAAATGTCTGTTTAGGTCTTCTGCCCATTTTTGGATTGGTTGTTTGTTTTTTTGATATTGAACTGCATGGGCTGCTTGTAAATTTTGGAATCCTTTGTCAGTTGCTTCATTTGCAAATATTTTCTCCCATTCTGAGGGGTGTCTTTTCGTCTTGTTTATGGTTTCCTTTGCTGTGCAAAAGCATTTAAGTTCCATCATTTGTTTATTTTTGTTTTTATTTCCATTACTCTAGGAGGTGGGTCAAAAAAGATCTCCCTGTGATATATGTCAAAGAGTGTTCTTCTTATGTTTTCCTCTAAGAGTTTTATAGTGTCTGGCCTTACTTTTAGGTCTTTAATCCATTTTGAGTTTATTTTTGTGTATGGTGTTAGTGAGTGTCCTAATTTCATTCTTTCACATGTAGCTGTCCACTTCTCCCAGCACCACATTGAAGAGGCTGTCTTTTCTCCATTGTATATCCTTGCCTTCTTTATCAAAAATAAGGTGACCATATGTGCGTGGGTTTCTCTCTGGGCTTTCTATCCTGTTCCATTGATCTATATTTCTGTTTTTGTGCCAGTACCATA
>NW_020173377.1:11795285-11832988 GCF_003031525.2 Neophocaena asiaeorientalis asiaeorientalis | reverse complement strand
CTTCTCAAAGAACCAGCTTTTAGTTTTATTGATCTTTGCTATTGTTTCCTTCATTTCTTTTTCATTTATTTCTGATCTGATATTTATGATTTCTTTCCTTCTGCTAACTTTGGCGTGTTTTTGTTCTTCTTTCTCTAATTGCTTTAGGTGTAAGGGTAGGTTGTTTATTTGAGATGTTTCTTGTTTCCTGAGGTAGGATTGTGTTGCTATAAACTTCCCTCTTAGAACTGCTTTTGCTGCATCCCATGGGTTTTAGGTTGTCGTGTTTTCCTTGTTATTTGTTTCTAGGTATTTTTTGATTTCCTCTTTGATTTTTTCAGTGATCTCTTGGTTATTAAGTAGTGTATTGTTTAGCCTCCATGTGTTTGTATTTTTTACAGATCTTTTCCTGTAGTTGATATCTAGTCTCATAGCATTGTGGTCAGAAAAGATACTTGATACAATTTCAGTTTTCTTAAGATATGATCTATCCTGGAGAATTTTCCATTAGCCCTTGAGAAGAAAGTGTATTCTGTTGTTTTTGGATGGGATGTCCTGTAAATATCAATTAAGTGCATCTTGTTTAATGTATCATTTAAAGCTTGTGTTTCCTTATTTATTTTCATTTTGGATGATCTGTCCATTGGTGAAAGTGGGGTGTTAACATCCCTCCTGTGATTGTGTTACTGTCGATTTCCCCTTATGGCTGTTAGCCTTTGCCTTATGTATTGAGGTGCTCCTATGTTGGGTCCTTAAATATTTACAATTGTTATATCTTCTTCTTGGATCAATCCCTTGATTATTATGTAGTGTCCTTTTTTGTCTCTTCTAATAGTCTTTATTTTAAAGTCTATTTTGTCTGATATGAGAATTGCTACTCCAGCTTTCCTGTGATTTCCACTTGCATGGAATATCTTTTTCCATCCCCTCACTTTCAGTCTGTATGTGTCCCTAGGTCTGAAGTGGGTCTCTTGTAGACAGCATGTATACGGGTCTTGTTTTTGTATCCATTTAGCCAGTCTGTGTCTTTTAGTGGGAGCGTTTAATCCATTTTCATTTAAGGTAGTTATCAGTATGTATGTTCCTATTACCATTTTCTTAATTGTTTTGAGTTTGTTATTGTAGGTCTTTTCCTTCTCTTGTGCTTCCTGTCTAGAAAAGTTCCTTTAGCATTTGTTATAAAGCTGGTTTGGTAGTGCTGAATTCTCTTAGCTTTTGCTTGTCTGTAAAGGTTTTAATTTCTGCGTTGAATCTGAATGAGATCCTTGCTGGGTAGAGTAATCTTGGTTGTAGGTTTTTCCCTTTTATCCCTTTAAATATGTCCTGCCACTCCCTTCTGGCTTGCAGAGTTTCTTCTGAAAGATCAACTGTTAACCTTATGGAGATTCCCTTCTATGTTATTTTTTGTTTTTCCCTAGCTGCTTTTAATATTTTTTCTTTGTATTTAATTTTTGATAGTTTGATTAATATGTGTCTTGGCGTGTTTCTCCTTGGATTTATCCTGTATGGGACTCTCTGCACTTCCTGGTCTTGATTAACTATTTCCTTTCCCATATTAGGGAAGTTTTCAACTATAATCTCTTCAAATATTTTCTCAGTCCCTTTCTTTTTCTCTTCTTCTTCTGGGACCCCTATAATTTGAATGTTGGTGTGTTTAATGTTGTCCCAGAGGTCTCTGAGGCTGTCCTCAATTCTCTTCATTCTTTTTTCTTTATTCTGCTCTGTGGTAGTTATTTACACTATTTTATCTTCCAGTTCACTTATCTGCCTCAGTTATTCTGCTATTGATTCCTTCTAGAGAATTTTTAATTTCATTTATTGTGCTGTTCATCGTTGTTTGTTTGCTCTTTAGTTCTTCTAGGTCCTTGTTAAACGTTTCTTGTATTTTCTCCATTCTATTTCCAAAATTTTGGATCGTCTTTACTGTCATTACTCTGAATTCTTTTTCAGGTAGACTGCCTATTTCCTCTTCATTTGTTTGGTCTGGTGGGTTTTTACCTTGCTCCTTCATCTGCTGTGTGTTTCTCTGTCTTCTCATTTTGCTTAACTTACTGTGTTTGGGGGTCTCCTTTTTGCAGGCTGCAGGTTTGTAGTTCCCGTTGTTTTTGTTGTCTGCCCCCAGTGGGTACCTTTGGTTTAGTGGGTTGTGTAGGCTTCCTGGAGGAGGGGACTGATGCCTGTGTTCTGGTGGATGAGGCTGGATCTTGTGTTTCTGGTGGGCAGGACTGTATCCAGTGGTGTGTTTTGGGGTGTCTGTGACCTTATTATGATTTTAGGCAGCCTCTCTGCTAATGGTGGGGTTGTGTTCCTTTCTTGCTAGTTGTTTGGCATAGGGTGCCCAGCACTGTAGCTTGCTGGTCGCTGAGTGGAGCTGGGTCTTAGCGTTGAGATGGAGATCTCTGGGAGAGCTTTCACCATTTGATATTACGTGGATCCAAGAGGTCTCTGGAGGACCTATGTCCTGAACTTGGCTCTCCCACCTTAGAGGCACAGGCCTGACACCTGGCCGGAGCACGAAGACCCTGTCAGCCACATTGCTCAGAAGAAAAGGGAGAAATTAATTAATTAATTAATTAATTAATTTTTAATCACACAAAGAAGCATACACATACACACTCAAAAAAAGAGAAAAAGGAAAAAAACATATATATATATATATATACACATATATAAAGGAAGAGAGCAACCAAATCAATAAAGGAATCTACCAGTGATAACATACTCTAAATACTAAACTAAGATAAACATAAAACCAGAAACAAATTCGATGCAGAAAGCAGACCCCAAGTCTGCAGTTGCTCCCAATGTCCACCTCCTCAATTTGGGATGATTCGTTGTCTATTCAGGTATTCCACAGATGCAGGTACATCAAGTTGACTGTGGAGCTTTAATCCGCTGCTCCTGAGGCTGCTGGGAGAGATTTCCCTTTCTCTTCTTTGTTCGCACAGCTCCTGGGGTTCAGCTTTGGATTTGGCCCCGCCTCTGCATGTAGGTCACCTGAGGGCGTCTGTTCTTCGCTCAGACAGGACAGGGTTAAAGGAGCCGCTGATTCGGGGGCTCTGTCTCACTCAGGCCGGGGGGGAGGGAGGGGCACGGAGTGCGGGTCGGGCCTGCGGCGGCAGAGGCCAGCGTGACGTTGCACCAGCCTGAGGCACGCCGTGCGTTCTCCCGGGGAAGTTGTCCCTGGATCACGGAACCCTGGCAGGGGCCGGCTGCACAGGCTCCCGGGAGGGGAGGTGTGGAGAGTGACCTGTGCTTGCACACAGGCTTCTTGGTGGCGGGAGCAGCAGCCTTAGCATCTCATGCCCATCTCTGGAGTCCGTGCTGGTAGCCGCGGCTCGCGCCTGTCTCTGGAGCTCGATTAGGCGGTGCTCTGAATCCCCTCTCCTCACGCACCCTGGTCTCTTGTCTCTTAGGCAGGTCCAGACTTTTCCCTGGGCTCCCTCCCAGCTGGCTGTGGTGCACTAGCCCCCTGCAGGCTGTGTTCACGCAGCCAACCCCAGTGCTCTCCCTGGGATCTGACCTCCAAAGCCGGAGCCTCAGTATGGACCTTTTAACAATATTAATTCTTCCAGTCTATGAGCACAGAAGATCTTTCCATTTATTTCGGTCTTCTTCAGTTTCTTTTATCAGTGTCTTGTAGTTTTCGATGTACAGATCTCTCACCTCCTTGGTTAAATTTATTCCTAGGTATTTTATTCTTTCTGATGCAGTTTTAAATGGGGTTTGTTTTCTTACAACTGCATTCTTAACCCTTTTAGGTATTCAGCCTTCCAGCTCTGTTCTTCCCTCTCCTTCACCCTCCTGATGGATTAGTTCCATTGTTTTCAGTCATCTCTTTTCTTTAGGACCTCACCCTCTCTGTCTACTCAATTTTTTTTGCTCATTTTCCTTCTAAAGTTTGGTGGGGGTTTTTTTGTTTTTACTTCCACCAGACTGTGGCAGGGAGGAATAGCTAAAGCAGTTACATTTCAAATTAATTGTACTTTAGCCACACAAGTTACTGGGAACCCCCAGAGGCTGTAGAATTTTACAGACGTGGTTCATATACCAGCACTGCCGCATTTCAGCTGTGTGACTTAGAACAAGGATGCTTTATTTTCTGAACTGTGAGTTTGCCATTGGCCAAGTGGGAATAATGATAAGTGTGCAAAGGTGTTCTGAGAAAATTAGAAATAATCGAGTGGCTTGGGGATTGACAGAGTCAGATAGAGAAGGACGAAGAGGTGTCTTCATCCCTCTCTGCCTGTGTGTTACCACTTGATTCTCTTTGTAATTCTTGCTTCAGACCTACCACTGCCTGCTCCCTCCATCTTCATGTCATGCCAAACTCAACCCTGTGTGACTGCTCCAAGGAGCACAAAGCAAGAGAGTGTTCAGAAGTGAGTCTCAGCTGACAGCTCATGCTTTAGCCAACTTTTAAAAATGCTAGTGCCATTTGGGAAACTGCAAGCTCCATTGACAATTCCTTCTGAATCCCAAAGACTAGAAACCTAGCCAAATATGCACTGAGGAAATCTTCTTCTCTGATCATCTGAAATGTGCCTAGAAATTTACATCTTTGTCTGTGCCGTGCAGATCCATCTTTCTAAATCCTTCCTCAAGTATTGCTCTCAAGCTCTGTATAAGAACAGGAGACCTACTAAGATAGCCTGACCTGTGGCTAAATTTAGAAGTTGACCAGAGGGGAGCAGCAAGAAAAGTGGATCAGATAGTTGCCCTCCTGCCAACATGCTTTCTCATCTGCCTGAACCGGAAGTGGAGAGTTTGAGGCCAGTGGACCTGGGTGGTGAGGGAGGTTGGAGGACTGTGGGAGGCCCTCGCGTGAGACTGCATTGGCCAGAGGGAGGTGCAGGGCAGCTGGATGGGGGAGGGAGAAGCCCCATTAGAACCCGTTGTTCCTGATTTGCAAAGCATGCTGGTAGTCCTCTCTTCAAACGTCCCCACATCCACAAGGCTTCGAGGGAATGTTGCTAGCAGCTGGGCAACCATCTTCAGATTTGCCCCTGGTCCTATTTGCCTACAGCGGTCCTGGTTTATACATGGGGTAGGCCTGGTGTAATTATTAATTGCCCCTACTTCCATGATCAAAAGCGTCCTTGTTAAACAGTACATTGGGTGGTCACTTGATAGTACAGCACCCTTCAGGCTCCCCTTAATCAGGCTTCACCTCCATTCTGGTTCTCACCTCCTCTGTACCCACTCAACTCTGCTAACATTTCACCTGATATGCACTTTGTGCATGCACATGTCTTGACTTTCTTCCCCTCATCTAGTGACACCTTGAGCTGACATCAGTGAGATGCCAGGGCAGTCTCAGAGCTCAGTGAATCGGATGCTGGAGACTCCCACCCCACCCCATATGGGAGGTTTTCTTCTTCTTAGCCATTCTTTGCGACTAACTCAGAGCTGTTGCTTGCTTTCTGAGTGTGCATTTTTCCTTTTTGCTTCCCCCTTGGACACTATTAAAAACCCATCTGTTTGTTGGCAAGATGTATTTCACACCAGGCACATAGCACATGGCACCCTCCTCTTCATGAGAAATAATCCAAGTGTCCACCTTGAGAAGCACGAGTTCCACATACCCACAGTAGCATGATCATCAGGGATGTCATACACAGTCACACAGGTTGTACACTGCACAACCCCAGGGGTACCAGTCCCATAGGCTACAATGTGAGGGGCATCCTCTAGAGTTATACAGTGGCCCTGATACTATGATAATAAAAATAATACATGTCATGGTTTATTAAGCTAGGGGTCAAGCACTATGTTGAATATTTTTATATGGAGGACCTCATTTAACCTTTCCATAACTCTCTGATGTCGTAATTAAATTTTTATCCTCATTTAAAGTTGAGGTAGCTTGAGGCTTAGCTAGCTTAATTCACCCAGGTTCACAGAATCACTAGGTAATAAGGCTGGGATTTGAAGCCCAGCAGCCTGACCTCTGGAACACACGCTCTGAACCTTTATATTCCACTGCTTCCCATGTCGACATGCACCTAAGGTGCATTCTTCTATTTTTATTGGCTTGGCCAGACTGTTTCAGCAGAGTTGGTATCAAAGTATAATTCTCTGTACTGGTGACTACCTCCACCCACTTCCGAAGATGAAATTCTTGGTCCAGTTGGTTGACGATCAGACCTTAAGCCATGAGGTTGGTGCGGAGTCTTGGTGGAGTACTTCAGAGGACCTTTTTTGTTCATTGAGGGGCCTGTTGACTGTGCAGGGGAAGGAGCATCAGTGTTCATTCATGATATCATAAGATAGAGCCTGGACTTTCAGACGCAGAGAAAAATTATTAGAGAAGTGGAAAAGGCTCTTTCCAGACATTCATGTCCCATTTGTTTATGCCCTAAAAGCAGAGTGTTGTAAACAAAAGACCATTCAGTGTGTGGCTCTGGCAAATTGACCTCAAATCTCTGGGCTCCAGTTAGCTCATCTGCAAAATGGGAATTGTATGGCAGACTTTGCTGAATGTCATAGTGAGGATTAAGTGAGATTAAGTGAGGGATTCAGTGCAGTGCCTAGTATATTTTAGGCCTTCCACAAATGGTAGTTCTCTTTGGTACAGTGGACCCCTGATGGAGGATTCAGATGATGACCAGCACTTCAGCTTATCCACGTATCACAATATTGGGCTTTTAAGATCACCCGCCAACTTTGGGCAAATAGCTTTTCACTGCTCAGTTTTACTCACTTTAGAATTATTATGCTCATGAGACTGAGTTTAAAAAAATACATGACCTTTTAATTCTTTTGAAAACTACTATCGTAAAAAACTTATTGATAGTATTATAATCTGACTGTGAATTTACTTATAGCTGCAGGGGTTTTTTCATCCAACTTGAATTGTGAGTATGTACGTTATACATCTCTTTGCTTTAAGGAGTAAGTCTCCCAGTTCTTGCAAATACTCTTTTTTTCCCTTTACCCAGAATACTCTCTTTCCTCCCTGGTACCTCTGTGTCACAAAGTGGCTGCCCTGAACCTTCCCTCACATCAGTGACTCTTGCTCATCCTTCAGGCCTGAATCAAGATGTCACCTCCCCTCAAATGACTGAGTCAGATGGCCCTCCCCTCAGCTCTATCACCCTGAAAATGTTCTGCTTCAGCAGCTAGCACTCTGAATTGTTGTTGCCTGCTTTTCTTGGCTAGGTTATCAGCTGTTGGAGGTCAGAAAGCTTGTTCACCAGAGTTTTCCCCAGCATTTAGCACAGTACCTACAGCATTGAAGACACTTGGTGAATGAATGAATTTATGAATGAATGGAGGGACAAAATAATGGGTGGAGAGAGGGAAGGAAGGAAGGAAGGAGAGAGGGAGGGAGGGAGGGAAGGAAAAAGCGAGGCATTACAGAACAAAGCCTGCTAATTGATGGCCTTTCTTCTTTAACTGTTTAGAATCACAGCACTCTACAATGTCTTTTAGAACAAACTGTTTTCCCAGTACGAACAGCTGTTTTACTTTATTGTCACATTGCCATGGACAAGCTATGGCCTTTGTAGAACTGCCCACCCCATGGCTCTTTGACCCAGTGCAGGGACTTGGACCACTCTAGTACGTATTTGGATTCTAAAAACTTTCATTGAGATCAGTTGTAGAATGATTCCCAAGTTCATCTTCTTAGCACAGAAAAATTAGTAATGAGCTTCAGGTCAATTGGTTACAAAGATTTTATGAAGTTTACAGTAGGGAGTGATTGGGTTTTGATGTGTGAACAAGGGCCAGATATTAACTCTTTATCACTCATGCCCTTATTAATTTATTCAACAAATCTTTGTCGAGCACCTGCAAAGTGCCAGGCACTAGGCATTAGGGATGCAATAGAAAATGTGCAATTGCTGTGGTGGGATTGATGATCAAGTGAGAGAGACAGAAGACAAGCAAACACATGTGTTATATGGAATTGCCAATTGTGAAAAGTGCTGTGATGGAAAACAACAACAAGGTGCTGAGATAGAGACAGAGAATGATAGGCTAGTCCCACCTTCTCTAGGGTGCTTGGTGATAAAGGGCAAAAGGAGGTGATTCTAGGTAGAAGGGAGAGGGAGGACAGAGCCCAGCATGTTTGTGGACAAAAGCACAGCACGTTGGGAGCAGAGTCAGCAAAGGGACCGGAAGGCTGAAATGAGGTTGGACGTGCCGGAGCACCCAGGTTATGACGTGTTCTGTAAGCCAGGGCAAGAGTTTGGATTTTCTCCTAAGCAGCGTAAGACATTTACAAGGCCCTTTGTGACCTGGCCTCTGCCCACCTTCTGAAATCCCCATCTCAAACTGAAGGCTTTAAGGACCCCCAACTGCTGTCATCATTTCCCTGCCCCACTTCCCCGTTGACATCCACCTCCAGCCACGCATGCTGAGCCCGCCCCCGAGAGTGCCCCCCATCTCCCGTGTGCCAAGTTACCTCGGCTTCTCCTTTTCCACCGCTGCCCGCGCACCGCTTTCAGCCTTGTGGGGATTCCCACCCCCGGTCCTTCCTCTTTTATCGCTGTCACAGCTGCAGATACCCTGATGGCTTCCACCTCCATTACACTCTCTGTTATGAAGCTCATACTTGCTCACAACAGCCATACACGGCGGCCCTGAGTGCTAAACCCCAGGGGTCACCAGTTAGCCGGCTGTCTTGACACATGAACCCCCAGCTGGGAGGAACAGCCACCCCGGGTGTCGTAAGAGAGAGAGAGAGAGAAGGTGAGTAGGAAGATGTCAGGGCTGTAACCCCATGCCCAGCACAGAACTTGGCCCATTGCAAATAGGCAGACCTCGTTTTATTGTACTTCACTGTACTGCGCTTTGCAGGTACTGTGGGTTTTGTTTTGTTTTGTTTTTTTACAAATTGAAGGTTTGTGGCAACTCTGCGTTGAGCAAGTCTGTTGCTGCCATTTTTTCCAACAACATTTCCTCACTTTGTGTCACACGTTGGTAATTCTCGCAATCTACTATATTTGTTACGGTGACCTGTGATCAGTGATCTTTGATGTCACTGCTAGGACTTGCTGAAGGCTAAGGTGATGGTTAGCTTTTTTAGCAAGAAAGTATTTTTAAATTATGTACATTTTTTAAGACATGCTATTGCATAGTTAGGAGATTATAGTGTAAATATAACTTTTATATGCCTTGGAAAACCAAGCGATTCATGTGACTCGCTTTAATGCGATATTCCCTTTATTGCGGTGGTCTGGAACCAAACCCGCGGTGTCTCTGAGGTGTGCTTGTATTGGTTGAATGAGTGAATGACTTTAAAGTTACAAAGTGTCTCCATAGTATTATGTCTCCCTTTTCCCCTTGCAAGTATACTATTATGGGGCAAAGATGTCCAAACTCCAAATACCTGACTTTTAAAATGAACCCATTGGTAATTTGAAGGCTGCTTTTTCTTTTTTTAATTTAAAGCAATGTTAGATAAATTGATGTGCACTTCCTGTTCCTTTTAGCCGAAGACTCTGCGTAGCACTTGCAGGACGCTATGCTGTCAGGCTCCCCGTTTGTTCTTTGACTTGGTTGTCCACACACTATCCGACAACGGTAGCCTGGCCCTAGTAAGGACGCAACACACCCTTTCATCCATGGAGAAAATCAGCAACCTTAAAGGTTGAGCAGGTGAATATGAAGAATGATTTTCTTCCCTCCATGGTTAGTGCATCTCACCAAAAAAAATGTAAAGCAACTTGCTTGCAGTCTTTAAGGAAAGACAGTTTCTACCCATTGCATTAAGTGACCCTTTTTAGACCATTACCCTGTGGCCAACCAACCTAGCTAAATAAAATATTTTATTTTAGATCTTCCTCACCCTCAAATTAAAAAAGTTATTTTCCCCTGTTAGTTTTAGCACATTTACAGGCACACGTAGCCCGTGGGACAATGGGTAAGTTACCCAAGTTAACCCAGGGCTGTGATATTTGCTTTCTGAATTACAGGTGTGCTGAATTTCAGAGATGCTGGTGGTGTGACTTCCATACTTGGTATAGTTTTTTTCTAAAATCTGTAATGAAATTGGAGAAAAATCTTTTGTAAATTAAAATAAGCTTAGTTGAGCTTCTCCAGCTGTTTTTCAGAACACTCCAGATCATATTCCAGGACGGAGGAAGGAGTCATAAATCCTAGGTGGGTGGGAGAAGTGATATTACTGAAAGCTGATAAAATCCTATAGTATGGGCTGGATTTGCTTTCTGATTACCTAGCCCATGTGCTCTGGTTAGGATTTAAAACTCCAGGAGAAAAGCCATGCTAAGTGATTTTCAAAGCTGCTATTGACTCATTCCAAACCACTGGGCAAGTCACTTATTTACTTAGTTTAATTTTTCTAAAAGTTATATTCAAAGTAAGGCTTCCCAACGCCCTTTGCCACCACTGGCAAAATAGTTTTTATGGTAGTTAACCATTGTTTAAGACCAAGGGAAAAACACCTAACAAGCAGAAAGTATTTAGTAATCCTTGCTTTCTGCTCTAAACTGTTACTTATTGCTACAGATTAAAGCCCTAAGGATTAGTGAAAATGAAAGAGGACACTGGAAGGTTTAGTCCAGGTCGGCTGCTCAATAATCAATGATCTTCTCTGAGTCACCTAAGTCCTGATTTTCTAAGGAATTACTTTTTCTGTGGGGAGTTAAGTATGTCTTCTGCATAGATCTACACATCACAGATTAACCATTGTTTTGTTTTGTAACATTCAGGGCCTCATTTGGCTTTTTTTAATGAAGAAACAGAAACATTATTCCTTCACGATGGTTCCCAGCATCCTCCAGGGGAAGAGAAACCCCCAGAACTGCTGAGTCAGAGCTGAGCTCAGCCAGCCTCCTGCACTGGTGGGAAAGGATCTGCTCCTCTGTGCTCATCTCACACTGTTTTCTGTTCATATTTGTGCCCCACAAAAATTGTAAATGGTTCCATACTCTAGATGTAGAGATCTGCTTCCAAGCAGCAGAAGTTTTGAATTAAGTTTGCGCATGATAAGGACACAACCACAGGTTTACAATACCAGGACACGACCACATACACATCCCTACTACTTTCTGAAAGAACAAAGCATCTCACAAAAGACATGGTTATACCAGATGACCCAGCATTCCCACTCCTAAGGATATACCCGAAAGAATTGAAATCAGGTGTTCAAATTTGCATACGAATGTGCATAGCAGCACTCTTCATAATATAGCCAAAAGATGGCAACAACCCAAATGCCATTAACGTTTGAATAAACAAAATGTGGTGTATTCATACAATGGAGTGTTCAGCCATGAAAAGGAGTGAAGTACTGATCCAATGTGGCAAGACCTTGAAAGCATTATGCTAAATGAAGGAACCCAGACACCAAAGGCCACATACTGGATGATTCCATTTCTATGAAATACCCAGAACAGGCAAATCCATAGAGACAGAAAGCAGATTGGTGGTTGCCACAGACTGGGAGGAAGGGGGAAATGGGGAGTGACTGCTTCATGGGTACAGGGTTCCCTTTGGGGGTGATGAAAATATTCTGGAACTAGATAGTGATTACGATCGCACAACATGACCAGTGACTACACGCCACTGAATTGTACACTTCAAAATGGTGAATTTTATGTTACGTGTATTTTGCTACCAAAAAAAAAAAAAAAGGAAAGAAAAGAAAAGAAAGAAAGAAAAAGAAAGGCAAGAAGTATATCAGGAAAGACATTTCTGAGTCAAGTTGGATTCCAAAGTCAAATGCCTTTGGGATGCTTTGGGTAATAAAAGAAGGAGGCTTGTGAGAGACAAAAAAGAGGTGGGGTCTAAGGCCCTCCCTAAAAAGGCTAGAAGGAAAACGTTTAAGAGACATTATGTGAACAACAATGACAGCTCACAGTAGTTGGATAAGGCCCATGGGCAACAGCTTGTAATCCCTGGTTAAAGGAAACCTAAGCTGTCCTTGACACAGGTTGGTTACAGTGACTTTCCTATGTAATCTGGAGTCCTGAAATGTTGGGTGACTCAGGTGCTTCAGATAGCACAGGCTTTGGGAGAACTTTAACAACACAGATAACTAAGGTAAAACTTCTACAGTGGGGTTTTCTGTTGGTGAAAGCAAAAAAGGTAAGAAATTTGTGGTCAGCACAGAGATCATCCTAGAATGAAACATACCACTTGCTCTATTTTCTCCACTTGGTTTATGGGAATAAAAAATATCTATGCCATTCACCTGACAAAGAGATAGATAACCAGGAATCAGTTCTTTAGGCTAAGTCCCAGTTTATTCATCTGAAAAATGGAAATTATAGTAATGGCTAAATCTTGCTGCCTAGCTGTCTACATCTTTAACGTCTGTCTTTGCTACTAAAATACAGCTCCTCTCTGAGGGCAGGGTTTGTGCTGTTTGTGTCTGCTCCTGTTCTTCCAGACCCATCACAGGGCCTGACACTTCTTAGGAACTTGCTGAATATTGGCCAGATGATCAAGGGGTGAGAGCAGTTCCCCCTGGAGGAGAAAAGGCTCTAGGGGCCACAGGAAATCTCTCCTCAAGTCCCTGAAGGGGGTTATTTGTGAGAAACAAAATGTGTTCTGTATGCTCCCTTGGAATCGACAAGTAGGACAACAGGCTGGATTTGGCAAAGAGACAGGCTTAGTTCCATGTTATAAGATGAAATGGGCCACCTGGACAGGGAATAACTTCCCTGACTCTAGAGGTATTTTGACACCCTTTGGCCATAAGTTTTAAAGAGATTCAGCGTTTGTTTGAATGGGTGAAGTAGTCAGGCCTTAAGGTCCTTTCCAAACCTGAAATTCATTCATTCACACTTTCACTGCTTCATTCAGACAGCCACTTATTGAATGCTGACCGCTATGACAGGAACAGTGTTATTGTTACCGAGTTCAAGTTCATGCTGCTCACTGCATGACAGGCCACTTAATCGAGAGACAAGGTGTTGGGGCAAGGAATAGCAATTTTATTCAGAAAGCCAGCAGCAGACAGAGAAGTTGGTGGACTAGTGTCCCAAAGAACCATCTTACCAGAGTTAGAATTCAGGCTTTTTAAAGGTCAGAGCCTTGAGAATAGGCTGTCCTGTACATTTCAGGCTGTAGGCAACATTCTTTTACAAAAGGTGCAGAGCCAGCACGACTAAGCACAGGCAACAGAAAACAAGGGTTAGAGCTAAAGGAATAAATCCAATATGTAGTCAGCTTTGTTCTTCTATGTTACACTGTTAAGTAATGGGGGTAAAATAATGAGTTCTCTAGTAATGCGTACCCTCAGAGATCTCGCAGTCTTAAAGAGTATATAGAAAGGAAAATAAATCATTATGGTAACAGGATATAAGAAATCATCTGTTATCTTTCCACGTCACCACCTGTTTTGTCTGTCTTTAACAGTGCACCAAGACTTGTGGCAAAGGCTCCAGGTACCGCAAGGTGGTATGTGTGGGTGAGGACAAAGGTGACGAGGTTCACGGCATGCACTGTGACATGAGCACACGACCTGTGGATCGCGAGAGCTGTGGCTTGCAGCCCTGCGAGTATGTCTGGATCACAGGAGAATGGTCAGAGGTACAGTTCTGGGGATTCTGGATCTGCCTTCAGGTCAGCGATGGCCTGACGGCAACAGAGTGATGAGGGCAGGAATGTGGGAGACTCACACCCACCTGCCAGTTCTATCCCTGAGAACTGGGAGCCCTCAAACAAGTCCCTCAGCCCTCCTGGGCCAGAGTCCTACAGGTGCAGAGTGGGGGGGGGTGTGCATAAGATGGTATCCACGCTCCTCTCAACTCTACGTCCTGTGATTCCCTTTAATGTCCTAATAGTATGATTAGAAATGAATTCTTACAGACACTGCAAATTCATATGTTTCCTGTAGGTGCCTGAAGAAAGTTAAGTATGACACAAAAATGTCTTAGCATCAGGGAGGCAATAGGGAATGGTGGGGACTGTGACTACCTAGCACATGATGTGTAAGGGGAACAGGCTCTTTTCCACTCCAACAGAGGCCATGCAGAAATGTGGGTCCAGTGTAACCAAACCTGATGTTTCAAGAGAGGACAAAACTTTGGACTTTTCTGTGCTAGCTCCTAATCCTAAAATGTGGACTCAGATTATTTATTTAAAACACTGTGTGGGTCAAACCAAACACTTTTGTGGGCCAGATGTTGGTTGCCCATTTAACAACCTCTGATCCAGAGGAATGAATTCGTTTTCCATAATATCCAAGGAATCTGAAGTGTCTGTTTTTCCTTATCTCCTCCTGTGCACAGTGCCTCCCTAGATGCTTTTCATTATTCATAAACCAGTAGTAACAGTCACATGACTATATTTTCAAACCTCCTGATACTTTCAAATACTGAAAGACCTGTAACATCAACACGAGTTGTCATTTGCCCCAGGGAATTTAGAGATGTGAAAGGGACGTATCTGGGCTCATAGCAAAGGTGCTTTTGCTATTACTGGCGTCTCGTTAGAGTTCAACAGGGCAGCAATCTCACGTTTTAATGGGATGAATATTTGCATTTAGATGATGTGTTTGTTGGGTGTTGAATTGTTTCTGCACTAAAACTGTTCCTAAAGCCTTGTCTAACTATGTCTCCCCATCCTTCACTCTACCCCGGTGAATTTGCCTTCCCCTCCCCACCATCTGGCGCTGTCTGGAGACATTTTTGGTTGTCGCAGCCGGGGGAGGTAGGCTGCTACTGGCATCTGGTGGGTAGAGACCAGGGGTTCTGCTAAACCTCCTACAGTGTACGGGACAGCACCACAACAGAGAGCTATTGAGGCCAAATGTCAGGGGTGCTGAGGGTGAGACGCTGTGCTCTATACCAGCCCTACCTGTTCTTGGTATGTTCTCAAAGGAAGGAGGGGAGATGTGGTCTCGATCATTAGAAATAGATTTACTCTTGCCCATCCAGGAACATGGGAAGTCCAGATGAGTGTTCAAAATAGTCCTTGGCTTTGGGTTTGACGCATAGGTTCCAACCCATTCAGATACCAAGGCGGGTGGAGGGAGGTGTGTCCGGGGGGCGCCTCTCTTCTGTTCAGTTCACCCCTCCCAGTGCCTTGAAAGGCATGGTCCCTAACTTCTGGTTCTCTGGGTTGCTGCACAAGGCCACCCCCCGACTCTCAGGAAGGGAGAGCCTTCCTTTCTGGCCTCTCTCCCTCCTCAGGCCTCTGTCCCTGGGACCATTCACCTGTGTGCCTCCTGGCGGCCTCTTCTTCCTGGTTTGTGGCTTGCTTCTCGGTCACTCCTCTTGCTGGAGTCCGTGTGCCTGTCACACCGCCAAGGTTGACATGCTCATCTCAGCTGGATTTGGTGTGTTGTTACTACACTGAAAGAGCTTTGGTCTCTTTCTGAGACTTGCATGATGTTCCTCCTGTGGCTTTACCATAACCTTAATATTAACCCCCAAAAGAAGAGATAGGGAGAAAATTTTTTTAAAAAGCCTTCCAGACATCTGCAAGTTTTCAGGTGTACCGTGAGTTGAAAAATCTGCAAGCTATAGGCAAAGATTAGAGGGATGGAGACAGGACTTTGTACAGATACCAGGATCATGGGAAGGGACTCTGCAAGGGGGAGTGATGCCCAAGGAACTGGACCAGAATTCCCTCTAGAAAAGCTTCTAGTAAAATGCCAAAGCCACAGCAAGATTTGCCTTCTGACTGGGGCCTCCATCACCTGCAGAGTTCTGTGTGCTCCCTATTGGAGAAGAAGGCTCCATCAGCCCTGGCCCATGTGTGCATTTCCCTGGTTGGGCCCGACGTGTATCACTAGCGCAAGAAGCCCACATTCTTATTGTTTCATTTTGCTTTATGGTTATTTTCAAGTTAGAAAAGTAATCTGCACTCATGATGAAACATGCACATGGCACCAAGGCATGGAGAGTCAACCATAAGACCTTCCCCTCCTCTCTCCCCTCCCCAGCGATGAGAGCCTCTTACACTTCACAGCTCTGGCCTGAAATGGATTAAGGAAGCCGGAGGCACTCAACATTTTCAGGATGCTCTTAACAGCTACTGAAGGGTTCTTTTCAGAGCTCTGGAGGCCTCTGAATAAAACCTGACCATATTTGGGGCTCATTTCCATCTGTCAACACCTGTCTCCCACTGTGTCCCCCACGTAAATGGGCACTGGGCAGCTTTTGCTTGTCGCTGTTAAGGGGAAAGTGTCTTAGCACTTGCCTTCTCAGAAGTACAGCCTTGTTTAAATTAGTCCACACTGAGGTCAGGGCGTGCAAGCACTGAGTTAGATACTCTAAGATACCCACAGCTTGGACAGACAGCATTTATTAGCCATCTATCCATGCGTGAAACACCTCAGACTAGCCCTGCGCTCCCCTGGCCTGGCATCCACTGCATCTTTGGGCATTTGAACAGCGGCAGCCAGAGAAGGAAGAAACGTACGCAGAGTATTTGCAGGTCTTAAGCCAGCTGGAAAGCAAAGCCTAAGGATGCTCTGCATGCCTGTGGCTGGGCCAGTTCCCTGCTCACTCTAGGACCGCGTCAAGGGGAGCCTTCCCCCTGGAAAAGTTACAGGAGCGGCAAGCCACGTGGCTTAAAGCGACAGCGTAGGAGACACCAAGAAAAAGAGACACGGGTTTTAATAGCAAGCGAGAACGGGCGGAAGCTATGGTCCCTCACTCCAGAAAAAGCAAAACACACCACATGCTGCACACCGATTCCAGGGTTCATCTGCCCCCGCCCAAAGAACCTTTGATCTTGAGAATCCCGAAACTCTACCTTAATTTTATGTCACATTTTCACAGGGAGTGGCCAGTTATTTGGTGACTTGGCCCAAAAATATCATCAAAATAATTTGTTGGTTAACTCAGTTTTCTTTTAAAAGTATCATGTAAAAATACTTAGCTGAGGAGGCTGAACGTTATCTAAAATCTTATTAATAACCAGCTAGATGTCCCATCACAGAAGGAGCTGGGACACCAGTAAAATACCTTTTCTTTCTCCTTTTCTGTATCATCTTGGTATTTTTAAATGCCGTATAATTACGGCAGAAGGTCTAAATGACTGCATGATTTAGAGAGAGCCGGGCTGAGGGGAGGGAAGCAGAAAGGTAACATTTAAGTCACGGTATATAGCCAGGGAGAGACGAGAAAGAAGGAAATTAAGCGGAGGGCAGATAGGAAAGCAGACCATCAAGTAGGGAAGGAAAGTTGTCCCAGAGTCCTGGGAGAGCCTGGATTTCCCACACAGGTGGTCTCTGGCGCTCTCTCCAGCCCGCTTGGTCGCTTCTCTGATGCGGTCATTGTAGGTTTGGAAAGGCGTGATTTGGCCGCCAGTATGTAGGGCTCTGGACGCTGTAAGTGGACCCGGTGACAGCTGGAGCACCTTCCCCAGCCCCATCTCCCCGTGAAATCCAGAGCAGGGGCTTGAGGCACCCCCCGCCCGCAGCGGGGGCCAAAAGGTGTAGTGGCAGCCCTGGATCCCAGAAGGCTCCTGTAGGGCTGCACATCCCCCGTGGCCCGTAAGAAGCTAATAAAGTGAGAGCTCTCTGCCCCATTGTCCCGAGGTCAGTGTTCACCGTGGAGGTCAGGGGCCTATTGTGGCTGCCCCCAGGCCCCGCTCCAACCTCTGCTCTCTACCCGCTCTCTTCCCAGTGCTCAGTGACCTGTGGAAAGGGCTACAAACAAAGGCTTGTCTCCTGTAGCGAGATTTACACCGGGAAGGAGAATTATGAGTACAGCTATCAAACCACCATCAACTGCCCGGGCGCTCAGCCACCCAGCGTCCAGCCCTGCTACCTGCGGGAGTGCCCTGTCTCTGCCACCTGGAGAGTTGGCAACTGGGGGAGCGTAAGTAGACGCTTGGGTGATGAAATCGGAAAGCTTTTGGATCTCAAACCCCGACTTAAACATGTCCTGCCTGAGCTGTCCTTCCTGGAGAGCCCCGGGTGAGAAACAGGAGTTAGTATCTTGAAATGGGTTGAAGGGGGAAGGGGGCTTCTCTACTTGTTGGGCCGTTTGGCCTGGTGCTTAGAGGGAGACAGGGGCGGGGAGGCCAGACAGCCTCCGTCTGATTCCTGGTTCTGCTGTTCCCAATTGAATGACCTGCGATAAGGGGCCAAGCGTTCTTGTCTGTTCCCTCCCCTGCAGAATGGGGTGTTTGTGAAGTTGAAATGCGTTCATGCATTAAAAAGCACGTGGGCTATAATGGCAACTTTTTAAGTTCCATATATTTTACCACAGTTTAAAATTAAACAGCACCCAGAACTCCTGTTTGTCACTGAAAAAGGGTGACAGAGTTGTTCGTTGTGGGTTCTGTGGCTAAGAATTCTGTAAGCACTAGTGCTTCTACATCGGGAATTCTTGGTTGCGTTGGAGTTACAACGAGTAAGAATATCTGATATTGGGAATGCCCTTGAAAATTGCCCCAGCCCCCTGGCTCCTGACTACGAGGCTTTCACTGATGCAAAGTGATGATCGGGCAAAAGTGTGGGACCAGTTGAAAGGGGTTAAGGTTTAAATTCTGGCTCCACCATGACCGTGAACAAATTTCCTAACATTTGAGCCTCAATCTCCCCTCTGTAAAAATAGAATAATGCTAGTACTATCTCATAGGGTTATTGTGAGGCTTAGATGAGGAAATTATATTATATATATATATTTCATATGTATGACTACATATGTAGGTATGGATGTACGTACGTATAGACATGTATATATAAGACTTAGCACAGGGCTTCCCTGGTGGCTCCGTGGTTAGGAATATGCCTGCCAGTGCAGGGGACACGGGTTCGAGCCCTGGTCCGGGGGGATCCCACGTGCTGCAGAGCAACTAAGCCCGTGAGCCACAGCTACTGAGCCTGCGTTCTAGAGCCTGTGAGCCACAACTACTGAGCCCGTGAGCTGCAACTACTGAGCCCACGAGCCACACCTACTGAAGTCCGTGCGCCTAGAGCCCGTGCTCCGCAACAAGAGAAGCCACCGCAATGAGAAGTCCGCGCACCGCAACGAAGAGTAGCCCCCGCTCGCCACAACTAGGGAAAGCCCCTGCACAGCAACAGAGACCCAACGCAGCCAAAAATAAATAAGTAAAATAAATAAATTTATTTAAAAAACAATCTTAGCACAGAGACTGGCCCATAGGAAGTGCCCTACATGTGTCAGATATTTGTTTTCAGCAACACGGGGTTCCTGTGCAAGCCTCCAGGCTCTGAGTTCCACACCACGAGAAGCCCATATCTCCAGGTTCCGCAGCCACAACTCTGACCCTGCTCTGCCTTATAGTGTTCCATGTCCTGTGGCGTCGGAGTGATGCACAGATCTGTGCAGTGTCTCACCAACGAGGACCAGCCCAGCCACTTATGCCCTGATGAGTTGAAGCCGGAAGAAAGAAAAACCTGCCACAATATCTATAACTGTAAGTTGGCCCACTGAAGCTGTCCTTCTGGAGCTTGAAGAACAGGTTTCATTGTTGTTGTGTTTGCCTGCCTTTTTCAGAAATATAGAATTTATTGTTAAGAAATTGGCCCCCTTGCAGACGGACATGAGCACGCATAACGTAACCCCTTCCGTCGGCGGCCACTGCACATCCTGGAGAATCACAGCCCGTTTTCGTGGTCTGTGTTTTCCAGGCGAGTTGCCCCAGAACTGCAAGGAAGTCAAAAGGCTGAAAGGTGCCGGTGAAGATGGGGAATATTTCCTGATCGTCACGGGAAAGCTCCTGAAGGTACGCGTCGGAGCTCAGTCGTTATTTCTAGCCTGGTTTCAGAGCCAGCGGCCCTGGCCCTCATGGTCCCGTTTCTGAGCCACCCCTTGCAGCTTATTCCTGGTCTGTCTTTCAGGTCTTCTGTGCAGGGATGCACTCTGACCGCCCCAAGGAGTACATGACACTGGTCCACGGTGACTCTGAGAATTTTTCTGAGGTTTACGGGCACAGGTAGGAGAGCTCCGGCTCAGAATATCCCGGATGCCTGGAGATCCCTGGAAGGACCTCCCCATCCTTACTGGGATGTTCTCTCTGTAATGTAGGTTGCACAACCCAACCGAATGTCCCTACAACGGGAGCCGACGTGATGACTGTCAGTGTCGGAAAGACTACACGGCGGCTGGGTTTTCCAGCTTCCAGAAGATCAGAATAGACCTGACCACCATGCAGATCATCAGTAAGTTCCATGGGACGTCCTGGGGGATGTGTCCATGGGTCTCTCCATTCAGACAACAAAAACATCCTGCACAGGGGCTGGGCTGAGGCCCGGAGGATGTGAAGAGGAACTTAGGGTCCAGTGATGACAATCCCAGTCTGAGCTGCCAGAGGGTGGGATTTTGCACCTTTTTTTTTTTTTTTTTTTCTTTTTTTGATTTTGCACCTTTGATCACTGCTGTCCCCGCAGTGCCTGGGAAGTGCTGAGCACAGGGGCGGTGCACCATCAGATTTGTGACGAATGAATGGAGGAGACAGAGGCACATGAAAGGGCACCATCGCAGTGGGGGAGTCAGGGCAGCATCCCCCAAAATATGACAATGAAATTGAGACCTTAAGGCCAAATGGGAGTGAGCCAGGTGGTCAAAGCAAGCAAGCTAGCAAAATTTTTTTTTAAGATTTATTTATTTATTTTTATTTTATTTTATTTTTTGGCCGCGTCTGGTCTTAGTAGCGGCACGCATGCTCTTCGTTGTGGCGCACGGGCTTCTCTCTAGTTGTGGCGTGCAGTTTTTCTCTTCTCTAGTTGTGGCGTACAGGCTCCAGGGCACGTAGGTTCTGTAGTTTGCAGCACATGGGCTCTAGTTGAGGCGTGTGAGCTCAGTAGTTGGGGTGTGTGGGCTTAATTGCCCCGCGGCATATGGGATCTTAGTTCCCTGACCAGGGTTCGAACCCGCGTCCCCTGCACTGGAAGGCAGATTCTTTACCACTGGACCACCAGGGAAGTCCTGGTAGCAGAGCTTTCGAAGGGAGAAGAAGTTTTAAGGTAGCAGATGCAAACTCCAAAGCTATGATATTCATGTAGCAACATTCACCCCACCCTGGGCTTCCACCAGCAGTGTACATACGCACACACACACACACAAACATGCACATGGGCGTAAAACTAATTTTCTCTGATTGTCGATTTACAGAAGAAAAACGGAGGACAGAATTACCATTTTTTAAACTAGCCCGAGCGTGGACTGATGTCATACTCCAGCCAACACTGCATTTTTGTTAAGGACGTTAATCATAGGAGTGGTTAAAGACAGCTGAAATATCCAAACACGTTCCCTCGAGTAGTGGAGAAACAAATAATGAATAATTAATTTTTCTTCATTAACATGTTCCCATAACCTTGCCTTGCTTTCCTCTGCAGGTAGATTAAATCTGATTTGTACCAAGATATTTTTAATTGCCTTCAGCCAGACTGATGAGGGCTAAGGGCAGAATCTGCAGTCTCCCACTTACCCAGGGCTTCTGCGTGCTCAGGTGGGCAGGGCTCCTGCCCGTGGAGGTTGGGGGACTCAGCTCTCCCTCCCACGAACCTGCAGAAAGATTAAGGCCTTCTCTTGCTGTTCCTGAAAGACAAAGCAGAAAGGTTTAAAAAGCTGCCTCTGGTCTCTAGTTCCCACCAGATTTTGTAGGATTCTCAGTCTGCCACCTCCTGATACGCCTTCCCCATTCTCAGAGCTGTTCTCAGGAGCCACCAGAGGGTTAAAAACGCGAGCACTGTTTTTATTGGCTTTTTAAAAAAAAGTTTTTTAAAAAGTTAGCCCCAAACTTAAGAAACTGCCATTAATACTTTCAAGATGTGAGTTCTAATTGCTCCCCATTCTGGTGGTAATAGTGCCTGGGCCACGGGAGGACAGATGAGCCTCGGGGAATAACTGCAAAGTAGCTGGCTTTGCAGTTGCTGGCTTATTCCCCGCCCCGTCCTGCAGTCCTGCAGCCTCAGCGGCTGCTTCTACAGGAGATTCACAATCATCCAATTACACTACATTTAAGCGAGGTGATTCACCTATTTATTTATACAGGAATCAATTCCAAAGTCATCTTAAGCCCCCCTTTTGGCTTCCATACTGTGAAGAGACAGAAAGTGCTGGTAAAACCCAGAGAAGGAAGCTCTCAGACCCACAGATACAGTGAGGGGAAAGCAAGTGTACATCTGGATCCGTTTGCTCACTAATCATACTTTGGTTTGTTTTCTTTTTTCCTCTCCCATTTCCTCTTATGATTTCTCTAACTCTTCTTCCCTTCTCTCTCCTTGTTAATATCCTGTCCCTTCCCTTTCTCTTTCTCATACTCTCACCTCTCTGCTCCCTGTAACCCTTTCTCCAAAACCCCACAGCCACTGACTTACAGTTTGCCAGGACACGCGAAGGACATCCCGTCCCTTTTGCCACCGCCGGGGACTGCTACAGCGCCGCCAAGTGCCCTCAGGTACGAGTCGGGAGCTCTCCAGCCCCCACCCAGGGATTCACATCCCCCCACCCCCGTGACTGCATCTGGTTCTACAGATGTAATTAGAACAGCGGCTGTGGAAGGCACTTTGGCCACCTGTATCAAGGGCCTCACAGGTGCTCACAGCCCCCAACCCAGTCACTCCGCTACTCAGGGTGTTTCCTAAGGAAATGATCCCAGCCAGGGGCCAAACTTCCGCATTCAGCAAAATGCATCTGCGATCATGGTAAACGTTTAGAAACCAATTAGATATCACATGGCAAGGGTTTGGTTAAACACAGGACGATGTTAAAACAATGAATATTATGCAGTGACATGTGGGTAAATGTTTAATAACTGGCTCTCCAAGGGAAGAGGCGGGGGGGTGGGGAAGCAATGCTTTGCAGCATTTGCCCATTTCTGTGGTGTAAATTTTCTGCCTGACTGGTTACAAGTCATCAATATCGTGTCACGAAATGGAGGGTTTGGGGAGAGATGCACACAGTTGTCTCTCAAAAGCCAGGGCAAGTGGGTTCCAACACCCCGACTGTCAGCCATTAAAGATTCTGAATATTGCATGAGACAGAAAAACTGTCACTCCTGTTTCAGATGTGTAAATGTGCCATGTTTAGACCAAGAAGTGCAGAGTTGTCTCCTGAATTCGCTTTCCCCCAGAGCAGCTACACGGCAGTCTTACCCGTTCTAGAGTTGCACGCGTTTTTGCCTCTTTAGAGGTGTGGCAGGTTTTGACTTGCCTTTCGGAACAGGCTGTGACAATCCTCCTGGGCTCATTTTGCAAAGCAGGCATCAGTCTTTGCCAGAAGCTTCTGCAAGGAGAAGGTAGGACAGACATAATGAATTAGGTGATTCTGGACAGGAGATTGTGGCCCGTCTTTCCGTTGATTTACATGAGGTCTTTACAAAGCTGTTGTCAGACTCTGTGACCAGAGTTTTCCGCGTCGCTGTGGGCCTTCACGGATTCTAGGAATTGGGACTGGGTGATGCTCAGAATCCCAGGCACTGTCTCCCCAGGGTGCATTTACACATAGCCACAGAGACCATCCAAAGACAAACACATCTGAATTTTCTTTTAACAACTTGTTTTCTCAGCCCCAAGCTTTAGAAAGTATTGCTAAACATTTTAGAGAAGTGAAAAGGAAGCACTCAGGGGAGAAAGAAAATAAACAAAGGACAGAATGTTAAAAGGGGCCTTTTCTCCATTACCCAGGAATTGAAAACTTTTGAAGTGCGGTTTCTTTAGAGCACTGGAGACTTCAAACACCCCATTCGTATGGGTTGCATTTAACAGCTTATAGATTGGCCAGTCCTGCCTTTTTCAAATGCCTCAGGATTTTCTTGTTTCGATATGTGCATCTTTGGGGAAACTTAAGTAAATGCGAGGTAATTTGCATTCAGTTATTTTAATAACTCAGAGACAAATGAACCGATTGATTTGCTAAATCCTGACACTAAAGCAGTTGCTAAGTGAGAAAACCAAAGCCAGTGAGAGGTTAAGTTGTATTTTTTTCCAGCCCATTCTTCAAACCACATCGGATACTTCTAGAATTCACTTCCTCAGAAGTGTACCGAGTACCAGCTATATTGATGAAAGATGGGAGTTTTTCATATCACTTTTCCAGGGAAAAGTCTGCAGAAAGCATGACTCTGCAAGCTATTTTAGAGCCCTGCTTGTCCTTTGGTCTATGACTGCAGAGAAATGAAAGCAGAGGGATGCTCTGTTTGACAGTCTGCTTCTTCTTCCTCCGCATCCGTTGCTGTTGCTTTGGGGAGGTCCCCAGGAGCTGTCAACTCAAGATGCACCCAGAACGTATTTTGTTATCCTGATCACAGTGGATGCAGCATTGTCATTACTGATGCTGGTGTTAATAGCGTTCATTGAGTGTTTACTACACTTGAGACACTGTGCTCAGCCTTGGTAAATCAGCGTAGCATTTAGCCATCCACAGCATCCTATGAGATTGCCCCCTTTTGACCGATGAAGAAACTGAGGTGTAAAGACATCGGGTAACTTACCCAAACCCGCACTAGTGCTCAGTAGAGGCCGGATTTGATCCCAAGTGTGTCTGAGTTCAAATCCGTGATGGTAGACACGCCTGGCTGATCCTGTGTCCAGACAAGACTTTTGCAGCATTCACCCTTGTCCAACAGAGAACAGAACCTCTGTTTGTCAGAGGTATTATACATCTTTGGCTAACTTTTCTGGATCATCTAGTGTATGCATGTCTGAATTACCTTTACTCTTTTAAATCAGCAACAGAGATAGTAGCGAAAACACTCATGCCCTTTAGACCCTGAAGATAAGGCCTTTAGGGGTAGAGATATCCCAGACTGGAGCTAGAAAGGACGGTAGGTCTTGACTCCTCTGGTGACACTCAACTTTTAGAGTGCTAATTATCAACTAGGACGCTGGCTGAAAATGCAAATCCCTGAACCTGAAAAGGCCAGGAAGAGAATAAGGACAAAAACTCTTGCTTATCACTCACTCTGAAAGGGCAGATCTAGCTAGCAAGTAGTCTGCTTGGCTACGTGCTCAGACACTGGACACCCAGATCAGCCAGGGGCATCTTCAGGCTAGAAGCCTGGACCTTCTAAGGACTTTGACGTCAAAGCAGATCAAGTCTGCCTTCTGCGATGCAGGCAGAACTGGCAGTCTTTGTGGGAAACAGGATGGGGAAGGAGAGATAAGGGCATCCTTGGCAGCAACGAGGTCTGGGCATTTGTGATTGGTGTGGATGCCCTCCTCAGGGCAGGAATGATAGTAAGATAAGAACATGGCCAGGTGGGCTAACACAGCATGTAGAAGCCCGTGTCTGAGGAGGCTGGGCAAGGAGGCTGAGCCTCAGGTGTAGCCACGGTCATGGATACCTGCGTACTGAAGCCACTCAGCATAACAACCACTAACATCTGTGTAGTACTGTCATAAAACAAGTTCCAAAAAATATTTTTAAAATTTCACCTGCTCTCTGCCAGGTATGTTATACCTTCTACTCTTATTCACAGATTATGTCTTATTAACCCATTTTACAGATGGGCTCAGGAGAGGTAAGCCTGAGGTCACACTAAAGGTAGAAGAGTCAGGATTCTAGGATAATTTCATCCCCCAGACCACAGCACGATTGATGTTTCGGGCTGGATAATTCTCTGTTGTGTGAGATCATGCTGTGCATTGTAGGATATTTAACAGTGTCTCTGGGCCTGTCTGCACTAGCTGCTAGTGGCACACACACACACGCACGCACACACTAGCTGTGACGTAACAACCAAAAATGTCTCCAGAGACTGCCAGATTTCTCCTGGGAGCAAAGTTGCCCTCTGATAAGATCCACTGACTTAGACCAAACTAAATCCTCCCATCACCTCTGTGAATAGGAATCCTGTTTGTCCCCAGGGTACAGATGTGGAATTTCAGGCTCCTAAAGAGTTCATAAACTCTGTTTAGCAAGTATTTATGGAACCGACATGGAGAGGAGACCTCCAAGCTGCACCTGATCCCGGAAGTCTTTGTGGAAGAGCTAGGATGTAATATTTAGTTAAGACTGTAAATATCAAGTGCCTAGTCACATGTTACAAACCATAACTGATATAAATAAAGCAATAGCAAGTCCCTCCCCTCAATAAGCTTACTGTTATATTAGAGAGAGAAAACTAACCCTTACAAAACAATTAGAAAATGCAGGACTGGTATCAATATTTTTGAGTATCTACTAGGTACCAGGCGTTCGCTCCACGGCTAATTTCATTTAGTCCCTCACTGCACTACTCTGAAGGAGGCACTCGTATTACCTTCCATTTTACAGATGGACAAACTGAGGTTCTTACAGGGTAATAATATGTTCAGGTGAAAAAGCTGGATTTACGCTTAGGTCTGATTGGATGTGAGTCTCCACCTTGCTGCTCTCCTTGATTTATTAAAGACCGTTTTGACGAAGAACCGGATGGTAAGGCTCAGAGAGGAAGCCTTCACCCACGTCTGCAGAGAAAGTACATTTTTAACTCCGAAACTGTTCATGGTGGAGTAGGAAACCTCAAGAATCTATTTTATATGCCTTTGTGGAGTCATTTTTGCGAGAGAAAGACACAGAGACAAATGGAGAAAGCAAGAGAGATTCTCTGCTGCAGCGTCTCCTGGGAAATAAAAAGGCAAACACCCGAGGCCACGTCTGGAATCCCAGAGCGGGGCTGGGAGGTCTAGGTTCCCCGGGCCTGGTGGCGGTGGCGGGTCCCCTGCGGTCCAGAGCAGGCCGCGCGCGCCCTCTGCTGGCAACTCCAGAGAACGCGCCTCTGCTTTGAAGTCCCGCCCCGCTGTGCTTAGGACTCGGCGTGCTCAGCGCCGCGGGGAGCTGAAACCCAAGGAAGCTTTGGCAGCGAGATCTTGTTAGAAAAATTACACTGTGGCATTTTGTTCCTGAAGGAATCTGATAATTGTAAGCAACATCAGGATTGCTGAGTTAGGGACGCAGAATAGCGGTAGTTGAGAGCGAGGACTTCGAAGTCAGGAAAATGTGAGTTGGGTTCTCAGTGTCTCCTGGAGAAGTTAATCACCTGCGCCGGGCCTCGCTGTCCCCCTCTGTAAAGAAAATCCCCTTCTGAGAGCTCTTGCGAGGATGGATGAGATGATGCATGTAAAGTGCCTGGTTCACAACTCCACTCTCCCCCCGCCCAAAAGAACCCTCAATCATTAGTAGCTATCATAATTAATTAATATCTTTCTCCAAGCTCCCTTTTATTGTGTGGCCTTTGCTTGGGACGTCACGTGGACTAAAAATCTTTCTCGTTGGCCATTTATTCCAGGGTCGTTTTAGCATCAACCTTTACGGAACCGGCCTGTCTCTAACTGAATCTGCCAGATGGATCTCCCAAGGGAATTATGCCGTCTCTGACATTAAGAAGTCGCCGGTAAGGTTACCGATGGGTTGGGGGCTGGGTTTTGTTTTCTCTTCCTTCCTCCCTCCCTGTGAGGCGGTGGTGCTAAAAGTAACCGGTGTGCTTTCCCACTTTCTCAAACCATTTTACAACGTATCAGCAAGAAAATTTAGGACATAAATCGAAGGTTGAAGCGTGTACAGGTGCGCGGAGCAGAGAGTCTTGCTTTCCTTCTGGTGAATTCCTCCTGGAGATGTGAACCTGTGAACCATTGGAGCAATTAGGAGGATGCCTAACTAGGAAGCTGAAAGTAGCCAGTGTGGCTCAGACACCTTGCAGTTAATTAGCCAACATGCAATTCACCTAGGTGAGCTTAGGGAAAGTGATGTCAGTCTGTTTCAGAAGAATTGAAACACAAACAGGGCTGGAAGAAGGGGTAATTCATGAGGAGGGTTTCTGGAGAATTAAGAGAAACACAGGCTCTCCAAGTCGGCTTGTCAGGCTCTAAAGTCTTGCTGCTCAAGGTGGGATCGATCCTCGACAGAGCACCCACATTGCCTGGGATCTTGTTGACAATGCAGTTTCTGGGACCCCAGAGCTTCTGAGCAGGACCTGTAGCTGAACAAGGCCCCAGATGGCTCCTGAGCTCAGTACAGCTTGTGACGCTCTGATCTGCGTACTGTTTCTCAGCGTGGGTGTATATAAGAATCACTTGGGAAGGTTTAAAATACATGTGCCCGGGCCCTACCCGGATTCACTGAAGGGGAATCTTTGGGGAATTTGAAATTCCCCAGGTGACTCTAATGCATAAGCGGGGGCAGAAAGCACTGCCCTTTGCAGCCTAGAAGTTGCCGCGATGTGGGGAAGGAGCCTGACCCGCAGGCAAATGTAAAACTTATGGGGTGTGGCCTGTGGCCCCAGTCCTGCCTCAGCTGTGAGCTCTGCCTCCCGGTCTCAGGAAAGTGAGTAAGGGAGGAAAAAGAAGAGGATTGGAAAGTGTGGTGTTATTCCAAGGTGAGGTTGCCAGACAAAATATAGGATGCCCCGTTAAATGTGAATTTCACATAAACAAGCAAGATTTCTTTTTTTTTACTTTAATCATGTCTGAAACATTGCATGGGACATACTTATTCTAAAAAAACAGTATGTGTTGTTTATCTGAAATTCACATCTGACTGGGTGTCTGGTATTTTTATTTTCTAAACCCTATCAAAATCGGAACATAAGGAAACAGCTCAGTCAAGCTGCTTCCACCAAGGAAGGGAAGGAACATCAATTATGACGTCTGGGGGAAATCTCAGAGGTTCCTGATCCCTTCTTTTAGCTTCCAGTGTTAAATTTGTGTCTTTGGGGGAAAAAAAACAAACAAAAAAATCTCTCTCACTCCCTCTTTTCTCTAAGCCAATCAGCTCCTTCAAATCTGATTAACTAAATGACCATATCGATTGCTTATAAATTGATCATTAAAATTTGTTTCTTGTACTGAAAGGGATAAAGATAGCTGAGAGACAACACACGTGCTTTAGGATGTGTGCTTTACACTGTCCTGAAATTAAGTTCTTCCCTGCTCCTACTATATATTATGTTTCAGTGACTGAGAGAAACAAACAAAAAAATTAATTGGCCGAAACGCGGTCAGACTTAAAGCATGATTATATAGAAAGCCATCTGTGTAAACTGTAATCTAAGTTTCAGTTCTGTTTGTTAGTTGTCATTACTGCAGTTTTCATCCAGAACCGAACAATATAATTATAGCCGGGAGCGCCACCTTGTGGAGACAAAGATTACTGCCCTGCCAAGACGGGCTGGCTGTTTCCCCAGCTTTTGGGGGATTACGCCTGTGTTGAAGGGAATTGGTTTCATAATTGCCTGTCAGCACTTTTTTTTTTTTTTTTTAAATCTTGGTGTTCCGTGACAGCTCAGAGAGCCTGAGCTCAAAATTAATCTCAAGGGTCTGTCGAGCACTCCTTATGAATCCCCAGGAGCCAGAACTGAACAATCCCTAGCTCCTAGCAGCCCCGAGAAATGATGCTTTGTGTGCCTGACCTGCTACGCGGTCCACAGAGCAGCATCCCCTAGGGATACTCCATGAAAATAGGCTCCCGCAGGCAAAGACACTTGGGAAAATTGTATATATTTTTTCCTTCTTGAAGAGTCGCAGTAAGCAGGTGTGTATTTTAGGTTGGAATAAAGTATACAGGAGGGAAACCTGTGTGGTTTTATTCAAACCAGCATTTCCCTAAATCATTCGTTCTCAAACTTGGGCCAGGACTTGCTAAAACACAGCCAGCCTGGGGAGGGGCCTGAAATGTACACTTTCAACAGTTTCACAGGTGATGCCGATGCCCTGGTCTGGGATCACATTTTAGGAACCACTGACCTAAGTTAAACCAACCGCAGAGCCTTCTTCTCAGAGTTATACCTTTTAATTTCCCTGAATTACCAGTGGTTCACGGAACACACTTTGGAAAACTGTGTAATGTCCTGCTCCCACCATGACTGAGCACCGTCTTGCTTCTGAGGGACCGAGGCTGGTGTCCTCTGTGGCACGCAGATCCTGGCCCGTCCTAAGCCCTTCTCCAAATAGCCCTGATTTGATTCACCCGTCACATCATCACTCTCACTTTCCTGCACTTTTCTGCTGGGAGCTACAGAGAGAAAAACACAACGAAACCCTCCATTTTCCAAAGCCGCTTGGCGATAAAATGCTTTCCCCAAGCGAAACTAAAGGAAAACTCTAGTCATTCAGGGTAGAACTGAATTACCAGAACCATGTGCAGGGCAGGAACGTGGTCTCACGAGCAGGAACAAACCTGGTAAAAACAAGACCCAGTGTCAAGGTTCATTCTTGGCTGCCTGTATGTGTATAAGAATAATGATTTTTGTTATTGAAATAGCGCCTACGTATTGGCCAATGTATATGCATTCAGTCCCGTTCCTCCAGCTTTCTCATCAGATTCTTGGGAGGGTACTGAAATCAAAGCCTACAGAGGCTGCAGAGTATAGAGGTTAAGCCCCAGACCCTTAAGTCAGATCGCTGGACGTGCTGTTACTAGCCTTGCCACCTTGGGCAAGTTATTTAACTTCTCAGGGGTCTCAGTTTCTTCATGCATAAAATGGGGACCCTGGTGGTCCTTACCCAGTTGGGTTCTCGCGGAGCATAAATGAAATAGGGAGATAAAGCTGTTTACATGTCACTGGGCAGGCAGCAGGGGCACAGTAAGTATTAGCTGTTAATGTTACAACATTTTCATAGACCTGAGGCTTGCCTTAAGGTTGCAGGATTGGTCAAGGTGATGAAGGAAGCAGGCTTGCTAGCAATGGAAGGACAAGGGACTACAACCTGAGCAGAGGCTGAGCCTGGACCTGGCTGGCCCCCACTGCACCGTGTGGATTTTGTCCATGTGGGCCCTGCCTCACCTGGGAGTAAGGCATGTGGGACGCCCCCTGGACCCAGGGATGGACCTCTAGACAGATGCTTCAGCTGTACCGGCTCGACTTAGGGATACCAAGTTTCTACTCTGCTTGTGTGTGAGGGGCAGCCAGACAGAAAGGGGGGCTTGGCCCGGCTGTGAGATTGGAGAGGACAGCTTGGCGTTCTGAGCTCCTTTGCCGGTGATATTCTGTACATCCTCACCTCATGAATGTGCTCAGGATGGGAAAGGGTCCTCAGGCCCCATCCGGACGATCCCCCCACCCCCAGAAAGATGCCCCCTCTCAGAGCTGTTGTCTGGCCTTCTGTCCAGGAGGAGGTACCGGAATGGCCTTCCGAGCCAGGCACAGTGAAGGGAGCCATTTCGGCAGGATGGGAGAGGTGCCCTCAGGTCTCTGTGCTGCTTCGTGTACCTGGGGGATGGGCAGGGTCCACAGAGAGCTGGGGACCTGTGTTTCTGAGGTACCTGGTCTTGGGGCCCAACGGTCATTTCTTATTCTAGGGGAAGAGCTGTAAATGGAAGAATTGCTTTGAAATTAAAAATTAATGAAAGTTGCATTACCGTGGGGGAGATGGACTCAGTGCCTATCTTTTAATCTTTAGTTCATTTGCAGCCGGTGGAGTTAAGGTCACGTGATAAATACCTGTGTGTGTGCGCGCACATAGCAAGCATAGTATCAGTCCTCGTTTATCTACCATAAGCTGCCTCCTAACCCACAATTCATTTGTGAAAACCCAATTATCCACCAAGTATGAAAATCATATTACAGACAAGTAGAGTGAAACTACCTTTTATAGATGTGTACATTTTATTCTGTACGAACCCATAGAAGTTAGATGTTTATACATATATTCATATATGTAAGTGTGATTTGGACTATAGTCGGAAAAAAAAAAAAAAAGTACTGGGTTTTATGGGCCGTTTCATCCCCAGCATACTCCAAAGAAATGTAGATAAGCACATTTCAATCAAAGATGTGTTGGCTTTGCTAAATTACATGAGTCAGCCTACCTTGGTCATATTGACTGCCAAAAGCAGAGAAAGGAGTGAAAAGTATGAACTATAAACTCTTCCTTTTTTTTTAGTAAATTTATTTATTTATTTTTGGCTGCATTGGGTCTTCGTTGCTGCGTGCGGGCTTTTCTCTAGTTGCGGCGAGCAGGGGCTACTCTTTGTTGCGGTGCGCGGGCTTCTCATTGCAGTGGCTTCTCTTGTTGTGGAGCACGGACTTTAGGCACGCAGGCTTCAGTAGCTGTAGCACGCGGGCTCAGTAGTTGTGGTGCATGGGCTCAGTTGCTACGCGGCATGTGGGATAAAAAAAAAAAAAAGTACTGGGTTTTATGGGCCGTTTCATCCCCAGCATACTCCAAAGAAATGTAGATAAGCACATTTCAATCAAAGATGTGTTGGCTTTGCTAAATTACATGAGTCAGCCTACCTTGGTCATATTGACTGCCAAAAGCAGAGAAAGGAGTGAAAAGTATGAACTATAAACTATTCCTTTTTTTTTAGTAAATTTATTTATTTATTTTTGGCTGCATTGGGTCTTCCTTGCTCAGTGCGGGCTTTTCTCTAGTTGCGGCGAGCAGGGGCTACTCTTTGTTGCGGTGCGCGGGCTTCTCATTGCAGTGGCTTCTCTTGTTGTGGAGCACGGACTTTAGGCACGCAGGCTTCAGTAGCTGTAGCACGCGGGCTCAGTAGTTGTGGTGCATGGGCTCAGTTGCTACGCGGCATGTGGGACCTTCCCGGGCCAGGGCTCGAACCCGTGTCCTCTGCATTGGCAGGCAGATTCTTAGCCACTGTGCCACCGGGGAAGCCCTATAAACTGTTCTTAATGGAACAGAGGTCATTCATTTTAATTATATGTAATAGCTCAAACTCTACTAACAAAATATTTATAGAAAAGAGATTTCTAGAGGGCTTGCTTTAATGAAGAAATAAAAATGCTTTCCAATTAGTGTTTCATTGTATGGGAGCGGGTGCTTCAAAAGTGCCGGGGAAAAAAAAAAAAGTGCTGGAAAACATCCGTTTTTCTCTGAAATAGGCACTGTTTCCATGACAATCATGTATTTGCTATTCATTTTCTCAGTATATTTTTTTAATTCTGTAATAGAAATAAGTTTTAGTTCAGGCTTTACCTAAATCAAATTGAGTCCTAGTTAATGCAATAACATGAACATTGCAGAGCTAGTATCAGCGATTTTGTCATTACTCAGGCTGCTCCTCACCTCCATGAACAGGCTATGATGGTAATCCACACATAAAAAACACTTTTACGACAATGATCGCTAATACTTATAGAGTACTACATTAGGCCAACTGCTATGCTGAGCACTTTGTATGCTTCCTTTCATTTGCAGCAAACCTACAAGGGGAGACTCATATTATCCCCATTTTACAGATGCACCAGGAAACTGAGGTTTAAAGAGGGGTTTTTTTGTTGTTTTTTTTGTTTTCTTGCGGTACGCGGGCCTCCCACTGTTGTGGCCTCTCTCGTTGCGGAGCACAGGCTCCGGCCGCGCAGGCTCAGCGGCCGTGGCTCACGGGCCCAGCCTTTCCGCGGCATGTGGGATCTTCCCGGACTGGGGCACGAACCCGTGTACCCTGCATCGACAGGCAGACTCTCAACCACTGCGCCACCAGGGAAGCCCTAAAGAGGTTATTAAAGACATGATACAAGCCTGAGGCAATCTGATCTCTGCTGCCAGAGCAGGAAGAGTTTGGGTAAAAAATAAGCTTTGATGAGACAAAAGACATTCCTACTCTGTCAGCATCCTTAGGGCCACCAGATGTACACTTCAGCTTAGGGAAAAAGTTCCTGGCTAGAAAACCAGTTGTTCTGGCATCAAATCTAGTTGGTAATATCAGACTAGCTCCAAAACTAACAGGGGTCCCTAAAACCAAGACCAAGTAGGGTGATAGAAATCGATCTCCCAACTTAACCTCACTCATAATCAAAAACATACAAACTTTTAAAAGAGTAGAACTATTTTTTCTGTTTGTTTTTCTGCAAAATGGGAAAGTTTCTTCTTTTTCCTTTTCTTTTTCTTTTTTTTTTAAGTGAGAGTATCCATTATTTTCAAGAGACTTTCATAGTTTGACCATATGAATCAAATACAGCCCAAAGATATCCTGAAATGCATGCACAAGTATGGTTCACACCACTGTTAGTCCCAGTAGAGGAAAATGTAAAACACCTTAGATGCCAAACCTTGTTCAGCAATCAGGGGTAGGGGGTGGCTCATAGGACATGGTAATTTTCAGACGGGGATATGGGGCCTCAATGAAACAAGGAGCTTTTCATAGCACAGGGAAGCACTGAGGGGACTGACTAGCAGGGCCATCTGGATTGCAGTTCACCAAGAAGAGTGTACCTGTTCAGCCTTCTTCTTTCACTCATTCACCAGATGTGTATTAAAACCGTCATGAGCCACACACAGCTAGCTTCTGGAAACCCTCGGATTTTAACAAGGCACTGGCCTTGCCATCATGGGGCTTACATTCTAGGGGGAAGACAGACATAAAGAGAGAACTACCCCATGTTATAGGGTGCTGTGCAGCAGGTAACTGCGTCAGAAAGGTTTCTCAGGGGAAGTGGCCTCTGGGCTGGGTTCTGAAGAATATACTGGGCAAAAGTTGGGTGGTCCAGTGCACACAGAGAGGGCGAGGGAAGAGAGTTCCAGTGAGAGGAGTAGCATGTGCAAAGGCCCTGTGTTATAAGAGGCACGTTAGAAGAGCAACCCAAAGAAATGCGGAGGAGCGGGAGTAGAGAGAAAAGATGAGACAAGACGAACCCAGACAGGCAGGCAGGGTCAGCCCGTACAAGGCTGGCGACCAGGGTTCAGCAAACTTTTTCTGTAAAGGACCAGCTAGTAAATATTTTAGACTTTGCCAGCCAAGAGGTAAAAACCATTGAGATTATATATGTATTTATATGACAAGAGCAAGAACAAATTGACATAAAAATTTTAGTGATTCAATTCAAAGTGTAATAATAACTGAGTATAAATTTTTGTTATCCAGATCTACCAAGGAAAAGTATGAAATATTGAGAGAGGACAACATTTTGCTTAATTAGTGTTCTCTGCTGTCAAAATTGATTCTAAATGTTTATTTGTTAATGCGGATCTGAAATGAGATTTTCTGTACTTCATCTTTATAATATTGTCCACAACCGTATCATTTTAATTGACCATATTCATGCCTTGGCAGGCGTTGGTAGAATTCTATTAGATTTTTCACTTGATATCTGCCTTTCAGCGTGTCATTACATTGCAGATGAATCACTTGTAATTAAAGGTGAGATGGAAGCCCCTCAATTACCTCATTAGATGGATTTTGAAATATGAAAATTTCCTTTGCGCTTACGTCCAAGTCCAAAAAATACTGCTGGAACTGTATTTCATGCTCAGAAAATATATCCACTATAAATGTACGTGGAATAGCGATAAAGCTTCTTGTTTTAACATTTGACAGAGTGGGAAGTGTGCAACCTGCCTTAACGTGATTTATGATTCAAACAATGTTATTGAAATGACTTTACCGCAGTATAACTTTTGCCTATAAGTGCAGTTTTTGCCTTGTAATTTTAGCTCCCATTCATTAAGAAACATTATCAAGTCAGTAGCAAAAGATAATGTCCAAAGCCATTAAGTGTTCAATGACAGTGATTGAGAACAGGTCTTCTTGTTCAGAAAATTTTTAATCCCAGCCCTGAGCTCAAAATCACAGTAAAACTTTACCACTGCTGAGTCATCAATCTGCTGTGTGTTAGGATAAGTCAGGGTACTCAGCTTCTGGTCCTGACCCCAAATTTCGAAAACTGATGCAGGTTAAGTTTATGATAGAAAAAGAAGTTTATTATTAACACCACCGGTTCTGTAACACCAGGTAGGTCCATGTATTTTCCACAATGAATAATCACAGGCTTTAAACATCTTCCATTTTCACAAGCTTTGTAAATCGGTCCGACTAAAGCTTTTCCCGCTCCGCCCATATTTCTTACCATGATTAGTTGTGAACGCATCTTAGCAGGTTACACTTCAGTTTTTCTGCGCTAGTGTTTTCTCAACCTCTTTGAAATACTTCCACACAGACCATTCCTGGAGACTAATTCTTTGATCACTTCAAACTCAGCATGGTCTCCTCAAATAAACAACTGAAGAGTATCAGTAAAATCTATGTCCTCACCAAAAACCAAAGGAAACCACTCCAGTTATTCGCTTTGTTTTTTAATTGATTATTGATACGGCTCCCAAATGTCATTAAATTGTTCAGCAACTGGTCTTACCAAAAGGATAACAGTCTTAAACAAGTTGCTTTTCTCTGGACACATTTCTTCAGCAATTACAATTAAACAAGATATCATTAACTCAAAGAAAACATTTATTTGTTTGGCTAACAAATGAGCCATTTGGAAACTTACACATTTTCATCTTTTATTCTTACTCATTTTGATTTTTTATTTTTGTGAAGAATTACACCATGGTGAGATATTCTGTTCTAAGTTTTCTAAATTCTTGACCGTTGCTCTCCTGTGAGTTGGGAATATTGTGACCATGCTGAACGTGGTGATGTTGGTATGTTGTATTCTCTTAGCACAGCTGCAGTGCCATTGCATGATGAACACAATGCTTTGCCATCTAAATGTGACAACAGAATAATCCACATGCTACTGTACCTTAAAAGTGCAATAGTCAGGACTTCCCTGGCAGTCCAGTGGTTAAGACTTCAGCTTCCAACGCAGGCGGTGCGGGTTCGATCCCTGGTCGGGGAGGTAAGAACCCACAGGCCTCATGGCCAAAAAAACCAAAGCATAAAATGGAAGCAATGTTGTAACAAATTCAATAAAGACTTTAAAAACTGGTCCACATCAAAAAAAAAAAATCTTAAAATAATAAAGTGCAATAGTGAAGTCTACTTTTGTCTTCTTTTCTTGTTTTGACATATACTGGTAATAAAAGAAACACAAGGAAATGTTATGATACAGCAACAGTCACGACACTCGAAACGCTCTCACGTTGCACTGTGTCACTGTGACGTGTGTGCGGGGTGGCAGCGTGAGGCTGCAGGGGCCATCTTGACCACTCACCCCTGCGGTAGTAACTTGAAAGCAGCCACAGACATGAGGGAAATGAATGAACGTGCCTGTGTTCCAATAAAATGTTATGGACCCTGAAATTTGAATTTTATATCATTTCCACATATCAAGAAGTAGTATTCTCGGTTTGCTTCTTAGCTATAAAATATAAATGCTGTTCTTAACATTGGGAGCTACATCAATAATCAGTTAAAAAGCAAAGAACTTCCCTGGTGGCGTAGTGGTTAAGAATCCGCCTGCCCAGGGGACGTGGGTTTGAGCCCTGGTCTGGGAAGATCCCACACGCCACTGAGCAACTAAGCCCGTGCGCCACGACTACTGAGCCTGCGCTCTAGAGCCCATGAGCCACAACTACTGAGCCCACGTGCCACAAATACTAAAACCCATGGGCCTAGAGCCCGTGCTCTGCAACGAGAGAAGCCACCGCAGTGAGAAGCCCGCGCACCGCAACGAAGAGTAGCCCCAGCTCGCCCACGCACAGCAACAAAGACCCAACACAGCCAAAAATAAGTAAATAAAAATGAATTTATTTTTTAAAAAAAGCAAAGCAGTTCTTTTGAGTGGTTTCCTTTGGTTCTCGATCAGTAGGTAGATTTTACTGCGACTTTTCAGTTGTTTATTTGAGAAGACCATGCTGAGTGTGAAGGGACCAAAGAATTAGTCTCCATGAATGGTCTGTGTAGAAGAAGTACAGGTAAATTACACTTCAGTTTCTCTGCCCTAGTGTTTTCTCATTCTCCAAGAGGATGTAATCTGCGAAGATGTGGGCCATACAAAAACAGGGACCCACAGGCCATCATTCATCAGCCCCTACTTTAGACCATGGTGAGGATGTTGGGCCCCACTTCTATTCAGAAGTGCTACCTACTGTGTGTACAGGAATGATTTCCCTAAAAGCCGGTGCAAGCCCTGGAAACATATGAGCCAAGCAGGTGAGCTAAGATGATGCATCTTTTTTTTTTTTTTTTTTTTTTTTTTTTATTTTTTTCAAATGGGGCTAC
>NW_020173377.1:11788004-11795271 GCF_003031525.2 Neophocaena asiaeorientalis asiaeorientalis | reverse complement strand
GCATTCATTTTTTTTTTTTTTTTTTTTTTTTTTTTGATGCATCTTTTTGCAGGACGGTACCCGGGTCGTAGGGAAATGCGGTGGTTACTGTGGAAAATGTGCTCCATCCTCTGGCACTGGCCTGGAGGTTCGAGTTTTATAGTTACGGTAAGTGTCTGTCTGTCCCTGACTCTGTCTCATTCTTTCTGTACCTAATGATTAGCAGATGTGGGCGGTCGTTTGCCCCTAGGCAGGTGAAGCTGACTCAGTGCTATTTGCTCATCTATCCTCGTGTGCCTGAGGCTGTCTGTTCTCCATTCTTGGACGTGCAGTCCCTAGATGTCCTGTACCAGATTCCTCTGTAGTGCTTATTAAAAGTGCTGCTTACTGGGCTCCATCTCTAGAAGTCCTGCTTCATTAAGTCTCTGGTGGATCCAAGAACCTGTATTTTTAATGCAGGGAATTCTGATGCAGGTAACTCACAGATCACCCTTTGAGAAATAACTGCCAAGGAGTGTTCCAAGTGTAATATAAATGACGTTCATTAAGCCCTGACTGTGTGTCAGGCACCGTGCTGAGCGCCGGGCAGGCATTATTTCAGTGAATCCTCACCACAAAGCCACAGTCTGGGGCTGTTATCCTCATTTTACAGACGGAAGCTGAGATCCACAGCAGTTAAGTAGCTGGCTTAAGGTCAGATGGATTCCCTTGGCAATAACCCAGGAGTGTCCTACCCCAGAGCCTCTCAGTGAATGTACTCTTCCGCACGCTTGTAACTCACAGTGTGATCCAAGGACCAGCGTGATCTGCATCGCGTGGGAACTTACCAGGAGTGCCGAATCTCAGGCCTCCTTCTAGACCTACAGAGTCAGAATCTGCACTTTTAACAAACCCGCAGGAGAGTCGTGCCCGTTAAAGTTTGACAATTCCTGGCGTAACTAGTATGCCAGCAAGTTGTCCCTCTGCTGGGCAGAGGACTGAAGTGATCGCTCTTTTTCTCATCCCAGTGCCTTTTACGTACAAGGGCTCAGCCAACTAGGGCGACCCTCCTACAACTTCCCTCAAGCTTCCAGCAGCCCATTACCCCGTTAGGCTCTTCAGGATCCTGGCAAAGCAATACCCAGTTGACACTTCTGTATCAGTGTCAATGTTTAATTAAAAATCCATATTCAACCTTATGATCTCCAATTAGGATTATTTCCACTTCAGGAGGCCACAGGGGGGAAAAAAAAGAGAGAAAGAAAAAGAAACTTACTGTCTTCAGTAACTGAGATGTCCAAGAGGTGGCTGACTTCAGGCATGGCTGGATCTAGACGCTCAGAGTCATCAGGACTCTTTCTTTCTCCATCCATCAACAGTGCTTGCTTCTTAAGTGGCCTCATTCTCAGGCAGATCATCTCCTCCACACCATGGTCCCTGGCAGTTCTAGGCTTACATCATCTTTACAGCTCACGGCTCCAAGTAAATGCTCATCTCCGGCATCTGTTCTGCACAAGAACTCTGGCTCTGATTTGTCACATGGCCATTTCCAAACCAATCACAATGTCCCGGAGACTGGGATCATATACCCACCTAGAGTCGGGTGACTGACTGACAGCTTCATTCGGAAGAGGGATGGTTGCCAAAGAACCAGAAGGAGTTTATCAGAAAAGAGGGGAGAGAGGCAGGCAGAGTCAGCAGGTATCCATTAGAGATTCCCATTCAATATGTATTTTATATATTTTATATCCAATAAAGTAAATTTTATATGTATTTTATGTACAGTAACATTTGAGTGAGCACAGATACATAACATTTACGTGCATGTATAAAAAAGGCTAGAAGGAAATACAACAGTATTTGAAGAACATTATCTCAGGTTGGGGGAATCACAGGCTAATGGTTTTTATTTTATTCTCTATACACCCCTGGAATTTCCATGTTTCTTGTAGCAAGTGTTATTTTTTAAATCCAGAGAAAATAGTAAGTGTTATTTTCAAGTTCTATATGTACAGATTTATGGTTTACCTTCTCTTGACTTATGTCATTTGAGACAGAAGATTTACATTTCCTGGTTGGTTCATTTGTTTTCAGGTGCTCTGAAGAGGAAGCCGTTATGGGATGGATGAAGGATAGTGATGAAATACCTCCACCTTAAAATTTGGGTGTGTGTGTGTGAGCGTGTATGTGTGTGAGGACTTGTATGCCTGTGTGTGTGTGTACATATGCATATATATATACGTATATACACACATATATACACATGTATATATGTGTGTGTATATAAATGTGGGAAATCCTTATGATGTAAAGTTTAATATTTATGTTTGAAATTATTTATTGTGATGTAATATTTTTGTACGTAAAATGATTCTTTTATGACTGCCTTTCACGTTATTTTGTCCCCTGCAGTCAGACCACTGCATTTTACGTACTCTACATTATATGTAGTACTTTGACAAAAGTGATCCTTCATTATCACGGTACACTATTGTTTACTTTCTATCTGTAAATGTTTTATTGTTACTTTTTTAAAACCGTAATTTTTTAAAAAAAAACAACCTAGCCGCCATCAAGGTGCTACAAGAATCGTATGAGGATATTTTTGGCATTTCTAGGAACGTATCATTAGCCAATCAGTAATTCAGTGATGTCACAGTTTGTACCAGCTATTAATTATGTTAAATATCTATTCAGTTTCATGTGATCTCTGGGAAAAAAGTCGCTGCCTTGGTGCTAATGTTGTATGTATTTAAGTGATCATCAGACTCAGAAATGTAAACGCTTTTAATAAAAGGGAGAAGCTAAAGGACAACTTCCAGTGGACAGAATCACTTGGAAAAAATAAGACCAACTGTTTACCCTTGTTTTTGGACATGCCTTTTTGGGAAGAGAGTTGGACTTTGTTCTTCTTGTTGTTATTCTTATCGATACTTTACTTCAGTTCATGGTGCCTTGGTCTCTCTGTGGTTAAATGGAGGGTCCCCCAAGCAGCTTCATTACAGAGTGACATTGAGCAAATGAGAGCCGCTCAGCGTTTTGCCAAGGTATTCTGAAATGGTGTCTGTGTTAACAGTTGCGACAGAGGATGCGCAGGGTGGGGGTGACCTTCGACACCTCAGCACACCTGGAGAAACTCAGAACCGGATTCTTAGTCATCAGGATTGACTTTTGTATGAAAATATTAGCTGGTGACTTGACGCCTTTGAGCCCTGAGCCTGAAACCCTGCCAGTGTCCATGGCTGCTGCAGTAATTGGTGGCCTTTATGAGAAGAAATGAACTGTGGAGTACAAGATGCCTGAGTCTTTCTCATCGCCCATTAATCTTTGGATTCCATTCATCTTTGGAAGTCCTGTTTTTTTTCTCCTTTCCAAAATGGAAGTGCCAAAGCCGTGGTCTTTCTGCCCTTCCAGCCTGATTGAAGAAAGGTCATGGCCCATGTCAGACACTCGATTTGAGGAGCCCTCCCATTTCCAAAAACCAAAGAGATTAGGAGAAACCTGGCAGTATTCCCCAAAGCCAAACAAACTCCAGAGTGCTCCAGGAAGTTATATCAATATATGAATAAGTGTTATCCTCCATTATTAATACATTGTGAAAATATACTATGAATAAATACCATGACCACATCCAAACATTTGTGTTTCACATGGTTTCTGGACTCTTGATTCAAATTGGAATGAACATATCTCTAGTTTTTAAGATTTCCAGATTGAGAAGAAATGCAGACTTTCTTAATCCCATTGATTGTGTTTGTCATTCTGGAGACAGATAAAGAATGGGGACTGTCCCCAAGGTTTGTCTTTTCATCACTTAAATCAGTTGAAGTGGTTATTCTGAAACTTAGAGACAGAAACCTCTTGTTTGTGTGATGGGGAACAAGTGAGCAAACAGAAGAGGAGATTTGAGTGGGGTTTGGGGGCTTAATTGTTAATATTATGTAACAGTAGTTTCTATTCTAGAGACTGACGGTGTCCTGGGAATTGAGAGCTTTCCAAAGAAATCTAATGAACAGCTAATAGTAAGTGAATATCCACCATATGCCGGGGCCCTTTACTAAATTGTTTTAGCTCACTCTTAGAACCACCAAGTGGAGCAGGTAATAGACTTGCCATCATTTTTTGTATAAGGAGACAGAGCCCTCAAGATACACATGGGCCCAAGGTCACATACAGTGAATAAGTGACGGTCTCAGAAAGAACTTTGGCTCTGATTGGGTTACATGACTTCTTCTGGACCAATCACATTGTCAAGACGGCTGGGATTATGTGCCCACCTAGAGGCACGTGATCACCAACTTCAGGTGAAAGACCAGCTGTCCCAGAAGAGAAGGGTTGTGTTACCAGAAAAGGGTAGATGGTATGGAGCCAGGCAAAAGCAACACATATCCACAGGAGATTCCGTGTGTGTGTATGTGGTTGCAAGCACATGCATGTGTGCAAGTATAAAATCTCCAAATCCCATAGCTCACACCATAGGTCCATAGTTCCTTGTCACCCCTCAGCTTCATCTGAGACTTGGGTTCTAGTCCTTTCTCTGACATCTAGTAACTGTAGCATCCTGAACCATAGTAGGATAAATATCTGTAAAATGAGGCTATTGAAATGCCTCCTATCTACCTTGCGGGCTTGTGTTTTCTATAGCTGCACTCAAAATACACATCCGCACATTTAAGCCGACGGCGTGAAAGCCGTGGGTTCTGTATCAGTTAGGAATTGCGTTCAGCTGATAATTACAGAGACCCGACTGCAACGGCTTACACGTTAAAGAGTGTATTTCACTGTTATATTCAAGAGGCCTGGAGATAGGCGATCCAGGGTTGGTATGGCAGCTCCACAAACTCCTCAGGGACATAGTTTCTTTATCTCCTTCTCTCCTCAGTCCTCCCTATTTCCATATGGCTGCTAGAGCTCCAGCAATCACTCCCAAATTCTAGGCAACAAAAATAAAGGAGTGGGGGAAAGGGTAAAAAGTAGCCTGGTCCCAGCTTTCTACTCTGTGAAAGAGGTTTTCCAGAAACCTCACCCAACAAGTTCCACTTATATCTCCTCAGCCAGAATTGAGTCCTGTCTTACACCTAGGCTGCAGAAGCAGTGGAGATGTAGGGTTATTTCACAGAGTTTATTGCCAAACTAAATAAAATGAGGGATCTGTTCCCGGAAGACGAAATAGACTTAAGAGAAGCAATTAGAAGTCTCCGCAACAGGTTCAACTACACTGACAAGAGGGAATGGTTTGGAAGCAATTATCATAAAGTAAGCAAGAGATAATAGGATCTGGGCTGGAGATGTGACCATTGTAATGGCAGAAAATTATAGAGTGATAGAGGTGGTAAAATTAACAGGAGCTGACAGTGGGTAGATTCGGGGTGGACTGTGGGAGAGAAGGCACTGATCAGAATTCAAAGATGAGGTTTCATTTGCCTGAAAATACAACCAGGGTGTTAGAAAGATGAATGTTTGGATGGGTGAATGCACAGATATAATCTATTAGATTCTGTTCATTCTTTATATCTTTATAGCACCGTACAGATTAAATATTGTCTTTGTGTTCTTTTCACTATTTATCCAAATAGTATTTACTGCACATCTACTGATTTCCAGTCATTGTTCCGGGCACTAGGGGTGCAGCAGTGTTCAGTTGATCCTTGAACAACACAAACTTGAACTGCACAGGTTCGCTTAGGCGTGGATAGTTTTCAATAGTAAATGCTACAGCACTGCCTGGCCTGGCATTAGTTGTATCTACAGCTACGGAAGAACTGTGGATACAGAGAACACAGTAAGTAATAGGTGGATTAACCCCCGTGTTGTTCAAGTGGCAGCTGTATTAGGGTACAGGCTAAGAGTCTGTGTCAGTCCACTGGGGCTGCCATAACAAAACACCGCAGTGTGGGTGTTGTAAACAACAGAAATTGTATTCTCTCATAGTTCTGGAGGCCAAAAGTCCAATATCAAGGCACCACCAGGGTTGATATCTAGTGAGGCCTCTCTTCCTGGCTTGTAGACAGCTATCTTCTCACTGTGTCCTTTCCTTGGTGTGAGCATTGAGAGAGAGAGAGAGAGAGGTGTGTCTTCCTCTTCTTATAAGGATACCAGTCCCTGTTGGATAGGGCCCCTCCTTTATGACCTCATTTAACCCTTATAATCCATATCTCCAAGTTCCGTCATATTTGGGGTCAGGGCTTCAACATATGAATTTTGGGAAAACACAATTCAGTTCATCACAGAGCTGTAAGAAAGAGACCCCAAAATAAGACTGACATTTATTTTTCTCTCGTTCGCCGTGTAGAAGTCAGCAGGCAGCTGGCCTGCTACGTGACTCTGTTCTGTATGTCTTCAGAGGACTTGGGCTCCTTCTGTTTTGTGGCCTGGCCTTTCTCGAGGTGGTGTCCTTATGTGGCTCATCCTCACTATGTCTGTGTCCAGTCTGCAGGAAGGGGCCGGTCATTTTCAGGCAATACCTGAAAATTTTAAAATGACTTTAAAAAAAATTTTTAATACTGGAGTATAGTTGATTTACAATATTGTGTTAGTTTCAGGTTTACAGCAAAAGTGATTTAGTTATACATATACATTTATCTCTTCTTTTCCAGATTCTTTTCCCATATAGGTTATTACAGAGTATTGAGTAGAGTTCCCTGTGCTACACAGTAGGTCCCTCTTGATTATATATTTTAAATACAGTAGTGTGTATATGTTAATCCCAAACTCCTAATTTATCCTCCCCAGTCCCACCTTTATCCTTTGGTTACCAGAAGTTTGTTTTCTCAGTCTGTTTCTGTTTTGTAAATAAGTTCATTTGTGTCATTTTTTTTAGATTCCACATATAAGTGTTATCATATGATATTTGTCTTTCTCTGTCTGACTTCACTTAGTATGATAATCTCTGTATTCACAGTTTATTAGCAGTTGCTTAGGTGCAGAGCCTGATTTAGAAGCAAGAGGAAATGTGCTCTAGTTGGCAGCCACGTGCCCCGCTAATGCTGAGTGGAGGTGGGGCTTCCATGACTAAAAAGAAGGAGGGAAGGATGGCCCCTGGGCAGATTAGCTGCTCTGCCACAAGCAGTGAAGAAGACCCACAAGAATCTCTGCCCTTCAGAGCTTACATTTTAGTGGTGACAGATGAGAGAGAAAATGAACAAATAAACAAGTAAGGCACTCTGCAGTTCTTTTCCAGTAATAGATCTGAGCGTATTTTCCATGATAACCACCCCTATACCATCATGGCACGTCACGCTTCTCCCTGAATCCCAAGAACTTTCATACCCCAAAGCTTTCACACGTGTCTTTTTTTTTTTTTTTTTTT
>NW_020173377.1:11782494-11787964 GCF_003031525.2 Neophocaena asiaeorientalis asiaeorientalis | reverse complement strand
CGGGGCACGAACCCGTGTCCCCTGCATCGGCAGGCGGACTCTCAACCACTGGGCCACCAGGGAAGCCCCGTGTCTGTTTTTGCCTTAGCGTGTCAATGTTGCTTTCTCTTCTGATTCATACAAAAGTAATAAAGAGTAAGCAAAACCTAGTATGGTAAAGAAGTACCAGAGGGAGAAATAAAGGGAGAAGAAGGAGGGATGCCCGGCGGCACCCCAGGGTGAGCATGTTGCTGTTTTAAACAGGGTGGTCAGGAATTTCTTCTTTATGAACTTACATAGCACCTAACAAAGCCCTGGATCACCATAAAAGCCTGGCACCAACCGCAGTGGGTGTGGAAACTCTCTCTGCCACCGACAGATGGCCTGAGAGGTCCTGCTCTGTTATTTTGGTATCAAGTCTAGGCATTGCACTATTAAACCTGCAGTTTATTTCTGCTGGTATTTTAGAGGTGATTTTTCAGGGTGTGCATACAACCTTTAGAGGCCCTAGGCCCTAAAAAGTTTATGCTACTCCCCTTAAATATGTACCTCAGACCATGAATTTAGGGGTTTTTTTCCCCATGAAGACTATTTTTTAAAATAATACCAAATATGAATTTTTCCCCTGAAACCTGAAGACCATCTTTGGTGTAGCCCTAGGCACATGTTTTTTCTGTTCAGTAGGTGATACAGCCAATGTTATAGCATTATTAATTGCAGTGATTTCTGATAAGGACAGAAGGAGCAAATATTTAAAGTGCTAATAAAAAGGGCATTCAGTTACAAAGGAAAGAAGATAAAATTCCTGTATAACTTATACTATGTCACTTTACTAGGATTTAGAATCAAATGCCTTTCAGGCTGTTGATAGGAGAGTTACAGTTAGATCAGATGGTGTCTGTAGGTAGAAAAGACAATTAATATTCAGTTTATTACATTTACAAGTTCAAAAACCTAGCTCTTCCTTAAGCTTTGGAGCTCAGCTTACAAACCCTATTATTTTACTATTTATTTTATCAGCCTACTTTTTAGCAATTACTTTTTAAAAACTTTTGAACAATATTTTCTCCATTCGTCACTTACTCAACAAAAAGCCTTTAAATATTTTATATGTTATTTATATATTTCATGAAGTTTTCCTGTCTTAAGCCCTTTAATTATCTGACAGAGGTAAATATTTCTGAGTACTTAGATAATTTTTATAAATATAAAATATAAATATTACGTAAATCAGTGACCTTAAAGTTCTTTTAAATACTCCTAAGTGGCAAGTTGATTTAGAATGGTTTTAACTTAAAATTACAAATGAAAATCAAGTACTCAATGACATGTTTGTTTGGTTTTTTTTTTTTTTGCGGTACGCGAGCCTCTCACTGCTGTGGCCTCTCCCGTTGCGGAGCACAGGCTCCGGACGCGCAGGCTCAGCGGCCATGGCTCACGGGCCCAGCCGCTCCGCGGCATGTGGGATCCTCCTGGACCGGGGCACGAACCCGTGTCCCCTGAATCGGCAGGCGGACCCCCAACCACCGCGCCACCAGGGAAGCCCTCGATGACATGTTTTAAATTGGCCTTATAAGCTACTACTCTAATATTTCAGATGTTTAAAATTATGACAATTACATAAGCTATCAGATTTTCACATGTACCTAAAACCAAAAATCTTAATAGTGGTTCTGATTCCCTTAGACATTTTTATATTCTAAATCTTGCTCTTAGCGTGAGTAAAAGTTGTGAGCTCATCCAACTGTTGTAAAAAACCAGAGGTACCCCTCGAGCATAAGAGTTGGAACAGCAGAGACTGGGATGGTTTTTCTCATTCCATCTAGGGAAGACTTGTGTATTTTTTTTTTTTAAGCTGTAGATGCTCTTTAATGAGGATTAAATAGGAACAGGTGGGATTCGATAGAAAAGCATGTCAGCAAGGCCCTGGGATGCTCCCCAAGGCCGCCGGGCAGGTCCTGTACCAGCCCAGCACCTATCTTCTGGGGCTCCTGGGGCGCTTGCTGCTTCGGACTCAGGCCTGGGTCCCCAGAAAGCTGCTGTCCTCTGCTGGGCAGAGAGCTGCTCTGCGGCTCTTTATTTCCTGTTGCTGCCATAACAGATTACCTCAAACCAGCCTTAAAACAACATAGATTTATTATCTTATAGTTCTGAAGGTCAGACATCTAAAGTGGGTTAGTAGACCTGCATTCCTTCTCTGTTCTCTAGGGGAGAATCTGTGTCCTTGGCTTTTCCAGCTTCTAGAGGCTGCCTGCATTCCTTAGCTGGTGGCCCCTCCCCTCATCTTGGAAGCCAGTAGCGTAGCATCTTCCAGTCTCTGTGTCCCCTTCTACTTCTGCTTCCTTCATCACATCACCTTTTCCTAACTCTGACTCACTTGCCTCCTTCTTTTAAGGATCCTTGTGATTGCATTGGGTCCATCAGGTAACCCGGGATGATTTTCCCTATTTTAAGATCATTACCTTGAAATGATATCTGCAAAGTCCCCTGTCAAAAGAAAGGTCACATATTCCCAGATTTGGAAATTGGGATGTGGACATCATTGGGGTGGGAGTGAGGGGTCATTATTCTGTCTACTACATTTTCCACACATTTAAGGACTAGAGAGATTGGCCAGATGCTGATGTGATTGTCCAAATTCCCAATGAGCCACACTGACCTTTATGTCAGTGAACTTCAACTTCAAGAGAGGATGTTCCCATAGCCCATGTTCCCGGATTCAAATTCTACATATTACGTGATTTTTCCACCGGCATTCCAAACTCTATAACAGTTAGATTGCTTGATTGGCTTTGGCATGTGGCCCTTATATATATAGACATCTTCCTGTCTTGGTCCAAAGACTTTTGAACTTGTCAAGAATTTTGTGCTTTTGCATATGCTTCCCAGGAGATAGAATTCTTATGGTACTAAAGTGATGGTGCACTGAATTCTGAATCTCTCTCATGCTTGGATAGATCTGACCTGCCATCAAGGCTTATAGGGCTATCTTTATGTTATAACAGCCGTCTAGGACATGAGCCATTATTAAGTATAGAAACTCTCATAGGTACCCTTGGTAACAGTGCCTTCTTCATCTTTCTTGTTAAGCCAGGATATCTCTTCAGTGCTTGGTGCTAAGTTTCACAATACCGTAGAATGGGTACACATCTGGGAGCCTTCTCGGCCCCAGCATACTCTGGGCCAAGGCAGGAGGCTTCAGGGGGTCCCTTTGTGGTTCGTGGGCATACCACCAAGCTTAATCAGTATCCTTAGGTGTGGAACCTGAGAATCTGCCTTTTAATAGGCTCCCCGAGTGATCCTGTGCAGACTAGGGAAAGCTACCTTTCAGAGCATCTTCTTTCATGCAGCAGTGAGGCTGTCCAGGCAGTGTCAGTTTCCTTCACCCTGTCACCCAGGCACTTCGTATTTGTCCTCTGTGGGCATGCAGTCGGCACCCATAAGCTCTAGAACAAGATGGAATGGCTTGTCTTGCTTCCCCCACTCCCTAGCCGTGTGACCTGGGACAAGACTCGTACACTCCCTGGCCTCCCCTTCCTCTTCAGTGGGATGAGGGATAATAATGGTACCCATGTCACGTGGTTGCTGTGAGGCCTCAATGTGCTCCTACATTTAAAGCACTTGGAACACTGCCTGTGTTAAGTACTCAGTATCTTTTAGATACTAGAAACTGACTAAATGCTATAGAAACCATGGTTTAATTTGGGAAGGGGTACTGTGGGAAAGGTATGAAGGTATTGGCCCACACTCTTACCTCCACTCCATGTCCTAGAGTTGAGAAAACCACGTTTTCATGTATGTGCCTTCCTCAGGCTCCACTTGTTCGCAAAATACCGTAGTTCTTTCTGTTTCCCTTCCCAAAATGTAAATGAAAGCTGTGTATCAGAGGATACTGTCAGGGCTAGAAGGGGCCTGAAAGGATATATAGATCAACAACAATAATAATAACTATATCCCAAGCATCATAAAACTGCATTTATTGGGCATTTACTATGTGTGATGGTTAATTTTATGTGTCATCTTGGCCAGGCCATGGTACCAAGTTTTGAGTCAGACACCAGTCTAGATGTTGCTGGGAAGGTATTTTTCAAATATGATTAACATTTAAATCAGTGGAGGGACTTCCCGGGTGGCGCAGTGGTTGCGGGGTCCACCTACCAGTGCAAGGGACACGGGTTCGAGCCCTGGTCGAGGAAGATCCTGCATGTTCCACACGCGGAGCGGCTGGGCCTGCGCTCTGGAGCCCACGGGCCACAACTGCTGGGCCCTCCTGCTGCCGCTACTGAGGCCCACGTGCCTGGAGCCCGTGCTCTGCAGCGGCAGAGGCCACCACGGTGAGGATCCCGCGCACGTCAACGAGGAATCGCCCCCGGCCGGCTCGCTGCAGCTAGAGAAGAGCCCGTGCGCAGCAGCAAAGACCCAACGCAGCCAAAAAAAAAAAAAAAATCAGTAGAGTTGAGTAAAGCAGGTTACCCTCCACACTGTGGTGGAGCCGCAGCAATCAGCTGAAAGCCTGAAGAGAAAGCGTGAGGCTGCCTGAGGAAGAAGGAGTTCTGCCGTCAGACGGCAGCAGCAACTCTTGCCTGGTTCTGCAGCCTGCAGTTGCAAGTTTCGGATTTTCTAACCTTCACAATTGCATGAGCCATAAAATAAATCTCTTCCCTAAATAAATCTTTCTAGATAGATAGATGATAGAGTAGAATATTATATATTATGAATCTATACAGAGAGATATCCATAGCTATAGGTATATTCCATATTTATATCCATGTATAAATATACCTCTATTTCATATTGATATCTATAGGTAGATATCTCCTGTTGGTTCTGTTTCTCTGGAGAACCCTGACTAATACACTACGTGACAGGCCAGAGCCATTCCGTTGCACAACTCCAGGGGGTGCCATTCACCCTGAGCCTTAAGTGCTTTGCACGTGTCCTCTCATGGAACCATCATGACAGCTCTATGGGGGAGCTGCTTTTTAAATTCCCATTTTAAAGATGAGAAAATCGAAGGTTAAGAGAGTCTGATAGCCTGACTCCCAAACCCAGGGGCTTATGCACTCAGCATGCACGAGACCCGAAGCAGCTGTGTCCAGGGCATTAAATTAGTGAAAGGACAGTACCAAGACTGGAGCCCATACCTCCTCACTCCTGACACACTGACCTGTCACACCAGAGAGCTTGCTCACAGAAAGAAGAGAAAATTTAGAACCTTGTTTCACATGAGCCAGCAGAGAAAGGAAGAAAAGAGTCCCGCCGGGAATATGTCCTGTGATTGCTCAAATATATTCTGGACTAGATACCAACAGTTGAGAGCCACAGGCCCTGTGAAGTTAAGATGAAGTCAGTTTCCACTTAATTGGTTAGACTTTGCTCCTGTTCCATTTGTCTTTGGGGTTCAACTTTTAATATGACTGAGCAACACTTAGAAATGCGGCCTCTGTGTCCTTTCCGCTGGAGCAGCCATCCCCATTCCATCAAGGAAAGG
>NW_020173377.1:11763231-11782382 GCF_003031525.2 Neophocaena asiaeorientalis asiaeorientalis | reverse complement strand
TGAACTTGGGTCCTGAAATAAAAAGTCTTTGTCCGAGGAAAGAGCCAAGCTCTTCACTCAGCAGCTGTCTGGTGCAGAGACCTGGGGCTTTTAAGAAGCCCTTATGTTGTCTGAAGTCAAGTTTGTTTTCCATCCCCCCAGGTATTAGTCCACTTAGGAAATAAAGTGTTAAAAGCAATGGCTTGACCAGTTTGGGCTAACCCAGGGATCGGGCAAATCCATGCTTCTTGTGCAATTTACAAAATATTTTCTTTGTAGTTGTCCTTGAAGCCCAAGTGGGACTAATGGCTTTAACTACCGGCTTACACGTTTCAAAGTGATTTCCACATCAGGAAGCCCTTGTCGTCTTCCCCAAACGCTTAATTGGTACAGGATGTGAGCAATTCCAAAAGGCCACGCTTCTGTTCTGAGTCCTAATCCGTGGCTCGGGTAGGAGCTGGTTTTCAGCAACGATTTCCATTTCTGTCTTCTTGTGTGCGCTCAATCATTTATGGCTCCACTTTCCTACGGAATAAAAGGTTTCCTTGGTAATGAAAAAGCATTGTAATCATCCCCAGCACCCAAGACGTGGAGTTGGCTTGGCGGTCACAGACCAGAGGGCTCTGCGTTGGCATAAACTCATGGAGAAACAGCATCAAAAACAGTCTTTGCAAGTGTGTGGTGGTGAAGAGTGCAGTTTCTAAAATCTGGACAAGTTGCTTACTTCCCTAGAACTCAGTTTCCTCGTTTGTACATCAGTTATAATGGCATTGAGCTCAGAAGACAATTCAAGGATTAAGTGCAGTAGTGTGTATCAGGCTCCTAGAACAGTGACTGGCCCACAATAGAGGGAGTAAATATCATCCTTCCCCTCCCTCCCTCCACCATCATCACCACCGTCATCCTTGTCATTATCAGTATCTTCCACTGTAAGATTATTATTTTTTCTTTGGAAATGACACAAAACCCAGAAGTTATAAAGAAGAAAAATTAGCAATTTAACCACATAAAAGTAAAACCTTTAGATATAAAAACAAACAAACAAACAAAAAAAACAAGCAAACCCATAAACAAGGCCTAAAGATAAATTACAAACTGGGAGGAAAATGTTTGCCAGATTAAGGCATTATTCCCATTTACAAAGATGATGAGCAAGCTGTTTTTAAAAAATAAGTGTTTACTGAAAAAAACAAAACAGAAAGGATGAGAATAAAAGAAAATTGAAGAAAAATGTTTAAAAGACACAAGCAGTCAGGCTTTTTTTTAATTTTAAAAATGACAAGCAGATGAAAACTGCCCAGTTTAGTTCATAAATCAATAGAATATAGATTAAAACATCAAGGATAATTTTTTTCATCTATCAAGTGAGGAAAAATTGATAAAACTCAATATTTGCCCGAGTGTTCTCTACCTCTGCAATGCTTTTCAGCAGTGTTGTTGCAATAGAAATTGGTGAAACTTCTGGAGGATAATTTAATAATTCTCAAAAGGAGGAGTGTACCTTAATTATTAACCTATAGTTAACAATACTATATTTCATATTTGAAAGTTCCTGAGAGCATAGATCATCCTGTGGTGATGGATGTTAAGTAGACACATTGTGGTGATCATTTCACCATGTATACAAATGTTGAATCATTATGTCCTACACTTGAAACTAATAGAATGTTACATGTCAATTATACCTCAATAAAAAAAAAAACAATGCTTTCCTAAAGGTATGAGTGGACTAATTCATGTGTAATACAGCATTATTTATAATAGCAGAAGTCTCAGAAATAACCTAAATGCCCATTAATAGCAGATTAGTTAAATGAATTATGGTAAATCTATATAATAATGGTATATAGGTTCGTCTGTCTATATATCTGTCTGTCATCTAATGCTGCATAACAAATCACCTCCGAACTTATTAACTTAACACACGTTGGTGTGATGTCACAGCAGCATCTGTGGGTCAGGACTCCAGGTATGGTTAGCTGGGTCTGAGACCCCTTCAGGGTCTCTTACAGGCTACAGTCAGGGATGCTGTAGTCACCTCTAGGCTGACTGGGGAGCGATCTGCTTCCAAGCTCACTCTCATAGTTGTTGACAAGATTCAGCCCTTTGTAGGCTATTGGCCGGGGGCTGCCGTCAGTTCCTTGCCCAGTGATGTCTCCCTGTGGCAGCTGATGATGTGGCGAGTTGTTTCATCAGAGTGAACCAGCGGAAAGAGCCAGAAAGAGAATGCCAAGAAGATGGAAGTCCCAGGGCTTCTATCACCTAATCTCAGAGGTAACATCCCATCACTTTGGCTATTCTCTATTCATCCAAAGCATGTTTAAAGCAAATTTCAAACATGAGTTTTCACTCCTAAATTCTTCGGTATTCATCTATAAAAAGTAAGGACATTCTCCTCCTTAAATGCAATGCCTTATTACATCTGAAGTAATTAAAAGAATTCCCTATTGTCGGGCTTCCCTGGTGGCGCAGTGGTGGAGAGGCTGCCTGCCGATGCAGGGGACATGGGTTCGTGCCCCGGTCCGGGAAGATCCCACATGCTGCGGAGCGGCTGGGCCCGTGAGCCATGGCCGCTGAGCCTGCGCGTCAGGGGCCTGCGCGTCCGGAGCCTGTGCTTCGCAACGGGAGAGGCCACAGCGCTGAGAGGCCCGTGTACCGCAGAAGAAAAAAAAAAGAATTCCCTATTGTTACCTAAGATCCTGTTTCCATCTTAAAATGTTTCCAGTTGTTTCAAAAATGTCACCTTACGGGGCTTCCCTGGTGGCGCAGTGGTTGAGAGTCCGCCTGCCAATGCAGGGGACACGGGTTCGAGCCCTGGTCTGGGAAGATCCCACGTGCCATGGAGTAACAAAGCCCGTGCACCACAACTACTGAGCCTGTGCTCCGCAACAAGAGAGGCCACGACAGTGAGAGGCCCGCGCACCGCGATGAAGAGTGGCCCCCACTCGCCGCAACTAGAGAAAGCCCTCGCACAGAAACAAAGACCCAACACAGCCAAAAATAAATAAATTTTAAAAAAAAAATGTCACCTTACAGATGATTTCTTGGAACCACGATCAAATAAGATCCATATATTATATAAATCTGATTGTGATATCTTTTAACTGTCTCTTCGTCTGAAGCACCCCCCTCCCTTTTTTCATGCCACTGATTTGTTCAAAAGAAAGGAGGCCAGTGGTCCCACCTTCTGGGTTTGTCTAAGTGCTTTCTCGTGATGTCTTTGAACTTGTTCTTCTACCTCCTGTCGTTCGTATAAACTAGATGTTGGATCTAAGTACTTATATTCCAGGAGACTATTTCATAAGTGATGTTGTGTCTTTCATATTCTATTTTATTAGGAAGTACATAATGGCTTGTGCCACTGCTAGTGATTTTATAATTGATCAGAGTGGTCGTTTTAAAATGTTCATATCACTCCTCTGCTGAAACCCCATCACATTTAGAATGAAATCCCAGCTCCTTACCATAATCTGGCTCAGGGCTAATTTTCTCCCCATTGGTCACTGCAACTCAGCTACACTGAGTTACTGTCCCTCACACTTGCCAAACTCTCAATTTGGACCTTGGCTGTTATTGCTTGGAACACTCTCTCCCTAGAACTTTGCATGGCTGGTTACTTCTCACCTCTCCCGACAGCCCTCCTTCCCAAACCAGCCTCTAACTTGTAACCCTGTTTTATTCTCTTTTGGCATTTATCCCAACCTGAAACAATTTCATCTTTTCATAGCTTGTGGATTTCTATACGGGTTTATGAGATTTTTGTCTGATTTTCCATTCTGGAATGTAAACTCTACGAGATCAGGGACCTTGTTGTGGTTGCTCACCACTGTACCCCAAAAACTTGGAACAGCGTCTGACACTTAGTAGATGCTCAATAAATATTTGTTAAGTAAATAAATGAATCTTATCAGCACTTTTCCAAGGTAGTTTATGTTAAGAAACAGCCTCTAAGACACCTACCCGATGAGAATAAGTACAGCATTGTGTGTATTTCTCGGTTTCTGGGGGGGTTGTTTTGTTGTATTAAGGTTTTTGGAGGGGTGTATGATGCTTTCCTACCACAGACCATTGCTGTTCAAAATGTTTCCCATGGCCCAGCGGCATTGGCATCACCTGGGAGCTTGTTAGAAAGGCAGACTTCTTGGGCCCCAGCCCAGACCTACTGAATCAGAAGCTGCATTTAACAAGATGCCCAAGTGACTTGCGTGCATTTTAAAACTTGAGAAGCCCTCGTCTAAAATCGTGGTCTCTTCTATTTCGCCTCCTTCCATTTCAACTTATTCTCCAACTCTACCCAACCACCCCCATTGTTAAGCCCTAATGGCCCATCCCCGGAAGCAGCCTCTGGTACCTCCCAAACTATTTACCTAAAGGCTTATCTTCCCGGGCTGCTTCCCTCCGGATTTCATTCTGTTTATAAATATCGAAGCTGAAATGTAAACCACATTGAAACTCTTCCCCCAGAGGCCTGCATGTCCGGGTAAGTCTTTACTCGTGCAGGTATCTATTGACATATCTTAAACAAACAATTTTAAATGTTTCCGCGGGCACCCTGAGTTTAGCATTTCCTTTCATCTTGTCTGGTAGCAGATTGAGGCTAGAGTTTATTTTTAAAGGTTGAAGAATTCATAATATTTCTTAAACATGGGTTGAGGGTACCCACCACCACCACACCATGGAACTGGGATGTGGTCTCGTGCAGCCTGGTTGCAAAACCTGGACTGTTAACATCTATGGCAGCAGTGGGCATAAAAGTCGCTTCACAAAAGTGCCATTTGTTTGTCCATTCATTTATACATCCATTCGTTTGGAAGGTATGTGAGGATACTGGCGTGGTATAGAGATGTAGAGCCCTTCAGACCATCATCAGAGGAGATGAAATAAGTACAAAAGTAACCTCACAAGGTTGAGTCATGTCAGTGATGTCAGGTACTCTTTGAGTCCAGTGGAAAACTTCATGGAGGAGGGCAGCAAGTAAAGATGCCTTTAAAGAGCAGAGGACCCAGGAAGTCGTGGTCCTTGGACCACCTCTGAACCCTTCCATTTGACTTCATTCAGGATCTTGGCCATCTTCCATACTGTCACTGGGCTTTACTCTCTCAGAATATATTAAGCACCTGAGACTCATAGGATCTTGGGGCAAGGAGAATTATCTCCACTCAATAACCTTTTCCTAAGCGCTTATTAGGTGCTAGATACAGCCCTAGGGACTGAGAATACAGCAGTGAATTAACACACAAAATACCATTCTTGTGGGGCTTATATTGTAATGAGGGGTAAATGAGGTAAATAATGATTGAAGTCCTCCATGGTGTGTGTACAGAAAAGACTGTTCTGAAGTATATCTTGGTTTTAGGAATTAATGATTGCTTTATGAAAGTCACATGTGAAGAAAGCAAGTGTTTAAGCTCAGCTTATACATCTATTTCTAAAACATATAAGCCATTTTTAAGGGCACTTGAAAAATGTTTGATTGCATTTGCAAACTTAATTAAGCTACGTTGATAAATTCTCTATATTCAGCTTAATTTTTTAGTAGCTCATTTGTGTTTTTGACACATCCTCCTAGGTGCTTAAGTCATTTTTGTAAATCTTTAAATTAAGCTACTAAATAGGGTGATCCTTAAAGTGTGTTAAATGTTTTAACACTTGATAAAATTTTAGTAAGATTTTAAATTAAAATCCTAAGTCAAGATCAGTTATTACTCAATTTCGTAGTTTAAATGGGTATTACTTGGCTGATCTCTTCATTCTACTAGACAAAATCAGCATATAAAATTACCGTTTTGGTGTTAAAATATTTAATATGTAAATATTAATACTATAGATTTGATTCTCTTAAACATTTTTACGATTAATCGGGAATTCCTAAGGGTTGAAATATGCTTAACCTTTAAGGAAACAGTATCGGCCCCTTCCGGTTTGGGAGGTTGCCTTCAGGTTCACTGAGTTTAATAATCACGATACAGGTAGATCTTTGAGGTGTCACCTGCCACCTGAACCCCTTTTCCAGAGTTGCCTAAAGAAAAAGGCATGGCTTCACCCGTGTTCCTTAAATTCACGTGTAATTTATGACTCTTCACCCAGATGAACACGCTGTTGGTTTTTGCATTTCTTTCACTCTAAGTAAATCCATCTATTCCCAGGTCTAAAAGACACAAGTACTTGACCAGAATCTGGCTTTTTTTTTTTTTTTTCCTCACAATTCTTACAGATTTCTGATTAAATTGTAGATATCTCTCAGCAGGGTGTGGAATTTTTAAGTGCGTGTCCAAGGTCATTTTATCGGCAGGATGTGCAATATGGAAAGAAGCAAGATAAAGCAGGGTAGAAGAGTTAGAAAATAATGGGGGGAATGCTGTTTTATAACGCGGTCAGAGATGGCCTCTCTGAGGAGGTGACTCTGGATCGGACACTGAATAATGGAAGAGACAAGGCCATGCATATATCTGACAGAGGGAATGGTAGGTACAAAGGCCCTGAGGCAGGAGCAAAGGCTTGGAACAAAGAGACCAGGAGGTTCCATCTGTGTAGTGAAGGGAGGGTGGAAGAGATGAAATCAGAGAGGGAAGGGGCAAGATGGGGAGATGGGGACAGTTTATACATTGCTTTATGGACCAGGATCAGGAGCCTAAATTCCATTCTGAATGAGCTTGGAGTCCTTTCGACCTGATTTAGCTTTTTAAAATTTATTTATTTATCTGTCTATTTTTAAATTTATTTTTGGCTGCATTGGGTCTTTGTTGCCGCACGCGGGCTTTCTCTAGTTGCAGCAAGCAGGGGGTACACTTCGTTGCGGTGGGGGGGCTTCTCATTGTGGTGGCTTCTCCTGTTGAGAAGCACAGGCTCTAGGCGCGTGGGCTTCAGTAGTTGTGGCACATGGGCTCAGTAGTTGTAGCTCGCGGGCTCTAGAGCGCAGGCTCAGTAGTTGTGGCGCACGGGCTTAGTTGCAACGCGGCAGGTGGGATCAAATCCCGCATCCCCTTCATTGGCAGGCGGATTCTTAACCACTGTGCCACCAGGGAAGCCCTGATTTAGCTTTTAAAGAGCTTCCTCTGGCTGCCAATTGGAGACTAGAAGGTAGTGAGACTGTGAGAGGAGCAGAAAAACCAAGTGGGAAGAAGTCCTTAAAATAGTCCAGTCTAGAAAGCATGGTGGTCTGTGGTACCAATGGAGATTGTGCAAAGTGACTGGATTCTAGGCATATTCTCAGGGTAACACCAATGTGTAGGATGAGGACTGTGAGACCAAGAGAGGAATCAAGGAGAACAGAGTATCTGGAAGAATGAAGGGGCTAAATTTGGAGGTGGAAAAGCCTGGTAAAGTAGCACATGGGGTGGGGGGAATCGGTTGGATACAGAAACGTGGAGCTCAGGGTGGAGGTTGGAACCATTCTGAATGCCAGCTCTGGTCCCTGTGAAACTCCAGACTGAATGTCCACCTGCTCTTTGGTGTCTCCACTGGATGTCTAAGGGGTGCCTCTGACTCTCAGCAGCAAACAGTGGGTATTATCTAGAAGCATGATCTGCCATGGGTGTCTGGGGGGCGGGGCAGGGTAAGGAAGTACGTGGTATATTCTTCTAGGAAAAGTGAGCCGTGACATCTAGCGGCTTTTCAGGATTTCTTCTTCCTTCTGCTGTGGAATTTCAAAGGTTAATGTGCCCCCACCCAAATTTACGGTTTATAGCTGACCTGACTTGGATGAACTGCTCTGGGTATACAGTAGAGTCCAAGGAGTTGATACGAAAATGTGAGTCGGAATCTCTTCACTTTTCTTCTTCCAGTGTTTTGTGAGTGCCTCCCACATGCTGGCCTATGAGTTTCCCGTGGCTCCGAAACACATTACCACCAGTTGGGTGGCTTGAAACAGCAGAAATGTATTCTCTCACGGTTCTGGAAGCCATAGGTCGGAAATCACGGTGTCAGCAGCGCCATGCTCTCTCTGGAGGCTGTAGGGGAGAGTCCCTCCTTTTTCTCCTCCAGCTTCTGGTGGCTGATTTTATTCCCTAGGGCTGCATTGTTCCAATCAATCTCTGGCTCCATCTTCAAAAGAACTGCTCTGTTTCTGTGTCTTCTCTTCTATCTCTCATAAGGATTTAAGTTTGCTGTAAGTTGAATTTTTGTGTCCCTTCAAAATTCATATGTTGAAACCTAAGCCCCAGTGTGATCATATTTAGAGATGAGACCTTTGGGAGGTCATTAGGTCACGAGTGGAGCCCTCATGAATGGGATTAGTGCCCTTATAAAAGAGACCCCGGAGAGATCCCTTGCTCCTTCTACCACGTGAGGACACAGTGAGAAGATGGCTGTCTGTGAACTACTAGGAAGTAGGCTCTCACCAGACACCAAATCTGCTGGCTCCTTGATCTTGGACTTCACAGTGTCTAGAACTGTGAGAAATAAATGTTTATTATTTATAAGCCGCCTAGTTTATGGTGGTTTTGTTATAACAGCCTGAATGGACTAAAACAACATTCCACCCAGATAGTCCAGGAATATCTTATATAGAGATCCTTAAATTAATTATATCTGCCAAGACCCTTTTTCCAAATACTGTCACATTCACAGGTTCTGGGATTTAGGACACAGACAGGATCGTTTGGGGGGCGGGGGGGCGAGCACCATTCAACACACTACAACTGGCTAATGTTGCAGACACAGGAAAAGATGTAACCCATTCCCACACTCACACGTTTGTTAATTAATTCAACAAATATTATTGAGCACAGCCTAGAATATAAGGCCCCGTGCCTGGCACTGCAGACACCGAGTTGTGGTGAGGCAGAGGCCTTACAAAGACTTCACAGCCTTGTAAGAGGAACAGGGTAAGCAGGACTCAGCTCCCCTTGGAGTGCTCACAGAGTTCTCTTGTACATTATATTATTGAATATTTTATCCTCCCAGTTCTGGGAAGTAGCTATTAGTGTTTCCATGTACAGTCGTGAAGACTGGCTCAGAGAAGTGACGTGCACAGGGAGACGGTTAGTAGGTGGTACAGTCGGGATTTAAACCCAGATCTGCCCGATGGTGGCAGGTGGAGACTCCAGCTCCACAATAAACACCCACTGGGGATACCACACGTACGTGTCATAAAATGCTGACTTCTATGGCACTGAGTTCCAAATGGATTATAATAAGTGACCCCATTTAAATACACAAGGGGTGAATATTCTTGGCATCTTCTGGTCAACCTTTTTGGTAAGCACTCACTTCTTTTTTTTTAATTAATTTATATTTGGCTGTGTTGGATCTTCGTTGCTGCGCGCGGGCTTTTTCTAGTTGCGGCGAGCGAGGGCTCCTCTCGATGCAGTGCACGGGCTTCTCGTTCTGGTGGCTTCTCTTGTTGCGGAGCATGTGCTTTAGGCACACAGGCTTCAGTAGTTGTGGCACGTGGGCTCAGTAGTTATGGCTCGCGGGCTCTAGAGCGCAGGCTCAGTAGTTGTGGCACGTGGGCTTAGTTGCTCCACGTTACCTGGGATCTTCCCAGATCGGGTACTGAACCCACGTCCCCTGCATTGGCAGGCAGACTCTTAACCACTGCGCCACCAGAGAAGTCCCACTTTTATATTCTGCTAATCTAAACGTATAGGACTCGGATTTTCTTAAAGTTCAGTGGTCTCAGAGACCTTAGTCCTGTTAAATAAAATGAGAGTGATAAAATGGCATCTTTGTCTGGGCCTCAGCAACCCAGGCCTGGTGTTTCCCTCAAAGTGATAACCTCAAAATGTGTTGCAACTGAAAAGCAACAGCAGTCCCTGTAAATGGTTGTAATTAGATGCAAAGCAGAGTTGCCCACCAATACTCTGGAAAAGCACCCTTTGTATTCAGACAGACCAAGTAGATAGAAACGCAGCTTTCATTTATACTTTATGCCTGGTAAGAGAATTAGGATTCTTCTTTTTTTTTTTTTTCTTTTTCTGCTATAGCCTTTGTAATAGTAAGGTGGCAAACAGGTGACCTGGGTATCCTCTTGCAATGCCACCTCCGAGCTGAGTGAACCAGGGCACGTTGCTTCCAACGTCTGAGCCCCACGTTGCCCATCACTAAGGTGAATGTTTGTTCTGGGTGATCTTTGAAGTCTCTTCTGGCTCTGAAATGTTTTAACTGTGAGGCTAAATATTTAGTGGTAATTATATTTACTAGGATGTATGTTCTGTATGGCTAGGCTTAGTTTACAGGTTTTTTTGTTTGTTTGTTTTTAATTAATTAATTTATTTATTTATGGCTGTGTTGGGTCCTCGTTTCTGCGCGAGAGCTCTCTCCAGTTGCGGCGAGCGGGGGCCACCCTTCATCGCGGTGCGCGGGCCCCTCACTATCGCGGCCTCTCTTGTCGCGGAGCACAGGCTCCAGACGCCCAGGCTCAGTAATTGTGGCTCACGGGCCCAGTTGCTCCGCGGCATGTGGGATCCTCCCAGACCAGGGCTCAAACCCGTGTCCCCTGCACCGGCAGGCAGACTCTCAACCACTGTGCCACCAGGGAAGCCCTAGTTTACAGTTTTTATGAGACAGATGAATGAGGTTTAATAGGAATAGTTAATTGAAAAAAAAAAGATTGAATTCCCAGAGGCATTTTACTATGAATTTAATTATGAAACTTGCTAATTGCATCACTCCAAGGCTTGAGAGTTATCCAGTTGCTGGATGCACAAAGTAAGGGGCAGTTTTTCTCAAGTTGGCCTCAACTCTGAACTAGTACCAGAGATGTGGAAACAGTTCACTTTCTAGGTATGGAAAGAAAGAGAAGATGGGAGAGCCTGGCAGTTGGCGTAATTGGTCTCTTCCCTTGTCTTTGGCAACTTAATGTACCTGTAACAGAAAAGAGATGTACATTGTAAAATACAGCTCTTCTATTATCACCTACCGTGTGCTCTGACTGTACAGCTGACACTTGACTGTATGGCATCTTCATTGAAAATTAGCAAAAGATAGTCCTTTTCAGAGAATGCAGCTCCAGAAACAAACAGCTTGGTGAGCAGATGGCTCTGCACCAGGGTGTGGCTTAGCAAGTGGAGCTTGGGGTGAGCTGCAGTCTCTACTGGCCCCCTTGGCTGAGTGTGCAGTGCACACACTGCCCCACTGAACAAGGCAGCCCTTCCAGGCTCAATCACATAAATCCTTTCTACTCCTCCCAGGCAGCGGCCTGTCTTTATTTTGAAAACTCCCACCATCACTGCCTTTGAGGTTCCAGTTTAGAGGGTCTGGAACACTTGAGGGCCTTGGGGTAGGAGGGAGAATGGCATTTTTGAGAAATGGAGAGAAAAACCATTGTGGTTGAGATTAGCAAACAAGGGAGATGAAGTTATGAGACAAGGCTCTGGAGATGGACAGGGGTCATTCTGTAATCTCTAGGCTGTTGGGGGCTTTTTCCTAAAAACACTGGGACTCTGTGACTGGTTTTAACCACCGAAGGGTTTGAACAGATCGAACTCATTTCTGTGGAGAGAGTGAATTACAGGAAGCCTTTAATCAGAGGCAAGAGATGCTGGTGGCTTGGAGAAGGGTGATGATGGAGAACAGTGAATGGATTTTAGCGATATTTGTACAGTAAAATTATGTGGAAATGGTGATGGATGGGCTTGAGGAGTCAGGAATAGTTCCAAAACTAAGAGTAACAGCTAACATAACACGTCTTTGCGCCAGGCACCATCCTGAGTGCTCTACGCTTATCAGCTTATTTAATCTATGAAGGAGAGACTGTTAGTTGCTTCACTTTGTAGAAGGGGAATTGAGGCACAGAAAGATGGAGTAACTGACCCCACGCTCCACAGGTGAGTTAAGATTTGAATCCACAGAGTCTGAGGTTTAAATCCTTGCTCTAACAGTGGTTCTCCATCAGGACAGTTTTGCCCCAGGGGACGTTTAACAGCCTCTGGAGGCATTTTTGGTTGTCACAACTCAGGGATGGAGGTGCCACTGTCATCTCGTGGATAGAGGCCAAGGATGCTGCTAAATGTCCTATAATCACAGGACAGCCCCACCACAGCGGATGACCTGGCCTGGGACGTCCAGTAATAGCGTTCCCACCACTGTGTCACAGTACCTCCTGAGGATAGCGCCTGGGCTTCGGCCTCAGACAGCTGATTCCCCAAGACTGCGGGAGAGCAACTTAAAAAGGGCTGTGAGTTGCTTTCTGGACACACCCAGCCGAAGCCCTTAAAGGCACCCCAGAGGAGTTGGCAGGTCAATGATGGCTGGGTGCTTGCTGGGCTCTGTCGTCCACAGGAGGAGCCTGGCGCTGCGTAGAGCAGGCTTCTATTCCTGGATACTGCAGACCCCCAAGTACCGTGTATATTTTAACTCATGTTTGTTTGTTTATACACTCACCCTCCTCCAGAAAGGGTATAAAGCTACTTACAAGGATAAGGAATAAAGTACAGGCCATAAAAGATAACAGTGGGTCATTAACATGAGGGTGGAGACATAGGATGGAGCCAGAAAGGAGGCAAAAAAGGACCCTAACCATAAGCCTGGCTGCTGCAGGGCTGTTATTAGGGGCTTACTGGACTCCTTTCTCTACCTCCCTGTCCCCTTCAGCTCCTCTCCAACAGATGGAGCCCAGGTCTCATCTCGTGGCCTCTCTGCAGCTGGATTTGGGTACCGTCTTTTAAGTTCCCAGTACATAGTGGGAGAGCAATAAATATTTGCTCAGAGAATCTCTGGGGATACAGTTCTGAAGCAGACACAAACCCTCCCCTCGTCAAGCTGCCTTTCTAATGGCAGAGATCAACCAAAAAGGTAGGCATTTGGTGCAGGGAGTCATGGCTTTGTTGGTTGTTGTTTTTAAATCAGATAATAGAGTAGTTTTAAGATGTCATTCTTGCTATAAAGAAACAAAGGAAAAACAGAGTCAAGAAAGAAGGATGAGGGGAACTCTGTTAGATGGCGTGGTAGGGAGGCCTCTCTGGGGCCTGAAGAAAGAGCCAGCCCGCATAGAGCAGCGTGTGGGTATCCCGGGGCTGAGGGAGCAGCATGGATAAATGCCCCTGTGTGGGAAAGAGCCTTGGCCTTTGAGAGACCCAAAGTAGGCCAGTGGGCCTACAACATGTTGAGGGAAGGAGGCTGGGAGGAGAGATGGTAGGAAAATTGGCCCGGCCATTTGGGGCATAGTATAGGTTTTATTCTGAGGGCAGAAGGAAGCTGTGGAAGGATTGTGTGGTAAAGGTCAATGGTTTCCAAGCATCCATCCCCCACCCCCATCTTCCTCATTAATAAAAGCCACAACATTGAACTGGGCACATGGCTGCCTGGAATAGAGACAACTTTGCCCAGCCTCTTGTGTAGGTGGTGTGGTCCTGTGACTTAAGCTCTAGCCGCTAGAATGTCAGCCGAGGTGGTGTGTGCAACTCTGAGAAGTATCTTTGAAAGGATGGAGTGTCCCCCCGGCCTTGCTGCCCTATGGGATGCAGATCCAATGGCTGGAGCCCTAGCACCATCTTGGACTTTGAAGTGACCTTGGAAATGGAAGCCAGGGATGGCAGTGCTACCAGCTAGACGGGGCTTGGATTCTGACCATCGTGCCGCCTTAACAGTGCCAGATGCTTCTGTGAGAGAGAGGTAAACGTCTGGCTTATTTAAGACACTATTAGTGTGAGTTGTCTATCACAGTTGAACCTAATCCCAGCTGATAGAGGTTTTCAGGAGAGAAGGGCACAGTTCTGTTTATCATATAAGTAGCTCCCTTAGGAGCTCCCTTAGGCTGTTGTGTGGAGAGTGGATTAAGAGGAAAGAGCGTGGAAGCCGGGAGATGGGGTAGAGGCTGCTGCAGGTGTCCAGGCAAATGAATGACTGAATGTGTAAATGAATGAATGAGTCACTTCACAGTGCTGCCTGCTCCCTCACCACTTCTCTGATGACCTGCTCTTCTTTGCCCTTCGGTTCCATCAGTTGGTGAGCCTTCCTTACAGGCTGTATCAGTCTGCTCAGGCTGCTGTAACAGAATATCACTGACTGGACTGCTTAGACAACAGACATTTGTTTCTCACAGTTCTGGAGGATGGGGTGTCCAAGGTCAAGGTGCCGGCAGATTCAGTCTTGGTGAGGGCCCTCTTTCTAGCTTGCAGATGGTCCCTTTCTCCCTGTATCCTCACACAGTGAAGGAGGAAGCTCTGGTGTCTCTTCTTCTTAAAAGGGCGCTAATTCCATCAGTGAGGTGAGGGCGGGCTCCACCCACATCAAGTCATCTAAACCTAATTGCCTCTCAAGGCCCCACCTCCCGATGCCCTCACGGTGGTGGTTAGGGCTTCAACATATGGTTTGTGGGGGAAGAGGGCTGAGTGGAAAAGCCTACAGTTCTCCTCCTGCATCTTTCTCCTTTACTTTCACACAGGACACCTCACTTCTGACACTTCCGGTCACCAAATGCTTGGGTGGGGGACGGTCCACCCCCAAGCAATTCCGTGACACCAGCTGGCTGTCCTACAGTTTAACTCAATTCTGACACCACCTTCCTGGAGGTAGCGTCAGATCCCGCAGGGTAAGGGCTCAGTCTCACGAGACTGGCCCCCACTTCAGATGCCAGTCGCCGTTTCATGTGACTCACAACTTCTGCCTGATTTGGCTACAAATTAGAGGTTCCCATGAGCCCCTCCTCAGGCTCGAGTGATTTGCTAGATGAGCTCATAGAACTCAGGGAAACACTTATGTTTGCCAGTTTATTAAAGCATATGATGAACAGCCAGATGAAGGGATATATAGGGCGAGGTCTGGGACGATCCTGAGCACAGGAGCTTCTATTCCCGTGGAGTTGGGTGTGTCGCCCTCCTGGTACAGGGATGCGTTTACCAACCTGGGAGCTCTCCAAACTCTGCACTTTGGGGGTTTTATGGAGGCTTCCTCACGTAGGTATGATCGATCATAATTCCATTTTTAGCCTTTCTCCTTTCTCAAGAGACTGGGGGATGGTGGGACCAGGGGCTGAAAATTCCAAGCTTGTAATCACCGCTTGGTCTTTATAGTGAGCAGCCCCCATCCAGGAGCCACTCAGGATCCCACCCAGAATTACATCATTAGAACAAAAGACAGTCCTATCACCCAGGAAATTACAAGAGTTTCCCTGTGTCAGGAACTGGAGCCAAAGACCAAATATTAGAACAAAAGATGCCCTTAGTATACTTATCACTTAGGAAGTTACAAGGGCTTCAAGAGCTCTGTGCCAGGAACTGTGGGAAGAGACCAATGTATATTTTCTATTATCTCACAGGGGGACACAAACATTCAATTCATAACACAGGTGATTGTACTTCCCTCCTGGGCAGAAGGAAGAGACCAGAAATATCCCAAATATTTACTTCCGCCTCCAAAAGGAAAAGTCCCCTCAAACAAAGGAGGGGAGGAGAAAAGGCATGTCTTTGAGCATTAACCCTGGGAGGGTGCTTCAGGAATTCCCACTTCACGGATGGGAAGACTGATGCCCAGAGAGGGAAAGGGACTTGCCTGTGGCTACACAGCATGTCAGTGGGACAGAAGTTATACAATATAGAAGCTGGAAGGGGATGTACAAACCACATAGCCCCATCCCCTCACCCACCTCATTTCGAGAAGAGGAAACCAAGGCCCAGAGAGGGGGAGTTAGTGACAGCCAGTATCAGAGCTCAGGGTCACTGTGATGGTGTAAGACCAGGACCTGCACTTGGAATTGAATGGCCTGCTGTCACATCTTGAATCATTTTAATGTTTAAATTTGTGGTTTGGAAGCTGAGTCCGGTAGGACAATGGAGCTTGTACCAAGGGTTGGGAACCTCAGTTCACATGAAGCCCTACCTCCCACTACCTCCCCAGCTGGGTTCTCAGCCCCCAGCTTCCCTGCTGTCCCAGGACTGGCCCATTCTGCCCCTCCCCGCTGCTCTTCCAGCCCCGTTCCACCCCCCCCCATCCCCATCAGGGGCCTGGGCATGGGGAGGGCTGCCGCCCATACCCCAGAGCATCTCAGGGGAGAGCATGACCACAGCCGTCCCCGCCCTAGGCTGGCAGCACCGTGGTGCTTTCAGTGGGCAACCTGGCAGGAGTGAGTTTCTCCTGACCCTGACTCTCATGCATAGTGCGCCCTGGTGTAGAGATGAGCATGTTTGGTGTCACCTGTCCACCACAGGTTGGGGTGGAAGGCCTGAGGGAAAGGGAGATGCTAACGCCCTATCCTGCTCCCCCAGGACCCTGGCAGCTAATGGGCAATGCACACACACACCAGGCTGCGGGGTGGGCTCCTGGGTGCCTGTGAAGGTGTGCACTCTCCCCACGCCCATGGCATTAAGTAGCAAGCAGAAAGTACTGTCATCCTGAGAGACTGCCGAAGGAGAAAAAGAAGAAAGCTTTCTGTTTTAGTGCCTTGAATGTAAGCACCTCTTTCCTGCTTTTTGACCGAGGGGCCCTGCAGTTTGCACTGGGACCTCACATTGGGTAGCCTGTTCTGACTCGGGACTTCTCACTGCTCCCTCCATCAGCCTCCAGCTCTGGCTGGGCAGCGCTAGCTTTTCTTACGGTCAGCCTACTGTGTTCCAGTCCCCGTGCTCGGCCCTTTTCCTGCATTATCTGTTTGGAAGCCTTGCTGGACCCCAGTGAGGTGTGTACTATTATTAGACTCACTTGAAAGGTGAGGAAGGGAAGGCAGGGATAGGCTACGTCAACTTGCCCAAATCCTCCAGCTGGTCAGCGAGTGAGCGAGGCTCCCTACCCACGTGGCTGGTCCGCTTGTCCTGGCCTGGGCTGTGGGCAGCTGGAGGTGGGGGAAGGAAGGCACCACATCTAGATGCTGATGCTAGCTGTACCCCTCCCCTCCGCTCCCCTGCTCAGCACCTCACCCTCAGCCTCCAGGGGAGGAGACCTTGCAACCCAGACTACCATGTAACCAGGCAACCGGTCCAAGATGCTGCTTTTCCTCCCTGCTCCTTCTGCCTTATTCAGTATCTGCCAGGCGAGCACAGCTCCTGGGTGTGTCCCAGAAGTATTTGTAAGAAAGAAGGCTGGCTGGGGAGGCCTGCGGGGACATCTGATATTCATCTCCCTGCACCCTCCACCCCCAAGTCCTGAACCTGCTTCTGAGGGATTCTGAGAGATCTGTGGGAATCCAGATTCATGGGACTCGAAATTGCCCTGGGCTTGATGGAAAAGCGCGTGGACTATGGGGAAGATGGGGCGGGGGAGGCTTTGTGTGGTGTTACACTTGGTCCTCAGCTGCTCTCTGGATGCCCCTGGTTCCCTAGCATGGAGGTTCAGATACCCTCTGCACTCTTAGAAGCAGCTCCCACGATCTGCCTTCTGCTCCCATGATTCCTGCCATCTGTAATCAGATGTGAGATGAATGCCGGGGGCGGGGGGACCAGGATTAATTGAACTCCTATTATATATCCTGCGCCAGACACGAGGGAAAGAAAAATTAGCAAATCAGACCCAATGCCAGTTTCACAAGTGGGAAAACACAAGCTCAGATAGGCAGAAAGAACCTGAATCTGCCTGATGACAACTTCTGCCTTTCCCAGTGGCGGTGCTGCTTGTACAGGAACAAAGGAATTTAGGACTCATCTGAGCCAGCTTCCTCGTTTTACAGAAGGGGGAACTGACAAACAGGAAGCAAGAGCGTCTCCTCCAGGGCCACCCCGCTTGCTTGGCTCCAGGCTCATCTTGCAATTACTTGAGCTCAGTTTCAACCTGTTCTTGGATTCAGTAACTGTTTAGAACTCCAAACCTCCTTCTCTTCTCTAAAGCTGACTGCATTATGCCTGTGCTTCTGTCAATATGCCTACAGCCCTGTAGTTTAATAGGTACGGCATAATATAGTTAAGACTCATTCCTGCGTCTTTAGAGCCGTGGGATTTGGGACAATTATTTCATCTTTATTTCATTTTTCATCTCTGTAAAATGGAGACAGTCACAGTACTTACCTCATAGGGTTATTGTGAAGATTAAATGAGATCATTTATGGCACATGTAGAATATAATCTTGAATATTATTTAATTGTGTCCAACTTGTATCACAGGTATTTTTAAAATCTCAACGAGATAAAGAATAGGGCTTATGTCGTATTCTTTATTTCTTTATTGGTACCCCAAGTGCCTAGGACTATGTCTGCAAAACAAGGGATAATAAATGTTTGCTCAGGTAGTGAAATTTTGAAAAATCTAAAAGTGAAGTCAAGGTAGACTTTGGAAACCACACCAAAATGGTGGGCAAAGCTGTCGTGCTCCTTTAGCCAAGACTGGACTTGAGCAAACTGTGCATCTAGCCTCCTCTTCCTTCCTTGTCCTTCCCCAAACCTCCAGCCTCCTCTCAGGGGATCACTGAACACCTGTCATTTCCTCTGTGATGTGAATTTAAGATCAAGGTTGTCCCTCTCCTAGGACTGGTTGCATTTATAGTCTTCTCTGCGATTGTAGAAATTCTGTCATCAGAGAGAGGAGGTGCACTGGGGTGGAGAGCTTATCACAGAGCTCAGGGCATGAGGCAGAGACTGGCTGGCTGTTGGCTAACCTTGACAGCTAGGCTCTATTGCCCAGCTTCCCTTGCAGCTAAGTATGAGCACGTGACAGAATTCTGGCCAGTGACTGGCAGTGCAAATGATGTGCACAGCTTCCAGGCCTGGCTCACGAAACTCTCATAGTCTGTCCCTTTCCCCAGCCACAGGAGGACACCTCCCCCCATCAGGAGCACTGATTTTGGACTTTAATGGAGACATGAACTTCTGTTATGTCAAGCCATTGAGTCTGGGGAGGGAGGTGGTTATCTGTTCTAGCACCTAGTGTTACCTTAACTAATACAGTCGTGAGACGGTGGCCACAAAAGGAAGTTGAGCGGGCTGTTCCCAGGTGTGATGCATGGAGGTGAGGGCCAGCCGAGCAGGAAGCAGGGCAAGATTCAGGCCCTGCCTTTATCATTTCCTATCCAGGCTTTTCGTCCAAAGGCTCTGGGCAAGCTGCTAAAACATCTTTGAAGTTGAGATACCCGTCATTGCTCGATCATTCTCTTCTGAAGAGATACTGGGAGGATCAGAGAGCTGGAAAGTAGGGCAGGGGTTCTTTGATTTCAGCCCAGTTTTTTATTTTCTCCTTGGCTAAGAGTTTAGAGTTAAAAATTCCCCAAGGGGAGAGTTCTTCAAGCTCTGCCTTTGCTGCCCCTCCCGCCATCTTTTTCTCCTTCCCTGGTTCCCTCCTTCCCTCCCTTCCTTCCCTCCCTCCCTCCTTCC
>NW_020173377.1:11756512-11763204 GCF_003031525.2 Neophocaena asiaeorientalis asiaeorientalis | reverse complement strand
AATGTGCAAGCACGCAGCCTGGATTCCCAGCTGTGTGGCCTCATCAAGTTTCTCTACCTTTCTGGGTCTTCATTTCCACATCTGTACCTTGAAGATGATACCATTTACCTTCCCAGGTCCTTGTGTGGATTAGAGATGTAATATCAAAAGACCAGCACACGGCAACCTCTCAGGGGAAAAGATGGCTCCTGCTTCCATTATTACTATTATGTCTATGCCTCACGTTCTCTGATTCTGTGTTTCTATTCACTCCCTCACTCAGTGACCACTTATTGAGCACCTACTATGTGCCAGGCACCGAAGAAGAAGACGAAAGCCCTTTTCCTCATATTGATACAACTTGCATTCTGGCAGACAGGAAGATGTCATATAAGTGAGCAGACAGATAAAATAATTGAAAATTGTAATCAGTGCTAGAAAGGAAACAAACAGGTTGCTAAGATAGAGAATAAGCGGTGAGGGGAAGGTGAGGCACAGCCTGGATGGGGCAATCAGGGACGGTCTCTCTGAGAAGGTGACCTTTCTGTGGGCCTAGAAGATTAAGGGGCAAACAGACAAGAGAAGAACTAAAGGAGAAGCCCTCTGGGGAGAGACAGCAGCAGTACCAAGGTCTTTAAGTGGTCAAGAGGCAGACAGGAGGCGGTGTAGCTGGAGCAGAGGGGAGTGGGGGGCCAGGGTATATAGGAGGTGGATTTCTATACACACGTAAAGCCATTTGAGTGGGGTTTTGTGGTCCGAGTTACATTTTTACAGCAGTTGTCTCACAGTGTGGTCCCAGACCAGCAATGTCAACATCACCCGGGAACTTGAGAGACATGGAAGTTCTCAGGCCTAGCTCCAATCTGCTGAATCAGAAACTCTGAGGTGGGACCCAGCTGTCTGTGGTCTGCCAGGCCCTCCAGGGGAAGCTGATGCTGCGGGTCCCGACAGCAAGCCCCGTGGTTCTCGTTCCTGGCTGCAGGCAACATCCAGGCCTTTCAAGATCTGTGAATGTTGAAAACCCCACCCACCGCGAGACTCTGATTGCGTCCAGTCCGGTTGGCACCTGCGCGGCGGTTGTTTGTTAAAGCTCCCCAGGGCGTTGCCTGCAGCTCCGTGGCGAGGATCTCGGCTCTAGCGGCCGTGAAGACTAGACTGTAGGGAGAAGAGGAGGTTGATGCAGAGCTCCACGTGAACCAAGTGGCCGCTTAGACTGGGGGGACGGCAGAGAAGGTGGTGAGGCAGGAACAGATTTTAAATATATTTAGAGGGAAAAAAATCAACAGGACGTTTAGATGGATTGGATATGGGGTCAGGGGTGGGACTTCACGTTTAGCATCATTGAAGGTAACTCCATGGTGGTAGTTACGACCCTGTGCTTGTAGGTGGCCTGTAGCCAGAAGCCCCTGGGAACAGGGGCTGGACGGTGAGCCTAGGAACGTGAAGAGGTGCATCTTCTCTATCTGCCTGTCAGTTAAGGCAGCGACGAAGATCAGATCGCAGCAAAGTTAGAAAGCTCTGAGTTTCTCCTGAGGGCTAAGAGGAGACGGGATGTGAAAGACCCCTCTCCCTTCCTCCATCCTCCTCTTCCCCTCACCTTCCCCCCTTTCTCCCCCCTCTCCCCAAATGCTCAAGTGGGACGTTCTTGTTTTAGAGCCAAGTTGCCCCAGCACACTCAGGAAGGTCCCCTTCAGGGAACACCCGCCCGGGTGATGTATCCAGGAGTGGCCAGCGGAGGGCGTGCTAGACTCGGAAATGTGCATTGCTGGGAGCGAGGCACATCTTGCTGTTTCCAAGTCAACTAGAAGAAAGGGATTCGCTCCGGAAAATAATAATCGTTATCTGCATGTATTAAACGGCCTCTGTGTACCAGATACTGGGCTAAGTGCTTTCCGTGTACCGTCTCATTTAATCCTCTTAGTTTTACAAGGTAGATGCTGTAAGCAGCCCCCATTTTACATATACTTAGGATAAATGACTTGGCCATTGTTACCCAGGTAGTCACTGGCAAGACTGGGCTTGGTCGTCTAGCCTATCTATCTGACCCCAGAGGTGTGTGGCCACTTCTCTGTCAGGAAGGCCAGAATCCTCAGCCTTTCTTTCTTATCCCTGGTGCTGCTTTCACTAACACTTGGGGTCGGAGGATGCCCTTGGAAGGTGGCGTCACCTGAATGAGCAAAGCCATGGCTCTGCACCTCACTTGCTGTGTGATGGTGAGAAAGTTACTTAGCCTGTCTGTGTTCAAGATCTTTCATCTCTAAAATAGGGTGAGATGATCTTACATAACTGACCCAGAACCTTGTACAGCCCAGAGGACGTGCTCAATTAATGGCAGCTTTTCTGCCTAAAATGATTTCAGAGGAGGTGGAAACAGCTCTGAAGGATCTAGAAGGACTGTACTGTCCAACAGTCCTTCCTGTGATGATGGAAATGTCCTGTATCTGCGCCATGCAGTGTGGTAATCTGTAGCCACGTGTGGCTCTTGCATACTTGGTACATGACTAATTTAAAATATAGGAGCCGAATTTTAAATTTTGTTTAATTATAAGAAATTTAAATAACCACGTGTCTGAGATCAAAGTCTTTGTATCCTTGAAAGTCCCTTAGGTATTAAATAAAATAAACCATATTCAACATTTAGAGCCTGGCATAGAGCAAATGCTCAATGAACTTGAGTTTGTCCGAAGTCGACATAAAAGACAGGAAAATCAACCAGCAAAGCCATGTTCTGCGTTTGACACATTTTGTTCATTTGTGGGACTAGAGGCTCATATTTCCCCAAGAAAAATCTCTGTCAGTGTTCTCTATCCACAGGGCACTGTCTGGGGTAGGCTGTTACTTTCTTACTTTTTCCTGCTAAAATTCTTTCAATATTTATTCAACATGTATTTAGTGGGGATAAAGAACAAGCTTATGTTCTAGTTCATGGCATGTGTGTTCAAAACAAAATCCCTTCGTTCATTCACTGACTAAAGAAATCCCGCTTCCTTTTCTATGCCCTTCTCTTTAATTTTCTCTTGCAATTTTATAAACCAGACAGCTTCCTCAAAAGTTTTTTTTTTAAGGTTTAAAATGTAAATAAGAAAATACCTGGTCCCCAGGAAGCAACACTACATCACATATGTCTCGGTTCTAAAATTTCACCTATGTAGACTTTGCTTTTAAGTGACAGTCGGTTGGCAAATCTGGAAATTCAATGGTTGGAAACTCCAGCTCATAGTGGGCAGTGGCATCGATTTCCTCCAGAGACAGGTCCGCCCTGATGGACGCTGTTGTGTGTTTCCACCTTAGGGTAATTTCTACTCTCGGCTGTATTAGGAGCAGCTTGCCTCCAGCCGGTCGCATAAGAAAACCTGAGTTGATGGGCACCTAATTTCCAGTATCTTCCAGAGGAGTGTAGTGTTCCTCGTGGACTGGCCCCTCATCAGGCCGTGACCCAGAATAACACGAAGCCCCTGTCATCGGGGCAGCCTTGTCTGCTCCCAGGGCTGGCTGTCTTGTGTTCAGCGCCCTGCAGATCCTTGGCTTCCTTTCTCACCGTCCTGAAGACTTGCACGCTCTGGGTGCCCTGACTAGATGCCCAGCTTCTTGAACAAGAGCTGTGGTTCTAGCCACACACAGCCCAGTGTAAAGAGGCATTTTGTTTGTTTTTTCTACTTTTACTTTCACTACACGTCCAAGCCCTTAAGAACATAGAGAGTCCTCTGCTTGAACGACATGTTCCTTTTTAAAAAATTTTTCTGAACATGGCTCATTCCCAACTCTATCACCAAGGTCCCTTAGTCCCTTGGGAGTAGGGTCCAGATATGAACAAAGAGATGCCTTCCTAATTGTGCCTTTGAGTGAGAGGTGGAAGGATCAGTGGTCTGACTGATCAATCACTCTTCTCACCTCTGTTCGTTGGCCCGGAAGGCTGGCCGTCCTTCTCCTGAGTACCCATGATCAGCGCTCCAGCAGCCCTAGTAGGTGTCGGTACATCCTCTGTGAGGCCCTGTGCTACGTGGTATCATGGAGGGAAACATCCCCGGGGCTCCCGGAACCTGCACCACCGTGAAGTGCTTCACCGAGGTCTTAGCCAACCCTCTGTGGAAACGGCATTTCCCAACCAGTGGCTGAGGGTGGGTTTTCATGTGACGTTATGACTCCACACACGAGCCAGTACATAACCCTCAGCCCTTATCTACCCACTCCTCTGCACTGTCTCTTGGTAACAGCACTGTCTTCATCCTCCAGGTGGGCATCGTGGGTCCCCCTACCGCCTCCACTGTGCCTGGTGTCTGGCTGTCACAGGGCATCCTTACCCTATGGCATTCAGGTGGGGTCTGCCCATGCAGAGCCCAGGGGAGACTGGAGGGAAGGAGCAGAGAAGGAGTGTGTGTGTGGGGGGGGGTTGTTGGCCCTTCCTTTCAAGGTCACCTTGGCCAGGTGTGCTCTCTAGACTAAGGTCTTGGCTTCTCTCAGGCTAACCCCTCTGTGCAGTGCTGTCAGCTCTGCTAACAGCTCCCTCCCCCGTCCCTTCAGATCTGAGGACATGACCCCTGAGCTGCTCCCAGCCCTGGGTGATTGCACTAGCCCTTATGGTCCTTTGCGCCTGCAGCTATTTAAATAGGCCCTTTCTAAATAAACCTTCCTCCAATTATCCTAATTTGAGTGTGTCATCTGTTTCCATTAGGTCCCAGATTGACGTGTCTTCCTTTGGCATGTATGTGCAGTCTGGTTTTGCTGGATTGATATTCCTGGTTGCTCTGTGAACCTCAATTTATTTCCCCCTCCAAACATTGCTTAGGTTCAAGATGTTTGCTGATTGTTCCAAAGCCTGAATTTCTCAATTCTAGTCTCTTTCAAACAAAACATCCCTCCCTCCCTCTTCCCCTCCCTCCCAATTAACACCTCTCTATTACAGAAAAATTTTGAAAATACTGATAAGTAAAAGGAAAATGAAACTCATCCATAGTCCTTTACCCAGAGGTAACCACTACTGATAATTTGGTTTATATCCCACCATTAAAAAGAGTTTAATTGAGATATAATTCATGTACGATGTGGTTGACATTTAATCTTTCCCTCCCTCCCTTCCTTCCTTCCTTCCTTCCTAGCAGTTCTGCATATAAATACTAGAGTCAGACTGCCTTGGTTAAAGGTCCATCTCCTCTGCCTACTGATTATGTGACCTTACCTCTCTAGCCTCCCGTTTTCTCATCTGTAAAATGGGGATGCTGCCTGGGTTATGATGAGAATTGAAAGAGATCTTATGATGATGTCTGCAGCTGGAGCCTCCTCTCTATCTGTTGCCTGTGATTATTCCTATGTCCAGGCCACTCTGTAGCCTACAGTTTCTTAACTTAGGTTTCCCAGGTCTGTCTTCCTTGTCCTTCTAGCCCGTAGATGACTCCTTCCTCAGCACTATCCATGCTCTTTAGGTGACCTCGGGATTCCTGGTCTTTAAAGAAACCCTTCATTTCCATGGGCCAAGTATAGTCAAAGAACACACTCTTACCTAATTCTTGCAGTTGAGTTTGCTGATTCCTCCCAGTTTCTGGTAAAGAGTAACAAAAAGGAGCTTTAAATTATTTTTAGTTTCTCCTATGAAGTAGGGGATATTCAGAATGCCTTGGAGGGAGGCATAAAGAGGCCAGGGAATCTTTTTTTTTTAACAATATGGGCCCAGCAGGAGGGAGAATTTGATACCAGTTCTAGCAGGCTGGGAGAAAAGAAAAGTACAAAGTGCTTTACACATGAAGACTGTGTAAGTATTTTGTGGTTTATGCAGTGGATTTGGTCAAGATTGTAGAGGAAGCAGTTGAGACCAACGGTTAGCTCGGAGATTTAGAAAGATCTGTGGCTATAAATTCACCATCACATGTCTGATCCATTGACGATTTTTAAGTGTTGGTTGTATGATTTTTCACCCCTAAGCTCCTGAGAATTGTTAAGAACAGGATTTAGGAAGGAGGTGTGTGCCTGAAATTCACCAAGAAAGAATGGAGGAAGCAGTTATACCCTATCCACAGCTGAATGCATTTTCTTTTCTTTTTTTTTTTTTTGCGGTACGCGGGCCTCTCACTGTTGTGGCCTCTTCCGTTGCGGAGCACAGGCTCCGGACGCGCAGGCTCAGCGGCCATGGCTCACAGGCCCAGCTGCTCCGCGGCATGTGGGATCTTCCCGGACCGGGGCACGAACCCGCGTCCCCTGAATCGGCAGGCAGACTCTCAACCACTGCGCCACCAGGGAAGCCCTGAACGCATTTTCTTGATGCTGTTTATTTCATATTTTTATGTTCTCAAAAGTCTCCCAAAATAGTAATTTGTATGCATTTGTCTTCCCATCTAATTTTGCTTTAACAATAGTTGGAAGAACATAACCAGATGCTTTCTTTTAAAAAAAAAAGAAAAGAAATTGACATGTTGACATCAAAATTAATACTACTCTCCAAAAAGTCACTTTTTCAGTTGAGTTAGTAATTAAGTTGGCAGACCCACCTCTTAAATTCCGGGACCACAGGGTGGGTGGGTGAGTGGGAGGCTGGACCCTGACCTGGCCTCAGGGAAATCAGCCAGCTAAGCTTCTTGAAGTTCCCTGGAGAAGCATGCTGTAAGCCAGTTTTCTTATTTAAGCAATTAAACTTTAATTACCCAAGTAAGAGATGAATCCATTCTCCTTTTTAAAAAACTTAATACATCATAGATGAGGCTAAACTTCCTTGGACCACCAGT